>NC_092686.1:8827697-9427697 GCF_964275005.1 Diadema setosum
AAATTATTATCATCATCATGAGGTACCTAGTAACACATGTATAAAGCATTGATTCATGTGTGGTAAAGACATTTTCCTGTAATTCTATCATATTTTGAGAAATGGCATTCTCAATTATTATTCAGCCCAACTTCAATTATTAATTCAGAAACCCAACAGTACACACAGTATAAATATTTATGAATATCATTTCACAATCAAGATATATACCACACACACACACACAAAAAAAAAGGCGTTCAACTCGAACAATCTCAAATCTCTGCACAGCTGGTGTTGGGTGCTGGTGAATTCACAGGTAGTCTAATACAGACTCCCGCTTGGCATGCTTCAACTCACCATTTGTGTTCCCACAGCCAGGGCAAGATTGGCGATCAACCTCCTCTCCTTGGTAGCTGTGGAGTGAAATTTAAATATCACTGGCAAATGGCTCTCACAAACTAATATCTGTCCCCACACAAGTAAAATAAACTGTACACACAGACAAACAAACAATCCTCATGTAGGAGCTGGTATCAACAAGAAGATTACACCAAAAGAGACAGTGATTATAGGCATTTGACTGAAATGAAAAATCTTAGTTGTTGGGGGGAAAGTGGCTCGCAAAAAAAAAGAGAAGACAAAAAAAAAAGACAAAATATGATCTCCACTTCACTGTTTCACTAATTTTGAGCATGTTTTATGCTTTCAGATCTATTTCACCTGTGTTTATATTTTCAGCTGATATCTTTTTACACTCCATGTACCTACGAAATACATTCAAAACACTCCTAACTCAATTTTGAATATCAGAAATCCTGATTTGAGTTGAAAACACATTACAATTTTAATGCAATCAAAACAATGTTTCTACACTATTTGACAACAACATTGATGCCATTTTGCAAAAAATGAAAAAAGTTTTTCACTGCCCTGAAAAATTCATAATTTTTGCAATGCAAGGTTTTGTCACCCCAGGGACCCCAGGGACGATGTGGGGGGACACATTGGTGGGGAAGCATTGCCTGTCACTTACAGGGTCCGTTCAGCGCATTCTCTACCAGCACCAGGGCAGAGAGGGCGTCCAACCGCTTCTCACTGTACTTCCTGTCCGAGATGATGCGTTTCTGTCGTGTGGAACAAAAAACACAGCCAATCCCTGCCATTCAAAAGATCTGTCATACAATTCTTATGACCGTGGCTGATTGTAGTCTATCAAGGTATTATTGTCTGGCAGATTTTCAATTACCGACTACAATATTTCTACCAAAAAAGAAAAAATTTAAATCCCTTTGTAAATGAATATTCCTAATGGCTGTGGCATGATGAGTAACCCAAAGTTTGATACATGTATTGCTATTTGATGTTCGATGCCACTAATTGACAAAAGGTCGTGGAAATCAGAACAGCTTACAACGAAGGATGATGATTAAAAAGGCAGTCAATTTATCTCATACAAGATGATTTCTGAAATCATTGACTAAAATCATTCATTAAAAGATATTCAGTACTCCTTCTACTTTAATAGAATGCACCATTCACTGGGAACAGAGTCAATATGAATGAATAATAAGCTGGTTTATTATTGTATTCCAATTTATGAATGTTTCAAATCGAGACATCACAACAAGCTATTTGATTACCCTCATCGTATCAAACAAAGTCTTCACATGGGTTTCTTACCCCTAAACTGGAGCTAACATTACAGTTGTCAGGAGATACAATGCTTACAAATCATAGATAAGAATATGCATGTAAACATGTCCACTGGTGAAGCAAGGCAAATTTCACAAGCTACCTACCTTCGCTGTGTTGACAGACGCTAGCGCCATGAACTGTAGATGCTGAATGATGTGTGTGACGGACTCTGCAACCAGCATGGTTCGCCGGTGGAACGTGTGCTCGATGCTCTGTGTCAAAAAGGGGAAAGATCTCATTCTTACTGCTTCATTGTGAAAAAAAAAAGCCTTTAAAGACACACAAGGTCACTTTGGATGAATTACACGGGAATATAGCTTGGTTTGAAACATTGTGCAGTGTGTGGGTACCTCATTTGACTTTTAAATAGTCAGCTGCCATGATCAGCCATTGGGATTAAAACACGCCTCATAGTTTCTTGTATTCTGAAGTGTAGTGATGCTTTTGCACATCCAAAATGAAGACATTTGGTTGAGTACAATGTAAAGCAATATTGTGATGGCCTGTTCCAACAAATACAGTTTTATTTCATACCTTGAGCATCTCAATGAGGCGGCAAAGAGCCAGAACTGCCGTCTTGGTCATCGGTTTGTTCATGTGAGCATGAAGGTTCATCACTGTGTGTACAAGGTTGCTGATATTATACGCAAACAGAAGGCCCTGAAGAAAAAAAAAAAAAAAGGGATGCATATTGAAAGCAAATACACATTTGTTAAAAAACAAAAACAAACAAACAAACTTAACACTTTGACCCACCTTCAGCCTGAAATAAATCAAATTATCATGAAAAAGAGAATACGCCACATCAATACAGCATATATATTATAATGAATTTAACAGCTAATCTGTGTGAGGAATTATTCATTGTGTAGTTAGTGTCCAGTCCACATAGAATTACAAGAATATTGTAAATATTAGTGTAAATTGTGGGCACAAAACTATATTTGACCACTCAGAAGCTATGATGATTACAACAAAATGAAATATAGATTGCTACACCAAAATGTAAAACTTCAAGAATGTCAATTTCTATTGAGTATCCAACCACAATCACTAGGTCACAATTAATGTACTTTTTGGCAAATGAGCTTAGCAATAACAATTTGATAATCTAACATCACGCCTTTTAAATCTCTCTTTGGTGAAATGGCCATGGAAATTTAATGACAATTAAATATCAGTGAAATTTCTTTGTACTATGCTTTACTAGATTAAAACACACTTCAAGGATGTCTGTCACCAACGAATGGAAGCTGAAAATATTCACACTCACGTGGATAAAGAGGGTGCACTTGTGGGTGAGGTCCTCAATGACTGTGTTGGCTTGGGTGAGGCTGGACTCCATACGGATCATCCACGAACACACCTGCATGTAGTACACTTGAACCTCCCTGGAAGCAAAGGGGATAAAAGAAATGACAATCTCATGTTAACAAAATGACATTTAACTCACTGTAATCCTTGCAAAGACGCAAGGGAATTTCTCTGACACAGTTTCATGTGCCAGTCATTTTGCCATCAAGTCCTGGAGTCATTTTGCGAAAGAAATTATCAATGTGCCATCACTAAATTGGCAACCCTGAATTTCAGTGCACTGGAAAAAAGATTGAAGGAGTATGTTCACTTCACTAAATCTGCTAATAAAAAAGAGAAAGAATTATAAAAAAAAAACTTTACCAATCAAGATAGAAATGGGAAGTTTAATCTTTGAAAATCTGTTGCCAATTGAAGGATCAGATACAAATATGGCAGGCAGACAATAGAATTTTGAGTATTCTGCAACTAAAACAAATAATTACATATAGACAACAATGAGCTCTTATACAGATTTTTTTTAAACTCTACCTTATGAAAATCTAACAATTTGAAGCAAAAAGAAAAAGAGTTATAAAATGACAGGAAATCTTGAAGCATTGGGGCCACCATTAAAAAGTCACAAATACAACTTGAAATGCTTCATCGTGTGACAAACTCCCCCCCCCCCCCCCCCACTATCCACCCTTTACCACTGTTGTGCAAAAATCTGCATCTCTTACCACCCTCCCATCTAAAAGGGGAAGGGGTAGGGGAGGGGTATGAAGGAGGGCCTGTTGAGGTGAGAGAAACTTACTTGAGAAGATTCTGGCTCTTCTGTTGGAGAAAGATGCTGGTCTGTTGGAGGACGTGGTGCTGGGCCTTCCTGTCGATCAGTCTGGCCACATGGGGTGAGAGGCTCTTCAGGAGGAACTGGTTGGCTGACCACACCACATTGGCGGTCAAGGTGATTGCAGGAATCTACAAAAATTAGAAAAACAAATGACCTCGATTATGGTCACTGTAACTGTATCCAATGGTCATTACAGTCATAGCAATCCCATACAGAGGTTATTTTAGTTAGAGCACTCTTGATAACATTTGATTTAGCTGTAACAATCCTATGTAGTTATATGTACTAGCAGTTCTACATAATGGGCATTTTGGGCATTGCAGTCCTTATCCAACTGTCATTATATTGTAGTCATAAGCCTATAAAATGGCCATTACGGTTATCGAAACATGCACCTTAATGACTCCGTACAGTCATATATAATGGTCATTAAACCTATATCAGTCCATACATTGTATAATAGTCGCTGTAGCATTTAGAACTACATATCGTTGTCACTGTAGTCATTGCAATTCTAGATTGTGTCAGTGTTGCATTGAAATCCTATAATGATGGCTGCTGCAGTTATAGTAATCATCTTTTATGATAATATCTGCCACTACATGCACTGAGATGAAGGGTTTCATGCTAAAAATTGTTCACTTTGTGACAAATCAACAAGCATGTTGCACATTCAGATAGAAGCCTTGGCCCAGATGCCCATAAAAAATATAAAAAAAAACCCAACAAGTACATAAAGCTTTTACTGCGTAAGTTGCTCTATTCACAAACTATTTTCTTATGCCATGGAGAATATGACTGAATCACACACTACGCCTTCGTAAGCATTACAACTGAGGCTCATTTTATAGTCTGATCCTTGATACCTTTTTGTAGACATCCCACAGTGATTTGAAGACCTTCTTGTCGATGACTCTGAAGATTTGGTAGTGCAGGACATACAGGCCACATATTCCAGCATACTTCACTCTCTGATCTGTCTCATTCACCTCACCTGGAAACAAATGAAACAATTTCACCCTTTAAAATGTAGTGCAAGTTGTGGTTTGTTACTAAAAATGCAATTATACATAAATAAATACAGTCATGCAAGATTCCTGGAAAACAGGATTGACAAAAAAAAAACAAACACACAACAAAACTTTGAATAAAACTCTTGAAATAAATTTGCCAGTGCCTTGTATAAAAGAGATTGGGCTACAATCCATGGTTATGAAAAAAAATCGAAAAAAAAAAAGGTAAAAGAAGATATTGCTGACACATCAAATAACCTCTTTCTCTTCATATAAATGAAATTAGTAATTCCACTCAAAAATAGGAATTGGATTGATTGATTGATCTATTGATTTTATTTCACATTCTTACAGAATGTAGAAAAAAGATAACATATCATAACATGGATATGTATAACATAATTTAGTGCTGCCTCACCTATTCTGGGCTCTGTGTTGGCAAACATGGTACGGATGTTGTAGGCAAACTCCTCAGCAAAGTGTGAGTTCTTGGATACCATAACGCTGCCGTCATCAAAATTCTGCTCCACACAGTTCTACAAATCAATACAACATTGGAAATCTTACATAAACTTACTAATTCATACACCTTCAATCAAAATTTGATGGTGAAGTTGTGGCCAAGATTTAGGGCAAGTCTACTCTGTCAAAACTCAGTGTACAGACATAAAACTCAGAAACCTATTTCTTCTTTAATCAAAACAATTAAACTGATATCATTGCAAAAATTGAGAAATAAACCATCATCCCAAGAATTAATGTCGGTCCTTGAAATATGAAAACTGAATCATCAACCAAAAGGGGCAAATGACTTGCAGGGATGAAAAATTATCAGTGATTGCAAAATGGTTTCTTTTGAAAGGTCCATGCAGACACAAGCAATAACAATGATGTTGGTCCACCGATTCTTAGCAGCAAATGACAACATAAAAAGGAAAGCTTTGCCTATTTATTACATGCTTCAGAGATATGACATCTTGACCAAATCAAGTGCTCATTTCAAATAAAAGTGAGCATGAGTCCGATTAAGAACCCCACATTTTATTCATCAAAGTAGAGGTTATTCCTTGAAATCATCCTAATCATGATGATTTATCATGCTAGCTTATTACAACATTCAATCGATGAACGTAATGTTTCTGCAGGGGTTAAAAAGTGCACAGTTTTGTGATTTGAGTACTCTCATGAACATGGATAACAATACTATGAGCATTGTCACTTATGCTTGTCAAACCATGGCTCACTGTTGCAATTTGTAAAATCAGTATCAGAGCATAAAACTATGGTAACTACCAAACACAACAGTCAATCACCTTTTAGTGTTTCTCTCATTACCATGGTAGCAGCAATCATGGTGAGATTCTTTGTTCATGTGAGCAGTGACGCAAGCTTTGGAAAACCCAGTCGCTGACATATGTCTGATCTCAAACTTTCACGAATGCACATGTGAGCAGTGAGGCAAGTTTTCAGAAACAATAGAGCTACTGATGTCAAACTTCCACATATGTCACACTGATGTCAGATGATAACTACTTTCTTCATGCCTGTTTGGGATAAAGGGGATAGGGATGTGGTGTTTGGGAATGGGAGGACTAGAAGACAAGCTTTTAATGGGATGAGGGTTTGATACCTGAAAGATCATGCCGTCCAGTAGCTGCCCCTGCAGTCCCATCAGCAGCTTCTCGAACGGCCTCAGCTTGGACTCCTCCATGCCAAACCTCTGGGGGTTGTGGTGCACGGACTTGAGCATCCTGAGGGGGAAGAGAGGGAAGAGGCATCACAGATCAGTCACCAGATGGGCAAAGAGAAGAAGATGAGCTCGTGGAGGAGCAGAGGAAACGGATAGGAGAGCAGTGAGGGGGGGGGGGGGGAAAGAATACAAGATGGAGGAAAGATGAGATTGGAAGGAAGGCGGGAAGTGAAGGAGGAAGACAGGAGAAGTGAAATAGATGCATAGGGAGGACAGCAAGTACAGGAAGATGTCAAGGAGAGTGGGGAGAAAGATGAGAGAAAAAATGGAAAGAAGGAAGAAAGGATATAATATTATATACATTTGTAGAAGGTTGCCGATGACGAGGAAGGGGAAAAAGTAAATGAGGTACAGAGTAAACAATTCTGACTATCAATATTTCAGAATCACCAACTCAAGGTAATGTGGACAGTCAGGAGCGAACAATGGGGAACCCTAGCACATAGCTTGACAAGGCAGTTACCTCTTGTAGAGTGTCCAGTGGTCTCTCAGAGTAGCTTGGTTAGCCACAATCTCGTCTAGGGTGATCAGAATTCGTAGAAGCTCACCAAGGTACTCGTATGTGGTCTGTGGAAATGGAGATGAGAATTACATGCATTCTGTGTCAAAGATGAATACAAAATAGTGGAGTATATTTGTAGTATCATTATATAAAACAAATGATCTGCAAAGTACACCATGAAAAGTGTTGCCTTGAATAAAACAAAGATCACAATTATTTGTATTTTCTGAAAAAAAAAACCAACAAAACAATCACTCTCATAATCCATGCAGTGTGACCCTGTCCTTAAAATTTGAAGAAAAAAAAGTGCAAATTTCTCTCACTTAATTTCATTTTTCAAGACATCCAGCACAGTTACCACTTACATGTCTCCCCCTTTAACATTCCAATCCAGCCAAACAAATACTGCTTGAGTGCTGACAATCATATGAGGCTTATGTTTCAAGAGGTCATTCATGTAAGTTGGCCATTTTGTTAAGAAAAAAAAATCACTGAAGGGAGGGGGGAAGAAAAAGCAGCTTTGGAAAGTGAAACCACTCACCAGGAAATGCACGTGGGTGACATCAATTATCTTTGGTGCAGTTCTGAAAATGAGAAAACAAGACATGATTTATAGAGGATATCACAAGATACGATAATGTAAACATGTTGGGGTTTTTTTCAGATACAGTGTAAGAAATAGCCTTTCTGTTTTATCTCTTTGAAGTATGATATTATGATCTGATTTTTTTTTTTTTAAATGGTGATAAGGGTAATTCTGCATTTCTTTGTGGAAATAGGATTGCCCCACATTGGAATATTTACAGCAAATATGGTCAATGCTATTAATATTATCACTCTGTATATTTCAAATAAAAGCTTGTTACCGTTGATTACAGCACAAGATGTGTCACTATCCAGTCTGTTACAAATGATAATCTGAACTCTTCATCATTGTTGCAGCATCAGCGATGCTTAAAAGTCAACAGTTCATGCATACACCACTCAATTCACAATTCACGATGGAAATCAAAGCTAAGGTTGTACAAATCTAAATCATTGCATACATGTAGACATTTTTATTTGGTGTCTACAATAAATGATGTAAAGCTAGTCACCAGCGACAGAGAAGGATAAGGAAAGTTTGAAAATCCTGCTAACAACAAATCTCTCTTACAGATGGTTCTATTTTATGACAGAATATTTTATTTCATCAAAAGTGCAAAAAACTGCCTTGTTTCCACTTTAATAAGAAGATTGCTAATCAGCAGCAGTAAATGTAAACACAATAAAAGGCTTAAATGGGAGGTGACAGCATGGTGACAGGACTTGAGACATAGTAATATTCAAACAGAAAAAAAAATCAAGTTAGGCATGTTGTCTATCACCTGGTCATAGTTATGTGATCACTAGATTTCGTTGAAGCTTTCCACAATGTTGTAAAAGAGCTTCCCATTGTAAGAGTTCCATTATACAGATGACACATAAAACTCACTTGGCACTGTTGTAGAGGGCAGCCAGTTGTGCCACCATGTTTCTTACCACCTCATAGCAACGATTCACATAGCAAGACAACTCCTGTGAATACAATCATCACAAATAGCTGGTGTCAGTAAGGACCCAGAATATCTACCTGGTAGTGGTAAAACAACAAAGCTGAATATTTGCTATTGCACACAAAGTCCCCATACCATTTCTTATACTACCGTGCTATACAAAGTAGGTTGCTGTGTACTGTACGAGCTGAAATTTTCGCGTACAGATATTTTCGCGAATTGCTACTACGAGAACATTTTCACGTGTTGTTAATTTCGCGGTTGCGAGGTCTAACTGTGCTTATCTGTTCGCACGTTGTTATTTTCGCGTGTTGTTATTTTCGCGGTTCAAAGGCGATTTGTGAAATTCGCGAAAATAAAACCACCGCGAAAATTTCAGCTCGTACAGTATACACACAGTAGGTTTATTTTCAATGCTTATTAGAAATATATCATCTATTTAGTTGATGGATACATTCATGCAACAGAAATCATATAACACATTTTGACATTTCTTTCTCAATGCAACAGGACTATGGATGACTTGGTGATCATGTACCAGCTATGATGTAGTATTGTACATATATGGAGGTACCCTTCAGCAAAGTTTTAGTTATAAATTTGATTTATCATGAGAATCAATGCACATTTAGGTACGGAAGATGCTACAGACTTTTACATATTTGGCAGAATTGGGATGCAGCTTAATAGAAATTTCTGCAAACAGACACACATACACATAGACACATAGAAACACACACACACACACATGTGACATGTGACTGTATGAAAACATAAAAGCACGCACTAGAATACAGAGTCTCTTTAAATCTATTTTCCATCTCTCTCTCTCTGTCCTTTCTCTGTTGCACTTTATTCTTCCAATTCATCTTATGGTGTATCTATCTATTATGCATTGAATCTGCCCTGGGATCTTTAAAGGGAAGATAAACCCCAAGAACAATGTGGATTGAGTGAAAGCAGCAACATTAGTAGAACACATCAGTGAAAGTTTGAAGAAAATCGGACAATCGATGCAAAAGTTATGAATTTTTAAAGTTTTGGCGTTGGAACCGCTGGATGAGGAGACTACTAGAGGTTATGACGTATGAGTGGACTACAATATCAAGAAAACATAAAGAAAATACTACAAAAATCCATTTTTCATGAAAATTACAAATTCCATCAACTTGATATTGACGTATGTTAAGGGTAGCAATTATTCCCCCTGCTTTCTGAAAGCGGTTGGTCCACTGCTCTTTCATAATTCTAGAAAAGTGAATTTTTGTTGAATATCCTTTATATTTTCTTTGTATTGTTGTCCACTCATACGTCATATCCTCTAGTAGTCTCCTCATCCAGCGTTCCAACACCAAAACTTTAAAAATTCATAACTTTTGCATCGATTGTCCGATTTTTCTCAAACTTTCACTGATGTGTTCTACTAATGTTGCTGCTTTCACTCAATCCACATTGCTCTTTGGGTTTACCTTCCCTTTAAATCTTTGAAGACTCTGTAACAGAAGAGCCTAACGCACCCTTTCTCATAGCACCTGATGTAATGATTATGCATTGGAGAGAACTCTGACTTAACAGGTGGGGATGGGGCGTTGTCATGAATTTTACAAAGTTCTTTACGAACATGTGACGCCAGGGTTCCAGGGAATTAACAACTTGGGGGCTACAAAGGGTGGACTGGTAGAGTGATGGTGACACATCTCACAGTGACCTGGTAATCTTACAAAATCAACTCCTTTTGCATGAGAAAGCATTCCCCAAAGCCTGTTTGGGCAAGTATGTGGCAAATATCATAATTTCATATGCACCTATTTTGTTGTTGTTGTTTTTTTTTTATGTGTTTTTCCCCCATCTCACAAAAACAAAAACAAAAAATCCTTTTGGCTTGGCCAAGTGCTATGCAATGGACAACTTTTGCTGAGAAGTATTAAAACTAAAGTAGTACACATTTAACAGTTGAGCACCAGGTGAAGCAGTAAAATATGGGAGGAAATCCCATACAAACACAAGCATACTTTCCAGTGCATAAACATTCGTATACACAAGTTGTTTTGCCAACAATTTAGAAAAGTGATTAAACTAATCAAATCACATAAACAGCACATGACAGATCATGTAAAATCAAACAAGAAACAAAAGAGGAAAGGAGGATATAAAAATTTTGAAGTTAAAACCTGGAGACATGAACTAAATGATCAACATGTACCTCAATCTTTCAATCACTTGAGTCACATGCAAATTACTCAGGGCTGTCATGATTCTCTTACCCCCCCCCCCCTTTCACAGTATTATGCTCTTTGCTACATTACTGAACACAGTTGTACTGTCTTTGTGGATTACTACATGGAAGAATTAGTACCTGTAGGAATGGCATGAGACGTCCCATCTGTACTTGTGCCTCCCCCTCCTCCAGCCCCGACTCCGGCTCTGCTTGCAAGATAAAAGCAAAGACCTTGAAGAATAGCACTATATCAAAGTAATTCTTTGGTTAAACATTTAACTTTAATTGGCAAAAACAGTTTCTATATGAACAAACATGTACATCCTTTTACATCTTCACACATTTTAATACTTGTGCATCTACGGTGATTTCAAAATAATGAGACAACTCAGTTCCATGCATAATTGAATTACCCATTGTCTCTAAAAGGTCTGAGGATAGGAGCTTAAATTTTAATCAATCAATCTCAGCTAACCAACAAGTGTTTGAATACAATTGAATAACACTGTAATGAATCAATCCTTCCTATAGACACAAGGGAAAATGTACCTCAGTGATACATTGATTGGCAAACAAACTGATTTCACATGGAATTATGTTGAATTGCTCTGCATATCTCAAATCTGCTAGCAGTAATAACATTTAATACTCTATGATTAACAGCAAACTTGTAAATGGAACACTAAACAGAAAAAAGGTCAATCTGAACACAATTGTGCTGCCACATACTGTATACGCTATATATTTCGCGTGGGTTTTACAATTTCGCGAATTTCGCGAGTCGGGAGCTATTCGCGAAATTAACAACACGCGAAAATATTTACCTTCCAAAATGAATCCCTTGCCTTGATGATACGAACATCTCAGTACTAGTATACCATGTCACGGCTTACCGAACAGACCATACTGGCTAAGCTTGTTTACGTACATATAGCACGTCCACGTCTAACTACTAGTATACATAGCCCAGTCGCTGTAAGTAGCATTCGCACAGCACAGTAGACGGCGAAATACTATTTCTGTGAGAAATTCCACTTTCTTTTGTTGTTTTTTTTTCATTGCGCCACAACGTTACAAATGCACGGCATGTCACCCTTGATTACATGTACTACTACTAGCTCTTGTGTTTGCATGCCGCTACGTCTTTACAAGTACTGTAACCTATGTCAACTTTAGGGGCCGGGGCTTCGTATGCTCCAGCAGCTGGTTGCCGCTGAATTTACTCGTACCCCTCGTACCACTCGTCAGAAATCTAGCGCGATGGACTTAACCACTTCAAAAATTTTGAATTCTAACTTACTAGTTCGCAGAGTTTGGTAAGTTTTTTTTTTCACGCAGTGTATAACTAGTATCATTCTTATTTGCTAGTAAGTTGAAAATTCACACTTTCTTTGCCACTTCATATTTTCTCTGGTCCCCCAATCGCGAATTTACCCACTCGCGAAAATGTGCGACAGTGGCAATTCGCGAAAATTTATGTACGCAAAAATCATAATGTATACAGTAACCTGTCTTGAATATAATTCAACTTAAACCATGATCACTGATGATAAGGGCATAATTCAATGCTATGTATTTGATTATTTCACTAACTGCATGGCTAATGGTGACATACAGTATGACTAGCAAGATAGATCTCCGCGTCAGAGTGACACCTTTGTTTTACAAAGCACTTAGCAATAGGAGACAGGACATTATTAATATAAAAACAAGAGAAAAAAACCTTTGAAAAAGGGCATGACTGGCATGCCACATGACAGCCAACTGTTTCTTGACACGACCTCACCCACGGCACACCATACGTAGCCTCCAACCCCTCTCCCCCCAATGCATATTCCTTACAAGGTATGTTTAGGCCTGCACGTTCCGTATGAATCATGCAGACATGTTTAGAAACACTTGTATGAGTCAACAGAGTTCAGGAAAAGGGGGAGGGGGCGATAGAGACGAGTAGCCACATGTACTGGAATGTCCTTCTCGACAAAATCTGCAACAGAGGGTCTGCACCAGAGACATTTTGGAAATTAGTTCATCTAGAAGAAAAAAGGAGATTTTCTTCTGCGCCAAAAGCTAACACAAAGTCTTCATTCAAGGACGATCCAAACGTCTCTTCCAATCCAGAAACTCCAACTCTCCCACTTTCTGTAGGAGATCTCTCCAACTTTGAGGCTATTTTCTTAAAATCGGCTGCTTTCCCACTTGAGTTTGAATTTCCCCAGTTCTGTGTGTCTCCCACTTAGAATTTTAGTTCAACTTCAGTTTTGTCGTACAATGTATGTTAAAAAATAAGGCTAAGATATGACCACTCGTCAGAACATCTGTAACTCCAAAGCATGCAAAGGTCACATGGGACATCGCATTTTGCATTCATGATTTGTGCTACACGGACTACGAACACAATATTGTGCACATGTTTGTGTGATCAGAGTCTCCAGTTTGCTGGAGGTCCAGGTGGGAGAATCTCCTGTTTAAGAGATGGTTGGGGTTGGAGCCTCTACCGGCCTCAGAGCCCTTCATCAGGCACAAGCTCTGAACTGAAAACGCTGTCATCCATTTGCTGCATTATTTTATTGCTCTTCTGTCAAATAATGAATGATTTCATGCCAAATGTCACCAACCTCTCTGACTCATCTTGATAATGTTCAATCAAAATCAATTAAAAACAGCGGTAAAGTTATTTGACAATGTAAACAACGAGCTGAATAATTTAGCAGTGTTGTTAAATAGAAAGTTCTCCCTATTTTACTTGGTTGTGGAAAAAAAAAAGTTATTGGCTAACTACTGATCTCTATTATCTAACCAGTCAACAGTTTCAGAGTTTTAATTGGATTATTCTTCTCACAGTTTTTACTTGACAATCTGCTTTATATTGGTAGCTTTCCATTCCACAAACAAAATATCTGTCTGGCAACTTGCGCCACATTGGCTACATGCCTGTTTAGTGAATGTGTTACAGAATCATTGACATACATTATTGTATATGGGTCAGAAAACGTGTGATATCCCATCAGCCTCGTGGTGTACATACATTGTATGACCTTTTGACCTCATCCAGCCCTGTCCTCTTTGCCAGGGAGTGCAGGCGGTGAGTCAAGATGAGTGGTGCACAGAACACATGTGTCAGTTGGCTTGTCACTGCCCTACATTGCCTACATTGCCCTTTTGCCGCACACCCATAGTCATTAGCGCCCTTCTTCCCTCTCTTCCTGTCCATAAACACTGTCTCGTGCATTAAAACCTACACACCTCGACGGAGACTCTTTAACAGTGCGGGCCAAATTGGAAGTGTTGAAAATTGCTCAGTGAGCACACAACCTCGCTTAAGTATTTGGCAACAATTGAAAACATGGCATCTTCTGTTTGAAATTTGTGTAAAAACTAGAATCTATGTTTGAAATTAGATATGAGAAAATGAAAAGAGTGGTACATAATGTAGTTACATTGATGTATATACTATATTCACACATTGTGCCACCATTGCTAAATTGATGAAATGTCGAAAATCAACAGTGCTGTTAAGTTCAATAGTTTCCTTTTAATCAACATTTCCCATTTTGCACTCTGGACAACTTGAAACTGCTTCATGCATTAATGAAACTGAATATTTAAAACATTACAAATTTTCTTCAATCCCTGAAGACTAGACATTCACACAAGTTGACAGAATTATCAAAACATTCACTAACTCATTTAACTGACCAATAAGACGTTATTGCGTATACAGGGAGATACATGCACTTACCTCCTTCACCATAGAAGAGAAGAGCAGGGTAAAATTTGTTCTCTGCCTGCAAAACACAAAGCAAAAAAAAAGGCAAACATGTTACAAAGATTACGTCATGAATCACTAAAATAATGAAACAATCTATGAGTAAAATATGTTTCATATTTTCATGAAAGGATGTGTATTATTATCCACAAGGTCATGAAAAGTGCACGCTGTTTTGAAAAAATGATTAAATGACATTAAGAGAAATTATATCATTTTCATTAATAAAATATCTCATTATTGAATTCACTATGGAACCTCATTTCAGCTTCCAATGTTATGATATGATTTGACATAAGGAGAAATTATATAATCTTCATTACTAAAATCCCTCATTACTGAACTAATTGTGGAATTTAATACTACATAACAATTTCCATTGTTTTGAATTAACTGATGTGACATTAAGTGATTTATGTAATCTTCATCACTAGAATCTCTCATTATTGAATTAAATATGGAAATATTAAATATCAACTTTCATTGTACTGAAATAAGTTATTTAACCTTGAGAAATTATACACTTTTCATTACCTATGAGAGCTAATTACTGAATTAAATGTGGAATTACTTAATTTCAATTTTCATTGTTTAGAAATAGAATAAATGATCTAATCCATTGTTTTAGAATAAATGATTTGGCATTCAGTAATATTAGACAAATTTTCACCACTGAATTTTGAATTACATGTAATCACTTAATTTGTTGTTTCCAGTTTGCTTTTACCACAGAAATTTCGCTATAGAGCTGCAGTATTCATTACATAAACAGGTATATTGTAAAAAAGCAATATTAGTGGGTAGATTCTCAATTATGTTGTCACCTGAAACGTTGCTCTACCACATGTCCCTGAAACTACCATTAGCTATCCAAAGATCAGCACTATCTATATATGACAAACTTGACAAAACCATGTGAATGACAATGGGTAAGGTACTAATATTCATTCTTCAAGTGTAGCATTTTGGGGAAACATTGGGCAACTGAGCTGACAATATGAGATGTATGACAAGTTGCCCTTATTGCTAGATGTGATGACAGTTTCATAAGAGGATTCAATCCCTTTATAATTCATGAGTTTGTTTATCAAAGGCAAATTGATAATCTGATAGAGTGCTACACTTTTGCACACTTGGGCTTTGTAGCTTTAATATATATAGCACTACTAAGCTACAGTCATAATCCACAAATGCTCATTGCTGCAGACATTTTGGGGCCCAACACTACCATGCTGTTTGCAGTACTGAAATCACTTCAAATATTTTGATTCCACTGCCTTTCGTTGACTGACATTTAAATTAAGCCTCTCCACCTGTAGGAATTTGGTCTTCATCCTAATCAAGTTTTAATGTGACCATCAAATTTGCCAGTCAACGCAAGGGTGCTTATCCTCCACTGCCAAATTTATTTGGAGACTTAGAACAAATGGCAGTACATAGCTGCATCCAGAAAAAACAAACAAACAAACAAACAAATGAATTGGAAGAATGACAGATTATATAAGCAATGGAATGTCATGTGTACAGAGCAATCTTTCATTATCAACAGAAAGACACAATGACTGCATCGAGACTGTAAATAAACATAGAGGTGTTACTCCACTGGATGCAAGTATACCAGTATATTCAGTCGCCACCCCTTCACTCTGGAATTCACTCCCCTTGAGCCTAAGAAATAAGCCATCCCTCAACAGTTTCAAAACTGCACTTAAGACTTATCTCTTTCGTAATTAGTTACTCAGGTAAATGTTACCAGCCTGTTGAGGGTATTGTGCTTTTCATTGTAGTGTAAATTACCGTGTACTTATGTAATTATTATTATTATTTAAGTGATTAATTATTTGTGTAAATTTTAGTATTTTGGATTATGTAGTAGTTTATGTTTAGGTATATATTATGTAAAGCACTTAGAAATTTTATTGATAAGCGCTATATAAATACTAAGTTATTATTATTATTATTATTATTATTATACAAGAATGTGGCAGGGTTACATCACCGATGCCATGCTCCCCCCAAAAAAAAATAAAATAAAAAAGACAACAACAACAAGCACATACCTCATACTTGAGTTGGTCTATTTCGCAGCATAGGGAAGCAAACACTGTGATCACCTTGTTGAAGATCTGTGGTGTTGAAGGTGGGAAGAAATACCAACATAGAACCAAGTTCAGCGGGAACCAGCGACTGGACAAGGCCTACAACTTAATTGTGCAGCAATTTTCACTGAAAAACATTTCAAAGTTTTGCATGCTACCGAGGCAAAACCCTGAAGGTAGTCTAGTTGGAATGTTTCTGACTGTTTGTAATATTCTGCCTAAAATTCCTTGACATGTTCCTTGAATTCTTCCAATTTTTATTCATGTAAAGACTTTTCTTTTCCAGCAAGCAGTGTTCGTCTAATACAAAGAGCATATCTTTTTTCTTTTCTTTTCTTTTTTTTTTGTACACGATTATCATTAGTGCTGACACTTTTAACATGCATATGACTCAATTAGTGCCCTGTCTGGTTTTGCATGTGCATGTATGTCATTCACTTGATAACTTAAGTAGGGGGCAAGCATTAGAATGACAGAGTCCAGAGGGTTTGAAACTTCTTGAAAATTGCGCAAGAGCATAGATTTGGGTTATCTTGTGTCATTGGAGGATAAGTTACATCATTAATGCAATAGAAAAAGCTAAGTATTGGGATGGACAATTGCATTCATATTACCCACAAGCTGAATAAAGGTGAAGTCGCCGTAATGCTATGGTTTGTATCCACAGAGCCATAACATTGGTTCATCTGTTAATTTGTGATGAAAGGGACTGTCAACGCTAGAGAAAAGATTTATCTCAACCACCGAAGCGGAACAAATGAAAAGGTGCAAGGCCATTTGTCCCCAGCATGCACATGAAATCCGCCATTTTGTTTAGACCCGAGTTGCACTGTCTCCATCTTTCAGCACATTTACACGCAGACTGCCAATAAGCACTGAGCGATGTGTTGAAATTGCTTTTCATACGCGCTGTAGGGACTGAAACAAAATGGCACTTAGTGGGTAACACATGTACACCTTCCATGGTATGTTCTGCTTCAGTGGTCTCAACATGGGGATCAGTCGCTGAGTATTTTAGCATAGTTCAAAATGGGTTATTAGGGAACATGATGCAGACATGCACACTCAGTTTACTTCACACCCCTTTACAGACGGAGCAAATATGTTGTATCTTATAATATTTACAATCTAATGCCAAATAGAATGCAAAATGCCTCTTCACCTTTGATGTAATCTTTGTTTGTTTTTAAGTGTAGTGGTTACAAATAAGAGGATTACCTAATTGAATAGTCTCGGTATTGTGGCCAAAATATTCACAATTTAATGTTTTAAATGTAAACTAACTGTTTGTTTGTTTTGTTTTTTACTATGGTGGTAACAAATGATATGATTTTATAATCGAAAGGTCTTGATATTATGGTCACTATTGCTGCTCGACAGTTGCCTAACTCTTTCAGCTTGCAGGTACTTGCCCAACTTTTGAATTGATCATTGATGGTCTGAGATGAGGATATACTCATTGCAGTTTCAAATGAGAAGGAATATTACTGGTAGAATTAAGGTCATTTAAGTGTATAGTACTTACAATTGTTCTGTGTACTCAAAAGGGAATACTTTTTTTTTTTGTGGAAGAAATCCTAATCATTTAAATTCAGGGTAATTTAACATGCTTTAAAACACCCCAAGAATATAAAACTAACTTCAAAAGACCTGCTTCTTTTCTTATCACCAACCTATGAAGAAACTTGATCAATTTTTGTTAATCACTTTGCCAGGACAAGTCCAATGATTAGGCAATAATATTGGTTAATCCGTTTTAAAGACGCATTCAAATTACCATGCAAATCATGCAGAGATATCAAACACTTTCTAGCATGCATGCATATTGCGCAAACAAACCAAGCTGGAATATGTACCAGAGAGAACCAGGATATCAATAAATTCAATTTACTGCTCTAAACTGCAAATTTGTGCAAATCAGAGTGACATTTCCAATTGTCCACAAGGGAATAACACCACAAAGAACCATAACAAAAGAGTCCATATTGTCCCCACAGTCTGAACGTAATGTGCACGAGACAATTAACACAAAATCCAAAATTTGCAATTTTCATACTGTTTTGTTACAGAGAAGGATATGTTTAATTTTCACAAATGGTCAACAAGATAAATAAAAATACTTCATCATGTAACAAATATAGATGAGTTCTTGTGAAAAAACTTTTTGTTTGTTTGTTTGTTAAAAGAAATACGGAAAGGGCGTAATTTGTTTAGGGGAAGTTGTGTCTGTGCGCTGTTGGATGAGAACTATTCCACCTGACGCAGTGAGACATCAGGCCCTAAATCCATTCCGGGATGCACGAGCTGTCCAACTGGCGAGTCCCATGCAAGGAATGGTAATGAAAATGTTTATCTTACATATACCTTGTTGTCAGTCTTGATGAGGTCCAGCAAGGAGGTCTGCTCACAAGGTAGGTACTGAAATTTAGAAATGCAATGAGGAAAAAAAAAAAACTACCTGATAAAGATAAACAAAGTAATTTTAATATGCTTACATAAATAAAGCATACACACCTACACGTAGTGTACACAAATTTATGCACACACTCAAACATATACTTTTTTTAAAACCAAAAATGTAAAAGAATATTATGAAAGTATGTTTCAAAGTCAAATGGCCAAAGACCTAGAGGACTGTATGATGATGGTAGATGATGGTGATGCTGCCAAGCAAAAGTCAAACCTATTGCTGATCAAATTTTTAGTCATCAGCCATCTGAAGTATATGCCACATCTCACTGCATCATATCATATATATGCGAATGCTGAAAGGTAAAATATGTTTAAGCCCAGTCATAAGACCCAAAGGTACTGTCAATATATTCTTGAAAGTGAAAGTCATCACATTTCATTCTAAACTTAGCCCGTTGAGAACGGAATGATTTTGCCACAATATGCATTTCCCATAAACACTTGCCCAAGTATACTCGGGACTCATCTTCAACGGGTTCACAAGAATTTCAACATTTCTGTATTTTCTTTTAAGCAACAATAATAATAATTTCGACTTCCTATTCTGTACTGTTTCATCTGTAGGTACATGAAATAACTTCCCCAGTCATGTAATGCATAGATCTATACCATTTCAGCTGTTTGCAATGAGAGCATGATTTCATTACCTGCCACTCATCTGAAGATACATTATACTAATGATTACCATGATTATATGTTTAATGCATTAAATGACTTATTGCATATTGCCACAAAGCATTACAGATGAAGTCATTAATGATTTTGATTGGAAAAACTTCCATGATTGTTTTCCATGATGCATTTACATATATGTTCCATGCATATAGGGGTAATAACTTCTTCCTGTCAAAGGGATAAGGTCTTACCACAAACTGTGTTTTAAAGCTATCACAAAGTCAGGATATAAAATTCACTTCAGACTAATTTGTTAATCTTCTTTGGGTCACTAGCCTGTTATTCCTCAGAAAAAAACACTTTTTCTTTGTAAACCTAAAATATCCTACAGTTTCCATTTACAAGCATTTTTTGATACTTTTCAGATGCCAAATAACATATGATCTCCAATTATTTATGCCATTCGGGTAGAAAAAAGATAAAAGAGAAATTTTCAAGGAACTGATGTTGAACTTTAAATGAGTTATGTTTTCAAGAAACAGTAACAAAAGTCAGTCTGCATCCTGGTAAAATTACATGTACATGCCATCGTATTGGCTTGCAGCCCAAAGCACAATTTGACATTTAAACACAATCAAACTGTCAACATCATCCTTTTTTCCACACACATACATCGTATTTGTGTTTCAAAATGTGTATAATTAACATTATTGCGGTTAGAAGCATAATACTTCCTTATCTTGCTTGACTGACACGTGCAACTGGCTGATGCTGATACTGATACAAAATAATTTCATAAAGACTGTATGTGTGTATCTGCTATATAATCTGTAATGCAAGCAGTACTACAATGTATGTTTAGGGAAGATCATACATTTTCCCGTCACGCTCTAAAGCTCTTTCAAGCATGACGGCTGTTACTGTTCACAAAGCATTCTATACTCCCTTCTTTACATTAATGCTCCTACAAGCATAACATAGTATATTGCATAGTACACAATCACTATGCCTTTCATACGCTAACATTGTTACATGCATGTCGCGTCTGATGCATTTTGCAATTGCTACTGGCTTAAATTCTACCGTAGCTTTACCTGTAATGAGATTGGGTCCAGTGTGAAGTCCCACACATCTCCAATGGAGTCGTCCAGGGCATCCTCGATGCCTTTCAGTTGTGTGGCGTACTCCTCGAGAAACTTGCCATACTTTCTGAGCTGGACCTCTCCAACGATTCCTGCAGGAAGTCAAATGATGTGGCAGTGTAAGAATGATAAGTAAAATATGCCACTTGCTAGACAATTTCAAGATATATTCAGCATTTTTTTTTGCACAAAACTTCATGATATATTCTTTCTAACAGTGCTTTAGATACTCTTTACGAAGTCCCTCTCACATTCAACGTGACATAAACCTGTAAAAAGTGCCGAAAAGGCACCTGGATCCATATCAAAGCAACATCAATTGATACATACTGAGTGAATTTCCTTTATAAAACTCATGCTAATGAGAAATTAGCACTTCCGTCATGAAACATACAACAACATTAACCACAGAACAATGGTACAATGTAACAGATTATACATCTGTACTCCACTCTAAGTTAGCACCAGTTAACTGACTTCATTGTCATGATATCAAATGAAACTAATATACATAGATGAGCACACCTTTCACATTTATGTTTTCATAAGATGGCAATGTTGTTCATGATATATCCCAATGAATGATCAGAAATGTATAGCAATAGGTAAATTTCCTGTTGTAACAAACCAACTGGTTGTAATTGATTGTTTCTCCCTTTCTGTAATTGAAAATACTACTACTACACCGTGTACTACTACTAATAATAATAATGATAATAATGCACAGAGGTTGCTGTGAGGGTATCTTAAAGGTATTGTTTACCAATGGGAGCAGTGATTTTAAACAATGTTCGAGTTATCACATTTGAGGCATTCATGTACATGTGTAGTAGTTGTATCACAAAACATTTTACCATACATGTATAAAACTTTCACAATAAAGCGTAAGTAAGATATATGGAGATACAATGTATCACTATTTTTTTTTCAATAAACCATTACTGCAGACAGTTCATTCTAGAAACAATTTTAATATTACGATTGTTCTTATTTCATATATACTGTATTTAACAATACTTCCCATAGATTAAACTGAGTAACATTTTTACATTGGTTGTTTCTATCCCTAACTCACGTTTTAGAACTATTTTGAAGCACTAAAGCTGGGTTTCTGTTTCACCTGCAAAGTGGTAAATAATGCCTTTAAGTTATAATTCTCCCTCTCCTATTCTCAGTCACATCTCTTCTTATCTCATAAACGCCATCAAATTTTACAGGAGTTTTCTTTGGGGCATACCATTATGTAATGACTGCCCTCTCAGTAATCAATAAAATTGAAGTCAGTCTGGAAAACCTCATAGACAAGCATGGACACCTCAAGAGTCTTGTACAACTACATACATACTTATGCTCCTGATAAGTAAAAAAAAAAAAAAAAAAAAAAAAAAAAAAATGTTTGAAAAAAAAAAGTTTGAGATAATGAAGGACATTCACAAGTTTCAAATGGAGTTTGACTGCATGTACACCACTGGTCCTCAAAAGACTACACTGAAATTGCAAATGTTGGTCTCCCACTGAGGTTAATACAGGTTTGTACTTCATATCCAAGAGTGCACTTCAGACAGCACTTCTTACTCAACACTAGCACTCAGGAAGTTTCATACGCTCACAACGGGTCCAGCTACTACTTTGCATTCTTAGAGCAGCTTCCGCACGAGCATATCTAATCTACTTGACAGCTTCTTTGCCGAGTCAATACATCATCTGAATATTACCATCCAGTTGCAGAAATACACAGAGGTGAAAACACATGAATGTAGAGAGACAGACAGACAGACATACAGACAGAGAGAGAGAAAAAAGAGGCTTTGAGATTACACTGCCACTGCGAGACTACACAGGGTATGCTCACAGCAGTGTTCAATCAATGGAAACTTGGCATTCATTCCTAAACCCACTTCTCGCAGGGGGAAAAAGGCAACCCCAAAACTTCTTACACTCTGTCAACATACTTGCAGTGTCTGATGGTACATCATGTCAAAGGTTTGTGCAGATACAGAGACAGAACGATGGACGGACAGACAGACAGACAGACAAACAGACAGACAGACAAACAGACAGATAGAGACAGACAGACAGACAAACAGACAGATAGAGAGGGAGAGTGAGTGTGTGTGTGTGTGTGTGTGTTTACATGTAACTCTGAGAAAGAGCACTGCCACTGAACTGCAGACCAGCCACGCGCAGTCACAGGAAGCTACAATTAGGGTGTTACAAACATGTACGGCAGCAACACAGTCCCCCGTTTGTGCTGCTCCCTAACCCACTCGACGGTCTCCCTCCTCTGATTTCCTCCGATCGCAGTTGATAGGGGGCAAGTGGAGCAAGCGATAGTCTCTGAATTAAGCCAGGGATGTCGTTTGAGATATCTACAGCACAGTAATGACGTAGAAGTGTCCTTGCGAGGGGATACAATTTCAGAAGTCGGTTTGTATAGATAACTGCTGTGCGCAACATGTTTCTCGTGCTATAAAAATGATATAATATTTTAGAAACTACTGTTTCTTTGTGTCCACTTCCTTTATTTTGTCATTTTACAGGATAATAAGCTGGGCAGGATTATATCTATTATCTATCTATCATCATTATTATGCAGGGTTTGGGTGGGATTGTCATACTGATTAATATCATTGTCATGAAGCAAAGATAAAAATGAATCATATGTAGAAGTTATATCACTGGAGTCTTACTTTTCAATTTCATGCCTTCCTTTGATTGAAGCATAGTCAGTGTTCTACTAAATTTTGTCATCCCCTAACTTCAATTCCTCCACCTTAATACAGCTACACTGTGTATCTGCTAATGAATAGTGAATGGATTTTGTCAGCCTGTTTCCAGCCAGGTTCCGAAATCCTCATAGACTTTGTAAGAGGAACCAGTTTCCCTGTAGCTAGTGGTATAATGCTTCTTGGGATAAATGTATAAAATTCGCCATCCAGAAAAATATCTCTTCACACTACAGAATTACAAATGCAATCCCCTGAAAAATTTAATCAAATTGTATAAAAATGACACAAACCATCTGCATAACACATCTTAACTCAATTGCCCTGAATTTCTAATACAATTTTTCATTAACAAAAAAAAAAAGAAAGAAAAACACTGGTTGGTGGCAACATTCATAGTATAAGAGTAATGAAACATATTGTAAGAGTCACAGTGTATAGCCACACATGCATTGATCAAATCTGTAATACACAATGAATGAAGCTTGTGTGGTACATGTATACATGTACAAGACAATAATTGCAGAACATAATTAGACATAATTAGCCTAGCTTTCAGTTTTATAGGTGAGACTCATTTTTTTTTTCTTACTTGTTTGTTCCTGAGGAGTACACATGTTCAATAGCAAAGGTACATGCAGGAAAATTTATTTAAATGTAAAATGCATTGAACAACACACACAGACACCTCTATATGTACACTGTAACTTCTATCAAGGAATTCACATCATGCTTGATTTACTATGCCATTAGCTCTATTGCGACAAACTACAGTAACAATTTAAATTAAATTAATTAAATAAAAAAAGACACAGCTGCATCACTACAGTTCATGTCATCAACATAGCAGTGCTTAATGGTGGCCAAATGAATGCCTTCAATATGACACTAATGCCTTTAACTGACATAGATTAATTACAGTAGATGCTTCCCTTGAACTCATCAGACTTGACACAAACTTTAGAAAAAAGACAATTGCCAATATCCCTTATCTTCAGGAGCCAGCAAATCCCAAATTCTATTGCTACTACTTGCAAAGACAAGACACTTCATATTTACGCTTTGTTCCGAAAAAAAAAAAAAATACAACAAACACAGATCATGTGCGAACTCAAAATATGCACTTATGCACACTTGCATTCTAAAGTTGAATGCATGGATGGGTACTCAAATGTGAAATCCTGTCCAATTTATCACGTTTCCTCTACATGACTTTTATTACCTCTGCCAAGGAGGTTATGATTTTGCCAGAATTGTTTGTCTGTCTGTTTGTCTGTTGGTTTGTCTGGCTGTCTGGCTGTCTGTTTGAAAAATAACTCAAAAAGTTGTGGACGGATTTGGGTGATACTTACAAGGAACAGAAAATTACCAGTAAATATTGGTAGTGATCCAGATAACTGTCTGGTGCCAGGATACTTTTTTTTAAAGGATTTCATTAATGAACGAGGGAATGTTAGCTGCTCATATATAAGGTGTGCACGCAGCAGGCAGTAAGCTGCTGAAGCTGAGGTAGACTGCTGCAGACTGTATCATACAGAAAGGCTTCTTTATCATTGGGGAATGGAATAAGGGCAACTATTGTATCGAGAAGCATGCATGTATGGGTGGAAATAAGCTACTTGGCAGAGGTCTGTGCTCTCCAAATGTGTTTCTAGTTGTTGTTTCAATGCCTTATTACTGCATTTGGTTACCTTGCCAGTGAAAATAAAAGGATCAAAGGTACTAAACATCCCTACCATTCTTTCTGGGGTTTAATGTATTTTCATTCCATGCTATATTCTGGAAACGTTCCTGCTTTTAATAATAATATTTGACAATTTCATGGGGATATTGCTACTTTTGTGATAGATTTTTATAATTCATAGTCACAGCATAATCCACTTCTCTCCAGTGCCATCATACAGTGTATGTACAGTTGTTTTCACACTGATTTCACATTTCAATTTTGCTAAAATCAGAGCATTCAAATGAAGTGAAACAACAGGATGTAGCCAATCTTGATTTGACAGTGGTTCAGCCATACAGAATACAATCTACATGTACAGTGTTATCATTCTCAGGACCAAGACATGCAGAGTGACATGCTATCATGCTGTAAAAGTGGTTATTTTGGTGTGAGTAATTTTTCACGCTCGGCTGGGTAAGGTGAATTTCATATGTTTTTTTTTATTTCATGGATACAAGACTCTAATATAATACTAGTGGAACACATGAGGAATATTTGTGGTTTGATTTTTTCTGGTCGGGCAAAAATATCCACATTGCAAATATTTCCACCTTTGCAGTATACCGTAGAACCATGTTGCTCAGCTCAGCAAAAGTGTAGAAAGGGTCAGACCTTGTGATTTTTTTTTTTTTTTTCTTTCCAGACGATCAAGCATTCATGGCATACAGTATATACCAAAATAAACTTTGCGTTAATCAACATTAACGTTTCATTAACGCAAGCGCTTTCACCTGAATCGTTAGTAACGCAAAGTAACGATCGGGAAAATTAACGTTTGTAGTAACGATGAGTAACGATGAGTAACGATGAGTAACGATCCGTATCGCAAATTAACGATGTTTCGTTAAAATTAACGATAGGTAACGCAAGAACTCACGCGAGATTTTGGTTTTGTAACGAGACCTGGTGAAAGGACGACGTAGCCCCTGCCGAGTGTAGCGATTTAGCGTAGTCTTTTCGCGAATCGAATCACGATTTCGCGCATTGTTAATTTGCGACCGGCGTCACCAAAAACGCACGCCGGGCCACCAAAAAAGCCGGATGTTTGCCTTTAGTTTTGAAAATGAACAGCGGTAACTATCGGCTCCGTAAGCTGCTAGAATAAATGTCAGATGTTTGCTCTTAATTTTGGAAATGAATAATGGTAATATTCGACTCCGTATTATACAAAAATAAATGTCGGATGTTTGCTTATACTTTTGGAAATGAATAATGGTAAGATTCAGCTCCGTACGGTGCTGAAATTAATGTCAGATATTTGATTTTGCGTTCGGAAATGAATAAGGATAAAATACGGCTCCGGAAGATGCTGAAATAAATGTCGAATGTTTGCTTTGACGGTCGAATATAAATGATAATGATATTCAACTACGTACGATGATAGAATAAATGCCGGAAATTTACCTTTACGTTCGGAAATGAATAAGGATAGAATACGGCTCCGGAAGATGCTGAAATAAATGTCGAATGTTTGCTTTGACGGTCGAATATAAATGATAATGATATTCAACTACGTACGATGATAGAATAAATGCCGGAAATTTACCTTTACGTTCGAAAGGAAATAACAATAATATTCAGCTCCGGAAGATGCTAAAGTAAATGTCGAATTATCCCTTTGGCGTTCGGAAATGAATAACAAATAATAATCAACTTCGTACAACGATGAGATAAATGTTGGATATTTGCTTTTACTTTCGGAAGTGAATAGCAACAACATTCGGCTCCAGAAGATGCTGAAATAATTGTCAAATAATTGTTTTTACGCTCGGAAGTGAATAACAGTAATATTTTGCTCCATACGATGCTAAATAACTGTCGGATGTTTGCTTTTATGTTCGAAAGTAAAATAGCAATAACGATCAGCTCCGGAAGATGCTAAAATAAATGTTGAATGTTTGCTTTGGCGTTCGGAAATGAATAACAATAGTATTCAACTCAGTACGATGATGAAATAATTGCTGGATGTTCGCTTTTACGTTCGAAAGTAAATGGCAATAACATTCAGCTCCGGAAGATACTAAAATATATGTCGAATGATCCCTTTGACGTTCGGAAATGAATAACAATGATATTCAGCTCCGTATATATATACGACGATGAAATGCCGAATGTTCGCTTTTACGTTCGAAAGTAAATAGTGCTCAATAACATTCGGCTTCGGAAGATGCCAAAATAAATGTCAGATGATTGCTTGGACGTTCGGAAGTGAAAAACAGTATCGACATTCTGCTCCATAATTAAGATGCTAAAATAAATATCAGACATTTGCTATTTAACATTTCGAAATGAATAACAATAACATTCAGTTGCGTTTGATGTTAAAGTAAATGTCGGATGTCTGCCTTGACGTTTGAATGTAAAAAAACAGTATAACATTCGGCTCCGTGCGATGCTGAAATATGTCAGATGATTCATTTCACTTTCGAAAGTGGACAGCAGTGACATTCGGCTCCTTCGATCATAAAATGAATGTCGGGTGTTTGCTTTTGAATTTGGAGATGAATAACGGTAATATTCTGCTCCGTACGATGCTAAAATAAGTAACAGATTGTTGTTTGTACGTTTGGAAATGATTAACGGTATCAATCGGCTCATAGATGATAACATAAAGAGCGGATGTTTTGCTTTCACGTCCGGAAGGTGTTAAAACACTTGTAAATGTTGGATGATTGCTTGAATTTCCATCAGAAATAAATAGCGGTAACTTTTCCCTCTTTACGATGCTAAAACAAATGTCGGATGTTTACAATGTCTGCAAATGCTCCCACTTTCTCATTTCACTCACTTCAGTAATACTTGATATTTATTTTTCTATGTTTAGGACCGGTAGTTTTGCTTGTTTGTTTTTCTTTTCGGGCCACCACAAAATAAAAATCAATCATTTTGGTGGCCCGATCGGGCCACCGAAATAAAAGTTAGTGTGGAACCCTGGCCTTTTGTGGATAAAGTGTCTTGCTGAAAGGCAAATATCGCGGGCTTCGAGGGGATTGAAACCGCGAACCCGTACCATTAAATTGATTCTGATTTTACTTGTATTTGAAGGTCAACTTTAGATAGCTTTTTTTTTTTTTTCCGATACAGCTGGGACTCCATGCGCATTTATTTACAACAACAGTATAACTTGTAATCGGAAGACGAGCAGAAAGAATGTCAGCACCAGGAGTAATCGCATCGGGCCGAAAGGGGAAAAGGAAAAGTAATATATCCTGAATCTACCCCCCACATCGACAAGAAGACAAATGAAAAAAAAAAGAAAGAAAAGAAAATGAATTGACCCACATGACGCATAATTTTGGAAAATCTGCGGGATATTCGTTATTTCATTTTGCTGTGTTCAAACTATACACCAGTATAGCTTTTCGAGTGTGATCTTAATGCGAATGAATGTTCTATGGACTTTAAGTTTATAATGCGAAAGAGGGTAACTAAACAACAATTAATGAAATTGATAACGCCAAACAATAGGAAATTTTAGAGTGCAAGAAAAATAAGACGTCCCGGAAGTACGCCAGACATCATAATTGCTTTTTTTGTTCCTTTCTAGCTCCACAGCATCACCTAGGAAAATCGATTTGACCAAGAACAAAAGCGCGTCCCTCTTTTCTTCCTGGGCAATTACCCCGGACCCTTCCCCTGGCCCTAATCCTAATCATAACCCAAACTCCTCACCCTAAACCTAACCCTAATCTTTACTCTAACCTTACCATTAACCAGTATTCGGGGGAGGGGGTAATTGCCCTCTGGGGTTAATTGCCCGGATTAGGTTGCAACACACAACAAAAACCTCTTCCCTAGCCCTACACCTTCCCGATCTCCGTGTGTTGTCAGGTGAAACGACATGTTCAAATACAAGAATAAAACAACAGTAGGTATTGATTGAAACTCGACACCCATTCATGCCAGCCAGGCCAGGCTGAAATGTAACTTCAAAGCACATTCCGACAGCTGGCTGGCAAAACCACATGGCAAAGGAATTTGCGCGCGCGTGTGGATTGCTCAGTAAAATTGGAGGGCCTGGGAGCGGGAAAACAAGGGTGATTACTGAGTAGTCTGAGTTATCAAAAGCAGACCTTTCGAACAATTGCAAACGTCATGATACTATTTTGTCTTCCTTTTGGACTGAAGAAAAAATCACAAAGACGAGTTGAGTACACGTTGTATCACAATTTTTTACATAGCCATGCAAAACGATTACTACACTCAAGTCTTGACAAGAAGAATCAATATTCCAAGACAAATACAAAGCAGCCTCGGGTACTGACGGTGACAAGAAACGCCACGCATTCACGATGCACGTTGGGGAGCAACAGAGAGGTGGGAAGAGACTCTTCCCGCCTCCCTGGGAGCAACATGGAGTTGGCAGGGAGGGGTGATCCTGGAGTTTGTGAGAACTGCCCGATACTCCGTGACAACAGGGAGGTGGAAGAGAGACACTCCACCTCCCTGGTGACAACACGATTGTGACGATCTCAAAGCATGGACCCTACCACGCCCAGCAAATCTGCGTGCTATTTCTCAAAATTTGAAGGAACTTTGTCTCTGATCTGTTGAGTTGTTTTTGCTGAATATCAGGAGCTTTTCATGCCTGACGTTCAAATGGATGGTTGCCAAAAATTTCATAATCTATAAATCTGTCAGTAATTTATTTTAGGCTGTTGATGCTGCCGTAAAAACATTAGAAATTTCATAGGAACTAGTCAGGATAAAGACAAAAAAAAAAAAAAAAAATCTCCGCACAAAACAAATACTTTTTATTGTCATTGGTAGTCAAATTTGTGTTATACAGATATGATTAAAGCAATAGGTATAGTATTAACTATTGTATTACAAGTAGTAACACTTTCATGGTAAGTTTGACGTTTTAAACGGCTATATTAAGTTAACAAAAATCGCAGGAGATTTTTTTTTTTTTTTTTAAAGGAGTACAACCATTTCTAAACGTGAAAGCATGTTTCATGAAAGGGGAAAAAAGAATCAACGTTTGTAATCCTGGGTCTTCGACTTGAGCTATCTTTAATTAAACATTCCTTCTCTGTTCATCTCCAAGAGCCCAGACTGTTCATGACCTCCGAGAATGCGCCAGTACGCGCGGTTTCTTCTGTTGATTGGTCTCTCTCTCTCTCCACCCCTCCCCATTCCCCACTCTGGCACCTTGGCATCGTGGGATTTTTCATGTTTCTGGGTAAACTTTCATGTGAAGCGTGCCTATCAAGTCACCACTTGACTCACCTGCTGGCAGTGTAATAATGCGAGCAGAAAGTGGTAGACATTTTTTTCTGCTGCAGCTACTTTTACTGCCGAAATACTCGGCTTTGTCACCACACACTACCACCAGTTATTCGGCGAGACACACGTTGTGACTTTGTGTATTGGAATATAAATGGACTTTTGCACCTTCCTGAATTGAGTAAGTGTCTGACAGTTGTTGAAATCGTGACATCGCTAACGTTAGACAGTCGGCGTTAGTTTTAGACTTGCGTATGCGTGATTTCATGGGTTCAATGTTCGATGGAATATGCTGGCTGTGGGGAAAAATGTGGCTTCGAAATTTTTGCTTGCCCGATTCCATTGACTGCGCCCATGAGTACAAATTTGACGACCATGACAACACGACATTGCCAGGGGAGTTCTGCTCAACTACAAAATCTTTTCGGCATTTGATATCGCTATTTAAATGCCTTCCGCCGGCAGGAATTGTCCGTAGTAAATATTACGAACGACAGTCACTTAACCGAGGCATCTCCGAGTCTCGCAATTTCCGAGATTTCTTGCCAGTCCACATGACAAGTCCGCTAACGCAAGATCTAAAAATTAACGCACAGTAACGATCTGTAACGCACAGTAACGATCTGTAACGATCTGTAACGATCATTCACGCACGGTGATCGTTAATTTTGTAACGCAGAAAGATTAACGCAGTACCGATCGGCGCTTGCATTACACGTAAATTTAACGCAAAGTTTCTTTTGGTATATGTACAATACTATGGATATCATGCAAAAACATTAAAAAATTACACCAAAAAAATTTGGATGAAACTTGCAGGTAAAGTTGACAATGACAAGGAACAGATGAGTCTACATTTTGGTAATGATTTGGAAATTTTTATGAATTTTCAAAGGATTTCGTATATTTTGGCAAATAGGGTAAATGAACTTGGGAATTTAAGCTGCGCGTATTTGAGGTTTGCATATTAGAATCTGCGTACTAAAGGTAAAGCGCATGCTCTGCTCGAGGAGTCACGCAGCAGGAAGCTGACGAGATAAACAATTGGTGGAAAATTGAGCAAAGAAAATGGGATTCCATTGGGATAAACAATTATAACATAATTTGTTTTGTTTTTTAAGCTATCAATCATTGGGAAATTGGGTGAATTTCAGCATGCACGCAGAAAACAGTAGCGGATCCAGAGAGGGGGGCTGCACCGAGCGCACATCCTGTTTTTATTTTCAGTTGAAACCCAGGAATAAAAAGAACAAAAAACATGTGGAATGTAAGCCTTGGACAATCGGTGTGCGGTTAGCTAGCAGAAGCTAAGTTCACAAGGCAAGGCAAAGCAAGGTCTGTCTATTTGAGGCAAACACCTGCCTCATGCTGCATATTCTATAATAAAATATGAAACCTGTATTTACCAGGTTCTAGGGACTCTAGGTCTACGTTACAGGGCCAGGCCAAGTCTCAATAATGTTTAAAAAAAAAAGTGTCGAAACAAGACTGCCCTGTTCCCGATCTCGTCGGTCAAACGGGGAACCACCCCCTTTCTAATTTCTCTGTTTTCCAGTGTCGGTGAGCTGCACCATGCTAAGGCTGCAGCGTACACGGTTATCCATGGCATAGCGACTGCTGCGGTAAAGAGCCATTCCATGAAATGAACGTAACGTGTTACAAAATACCTCGGCTTTACACTAACATTCTACCTCATATAAAACAAATGATAACCTTGAAGATTACTTACTCAGAGAACCATCGTCGAACTTGTCAAATTCCCAACCAGCTTTCGACTCATTCGTCATTTTAGCTCTGTTATCCAGTCTTCTCAGACAGCTTGCGGAGGTTGTAGCGCTTCACAGAGATTACACAGTCATGTATTGTACGTATGGTACGCTTGTACACACTGCAGAAATGAATGGGGACAGTTTCAGCATGCAGTGTGTGTGTGTGGGGGGGGGGGGGGGACATCCTGCAGACAAATCACGAGTCTGCCGAGTTTCCTAGCGAGACGTATAGCGCCATCTACGTTTACCTCTACAAGTGCTTGCATATGGGGCACAGACCAAGCTGTGGCACAGTGCCGTATGGGCACAGTAACTGTGTGTAGGGTTATGTGGCCGGCTCTAGGTTATGTGGCCGGCTGGCTGGGCAGGAAGTAAACAGATCACCTCGAACTCGACGTGGTTGGTTGTGAGTTGTGTAGGCCTGCTGCACATCACAACGTGTTGTGTGAAGTCAGTCGCCGGAGCGGAGAGACAGACGTGAGCTGCAAAGAATTTTTACATGATGAGTTGAGTTGGGACCTTGACCACCCTCTGCTTGAAGGAAAGCTGTGTATAGAGTTCGATACAGGTTTTGCTTGAGTTGCACATGTATCCCGCTACTTCCATCGAAGCATTATTGATGCAGACTTGTGTAGATTTGCCGGAAATAAAAGATTTCCAGGCCTAGCCTGCAGTGTAGGTCAGAGGTAGGGGGGCCGGATCGCCGGAGAGGCAGAGCAACAGCGTTGACCGATTGTCTAGAAGTAAGTCTGCATATCATCATGTTCATGAATAGACCCTAGTAAATAAATAAAGTTTGACTATTAGAATGACTGTAAACTTTAAATTAACGGTTACTCTTATTTAAATAGTTTCTATATCTATCTAACAACAGTTAAGGCATCTTTTACCTGGCTATGATGACGCCCAGTGTAACGTTAGTTGGATCTGGACCTACCACTCACCGACCACTTTTTGAATGAATACCTTGCAAGTTGTATCTGATACAGTAATAGAATATCCCTCATTTTCACCTTAATTTCATTCCACTCGAGGCAGAAAATACCGCAGATTCATATCCCGGGCTCAGATTGTTAAATGTTGACTCGTACCGTACACGCGGAGTTCTCAGCGACAAACACAAGCGACATTTTTCACTGAACTGTATAGATCTACACCTTCGCAAGCTCATCATTTTAATCGACCGCCCATTTTCCCATTGAAAAGCACGTAAATCCAGTGAATGGGCAAATATGTGTGAACGATAATTACGTTTATTACTAATGAGGATTTTCTTTAATTCTTTTTCCTCCTGTTTCCTCAGGTTATTTAGAACTTACAAATTGTATCTACCTGTAATACTAATAAAGTATCCCCCTAATTTTTCTTGATTTGTATTCATGTTCGAATGTTCCAGCGTATTGCGCCCCGTCCCATGCGTATTTTTTATTTTATACACGAGAAAGCTATTGCGCGAGGGTGGTCGATCTAAAAATAGGTGGTCGATGAGTAGTACTAGTACACTTGCTATACCGGTAAACATAAAAAGTCAAAGACTTGTAACATAGCTTGTTACTAGAGGGCCTTTCTTCAAAGGTTCTTAATCCTGAGCCTGAGGAGTTCACCCTGTGATTTTGACACTGCGCGATATTGTGTGTTTTTGGCTTTGCTCTCCACTGGAGGATTTTCTAGCTTTACATTTGCAATATTGCATCGCAGAAAATTGCCATGGTCATGGCGCAAAGTGTGAAGAAGTCTGCAATACGAGTAGCTTCCCTTTTTTAACATCTTAGCTAGCCACATCAATTAGATATAAAGCAATACAGTATTTCAATGTCTCCTGTATCCATCTGCCTCCACCGAATTCGCAAGATCGCACAAACCGCCCATCGCAGCAGAGGCAGGAGAGGCTTGTGTTTGTGAACGTGTGTGTGTATGCATTGTGTCTGCATGCCCGTAAATCAGTAACTGTACAGACAGTAACAGACTAGCAGATCGGTATAAGATTAGGGTCTTTTTTTTTTTTTTTTTCAAGTTGTTCATTATTTCACTGAATAATTTTGCCAAGGACATTGGATGTATATGCAATAGGTTAATTAGTGATCCCCAGCTTGAGATGTAATGCAGTATCCATTCATTTAAGATCATGAATGTAGGACGAAAGTTTATGTTTGCATTGCATGCAGTGCCATGCATGCACAGTACAGCAGCCTGTCTCTGCTCAATCGAATCACGCCGCACAGGGGGAATACCATTAGAGCAATGGTGTGGCATACTAAGTGCTTTTATGCACATGCATCGACACACGCACACGCATCCAACGCGAGATCCCACACACCTGAACACAGTACCGGAACACATGCTGTCGATCCGCGGTGACTGATAGGCACTCGAATTCACACGCACTGCTCGATGAGGGTAAAAATTGTGCACCGATAATATAGGGCCGTATAGTGCATGGTTGCCAACTTTTGGTACTGGGATGGATAGGCAGCCTGCAAGAACCTTGTGAAATGTTGTGATCAATATATAGCCTCTTTCCTCATTAAGTTTTATTTCTCATTCCATTGATGTTGGTCATTCTCTAGCCCCCCTGCGCTTGGCCACATACTGTATACGCCATATATTTCGTGAGTCTAAATTTTCGCGAATTGGGTATTCTCGACAATTTCGCGAGTGGTTGAATTCGCGATTGTGGAGTCCTGTAGGCCTACTACATGAAGAAATGTACATGCGTGCGTCACATCGGGATAAGAGTCGAACGTTTCACGTGGCTTTAATTTCACGAATAGCACCCGACTCGCGAAATTCGCAAAAATAAAAACCTCGCGAAATATTTGACATATACAGTATATCACCGTTATGTTATGCGTTACAGTAAATTATACAAAAGTTGTATCTAATATTGATACAGGGATCTTACACATATATTTGCATTCTTCAAACATGTACACTGTCATTCAATTTTGTGTTCTAGTATTTTATTCTGTAAATTGTATGCTTGTTCTATGGCCATGTCCCCAAATATCTGGAAAGTGAATTTTGATTTATGATATGTTCAATTGTACCCTTAAATCGATAGTTGTGCTATCTGTAATAAAGTGCACAGAGTGAAGTGGCAATACATCAGAAAAATGTTTATATTGCATATTGCATTTCTTTATTGTTTTTCAAAGCTTGATTGCACATTATCTTTCTTCTTGTTGTTACTTGCAGGTGATTCACATAGTGGCTGAAAGATGACACGACTGACAGTGACCTGTTAAGAAAAGAAACAGAAAATAAAAGATCTGCCCTCCGTGTTGGTTAGAGGAGTGTATTTTTTTTTTCTTGGTTGAGAAGTACAGATGCGGGAACTCAGTATGCGCTTCTGCAGGAGGTTCAGAAGAACCAGCTGTGAGTTGTAGATCAAGCCTTATGATGAATTATGAGAGCAGAGTTTCATTCATACTGATATCCCTCACAAATTATTTCTTGTTCACTGATTGGACAAAGGCAATGCAAGTGACAAAACGTATTTCCACTTTAAAAATCCTTATCCAGTCAGAGTTCAACTCTTTCCCTAGGGAAATAGTTTAAAAAAAAAAAAAATCTGCTGGCAACATTTGCTAAATGTACCACTAGTCTGTCAGGAGTGTGTATTTTAGTGTGTGAGACAATATTGCACACCGCTCGACTTGATTAACTCTGTACATGGCGAGTGAACAGTACGGTTTTTCCACTACACACAGCGTCTTCACTTTGCAAGAAGTTAGTTTAGGTTTTCACATACAAATGAATATTGCGCACTGCAGACCATGCATACAGCATACACTTATGTGTAAATTTGTGCATGGAAGAAGTGAACTTGGGTGGTTGGTCAACCGCAAACTGTAAACAGTGAGTAAATCCCACTTTCTTTGCAGTTTACTCAGCCACTGAAATAATTAGTGAGGGGTATAAACAAGAATACCAGGCCATTGTTTGAGGCATTGGTTAAGTTATGTGCCTTCGGTGACTTAAATAGTAATGCATTTTCTTCATGGCTGCGCCCCTCTGAAAATAGTGCTATTGAAGTCACCTCATGCACATAGGTTATACTTTTAACCAGAACCTCTTAGGCCAGGTATATTTGTTACATATTATCTATGGAAACTCTTGTTTCAGGTTGCAGTAGCCCTAGCATAAGCAGCGATTTTGCGGTTGTAGTAATGATATGTGTATCGCTATAAATCCCCCAGGGTAAACTAAAGGGAGCAAGCAACCGAATGCCATCAAATCCCATCTTTCACCTACCTAGGCGAGTCTAACGATTAAAAAATATATATATATACTGGTATATACCAATTGAAATTCACCAGTAACAGCACTAATTGATTAAACTCTAAACCTGTGGGCAGGTATGCATGATTATTTGCTCTGGTTTTCACACACTCGCCGCGGTACAAATTATCGCCCCATTTCTCAAATCATATTCATAATTCCAAAATAATCTCAACATTTCTCAGGATTTAAATTTTGATGCTGATTGCGCTATTTATTGAGACTTTGGTTTTTCCGCACCAGTGGCAAAAATCTTAAGATTTGGAACGCGATGCAAATCTCGAGATTTGTATCCCGCTAATTTGCATCAGTGTGAATCCTACTATGTTAACCTTTGATATTCAATATCAAATTTGGTTATCCTAAGTGTCATTTTGATAGTACTTCCACCATTCTGTTTTCATATCTGACTTTATTCCTTTATGTACACGTACATCCTCTGGAACATGGTGAAAGCGCATTTTAGTATTGCTTGGGCTCATGACACAAATTAAAATGATGATAATAATAATAATAATGGTAATAATAATAATAATAATAATAATAATGATAATAATAATAATAATGATAATAATAATAATAATAATAATAATAATAATAATAATAATGGTGATGATAATCATAATAATCATAATCATAATCATAATAAAAATGATAATGACAATAATAATAACATAATTTAAGACTACATTGAGTTTTTTGGTTTTTTTTTTTGTATTAAAGGTAATAACTTTGTGTCTTGGATCTAGATATAATCAGCAGTAGATCTAGTAGATGATTTTAACAGTACAAGATCCTGTATGTACACTGGTGCTGTGCCATGTATAGCTGTGTAATCAAAACTCTCTGTACTTTGTCTAGCATGTAAGGCTACTTCTGGTCTGTCCATCAAGCGGAAGTGATTCCAAAGGAGAGTTTAAACAGCTGCTTTCCTTTAGGGACCCCCTGTTTAACTGAAAGATCAGGTTGGGCTAATGCCAGCGCCATTAACACGTACTGTAAGAAGGGTGAATGACAAGACATGTGTTGACGAACTGACGTGTCGACGTACTGACGTGTCTTCATTGTGGGAAGGGAGGGGGGAGCATATTTGTATTTTATGTTGCTTCGAGGATGTTAATAATTTTACATGAATGAACATGATACAATTGTATGTTTGCTCTCCTCATATTTATAAGTAACCCAATTAACAAATTAACCATTTTGAATTTAACTATTCAGGAAATTGGAAACACTTGACAAATAAAAAAAGTTTGCTTGTTTCATTTATGATAAAAACAATGTATGATTGTTAGTTGTTGGTTTTTTTTTTTTAGTCAAAAATGACATTTTCAAGCAAGATAACTCTAGTGGATTAACTTCTATGTCTAGAAGCTCAGTAGTCTAGTGCACTGGTCTAGTGGATACGACACCTGTGTAGAAATCAGAGACTGTTGCTTTGAGTCCATGTCGAACATATACATGTATGCCCATGATATGTGTATCATGGCTCCTACTATATAAACACTGTATAATTAGTACTTATTTCAATACGTTGAGGAAGGGCAATTTGTCCATCACTTGCAAGCTGTATGTTTGCCTTACCCAAGTGTGTGGATAGTTTGCAGGTCACTTCCTTTCATGGCAGGCCTGCTTTCAGGCCAAGGGTACAGGAGGCCCACTGTTTATGGGTTGTCTGTCAGTCCAGAAAGCGAAAAGTAGAACTCGATGTCACTTTCAAGTCGGCTCTCATGAATAGAGCAGAATCAGAGCAAAAGAGAATGGTAGTTGTATTATCAAAATAGGACCTCCAAGAAGAGGGTTTTTGAATTTATAAATGTACCATGATTCAGTGATATTACCTGGTAGTCACAACCACATGAATTAGCAAAGGTGGTGATGTCATCAGCTTGCAAGTCTGCTATGGAACTGTGATGCGCTAATAGTCTAAACTACATTTCCTTCTTTTGATGTGAATTCGATAAAGATAAGAAGTATTTTATATATTTTACCATACATGAAACTGTTTAAGGGCTTGTAATAACTTGCCCACAATAAGGTTGTAGTTGTGAAATTATCAACTGTAGAATATGATTTTAGTAATCATTTTTGTTTTCAATGTACAAAGCCATGTGGGAGAGGAAGTCAAATTGGACATAGTGCAGAATTACACTCCGAGGTCAATACAGCAGTAGGTTGTGTAAATCGATATGACTTTAAGATCGACGTTATACTAAAAATGAAATGAATTTGAAGGGCGGCTGTGATCATAAAACATATTTCTTTGAATGTTTCTCTTGTGCAGTACCTTTCCAGATAGCAGTGATTGGGCTTCTGGCTCTAATCATCGTTGTTCTCAGCACACACCTACGATCAGACTCGATGGAAGAGGCGCTCCTCCTGCAGAACTTGAAGAAAGAGTTACACAGAGATGCAGCAGAGCTCAGCCAAGGTGATTCCAAAGAGTTTGTCTATCTTTTATTGTGTTGCCTCTATACTTTTCTTTCTTCTTAAAGCTGATGATGAAAATGTTGATGATGATGATCATAATGATAAGAATGATGATAATGTAGTGATAATAATAATGTCATGGTAACTTCTGCCAAATTCTACCCTAGCCAGCTAGGGTAATTACCCCTACTTTACCCAGACATTACCCTTCTGTGAGGATGCTCTTGCAGTAGGGTAATTCCATGAAGTTGGGGCACAAAGTGTGACATTTTAGCATAACTCAATACTAATTATGCCATACATATATTGTTTATAGGCTTTACATTTGTATTGAGACCATACATTTTCCTGGAAATTTTGTGCCATTCAGACTCAATTTTGATGAAGTTATTAAAACGATATGTAACGGTGTCCTGTAGCATCGTGACGTGTACATGTAGCATCATGATAGTTAAAATCTGGTCCTAAAAGACAAATTAATGCAATTAGCTTGACCAAACTTTGATATAATATGCATAATTACTAGATTAGTCAGATAGCTAAATATCTTAACTCTCCTTTCCACAGTTTACTTTTACAAGAAAATTACACAATGTGTCACTATGCTACACGGTGTCCACCAAATGTCACAAAAAAGGACACCGCATAGCATCGTGATACATTTTGTAATTTTCTTTTAAAATTAAAACTGTGTACAGGAAATTTGAGATATTTAGCTATCTCATTCATATCTTGTAAATATGCATATTGCATCAAATTTTGGTCAAGCTAATTGCCATAATTTGTCTCTTAAGACCAAATGTTAAAATTTCACGATGCTACATGGACACATCACGATGCTACAGGACACTGTTACATATTGTTTAATAACTTCATCAAAATTGAGTCTGAATGGCACAAAATTTCCAGGAAAATGTGTGGCCTCAATGCAAATGTAAAGCCTACAAACAATAAATGTATAGCGTAATTAATATTGAGTTATGCTGAAATGTATTTTTTAAATATCACGATGCTACATAGACACTGCCCCAACTTCATGGAATTACCCAGTAACATTCCCTTTGCTACACTCAACACGCATGCACAATACTCCAAACAGAATAACACACCGCTCGCCGATCACATGCAAGGATTGTAACCACACCACCTTCGCGCATGAACGGGTAGGTTGTTATGGAAACCTACCAAGAGAAGATTTTTTCGTTGTAATCAGTTAAAACAGTACCTCTTGCTCTCTCCTGCAGTTTTATTGCCCAAGGCAAGGAATTTTGTTGTCCCGACTTTGTCTGGGTAAGGTCTGTTAAAACAGAGTTTACGAGATCACTCATGAAGTGTGCTGCAAAAGCGTTCACCATCTGTGATTAGTAGTACTTATTTATATGTGGTCCTTGTGGTTTTGTCACTGATGTACAGAGCTTCAGAGGCCGCCCCAGGATAAGCCCGTGGAGGGTAAGGCGATGTGCGGAAATTATGATCCGTGCCCAGCTGGTCAGTTTGCCTACCGGATAAAGAGCGGGTTCCAGAACAAGCACCGTCCAGAGATGTGCCTTGAGGGAGATGAAAAGTGAGTTCTGACATCTTACTTAACCATCACACAAGTTTTGAAGTCAGATCATACGTCAAAACAAAAATCAGTTGAAAGTTAACATATACAAGGGACAAAAAAACAAAAGGCAGTTTGGAGAAGGTTTGTTTGTTTTTTTTAAACATTAATATGGCATCTACTTAACTGTGTCTTTGATCATTCAACTCCATTTTCTCTAGGATCGATTGGCACACATCAAGCCCCGGTAATTACCTTTATGTGTAGGAAGGATGTTCTAAATGGTGCAGCACATGAAGTAGACAGACTTGGCTTTTTCTGTGTGTCAGTGGGCCACACTGTTTCCCTGATTTATTGTTAGGGGTGTCTGTGAACCAATAAAGTACGAGTATACTCCCCCCCCCCCCCCCTTGTTTCGAAAGAGACCAAAGTATTCTGTCTGTTGGAAGTCACAGAGAGCCACATTATGTACTTGTACAAAAATCAGCAACATGTTCAGTGCTGATAATCATTGTGTGATATCAATCACGCACATCATGGCATTTAGAAATTGTCAAAGAAACAGGAGAAGGTGAGACAGACGAGGAATATTGGATGTGGAATTCCGGACTTTGCTCCATTACCTCTAATAGCACCATATGAGTACATGTACAGTGTATATCCAGCTTTCATTGTTGGCTGCTCTCTATTGAGTATATTATTATGATACAGATTTTAAATACAATTGCATGCCGTGCATTAATGCTAACTAACTGCAATCTCAAACAGAGACAGTGGCGTGATGGAATTTATGATTTTGCTCTGTTGCTTCAATAATACCATGCAATTTTCCTAAAAATCATTTTCTTCTGATTCTTTTTTTTTTCTGAGCTGACCTTTGCACCCAACGCCCAGTGTTAGCTCACAATATTTCTTTGAACTGTTCTTACATTGTTAAGGACAAAGTATGAACATCTCCCCCCCCCCCCTTATTCTTTTTTCTTTGATTTATTGAATGTCGATGGAAAAGATGCAATGTACTCTGAGCAAATAATCAGATCTGGGTTCCTTTGTTATGTGTTTGTACAGCCTCCACTTAAGCATCTCGGAAATAAGCTAAATAAAATTCTGTTTCGGGAATGGTGACCTTGATCCAACCATGTTTGCCTCTGCTTTTACTATCTGTGTTGAAGAGAAAAATTGGAGCTCTTTTTGTGCTGTTTTGATGTGCTGTTTAATGTAATTACTGCCAGTGTTACATTCCTGTTTTCCATTGCAGTATTTTTCCACAGATAGAAATGGGACGAGGATTAAATATACTTCAGATTGAAGGTAAGATGGGCAGCATGAAACATGGATGAAATCATAATTAATTAGGATGAGGAAGTAATTCATAGGATCTTTTAACATAGAATCATACAGGGTAATTATTAGCAAATTGGCAATCAAAAATTACATTATTAATGTTGATGGCTATTGACTGTAATGGCTGAATGATGATTAACTAATATACATTAAAGTATTTAACTCATCTACAGTAGGTGGCCCTTGCTCGTACAATTTTTCCCAATATCCCATTCATTGCCATGCAGTATAAGTAATCTACAGATAGATGATCCTTGCATCAATTCCTTCTCAAATATAACTTTGATATTTTGTGCCTACATATCTACATTGAAGGTTAGACAATGTAAGAATTATTGCAGTGTTCATATTTCTAGCTATTAACAGGGTCATTGAATTAAATTTCTGCTACATTAGATGCCATGATAACCTAAAAACTAATTTATGATAATTTAATGGCAATAATTTTTGTCTTTCACTCGATTTGAGAAGAATGCATTTGGTTGCATGCAGTATTAACTAATCTTTCAGGAATCTATTCATCCCTATTTTCTTAATGTATGTGGAAGTGGACAATCAAAATTTGAAATTTGTTATTGATTGCACTGCTAACGACTTCATAAATTTGTCAGGTAAATGTGATTTTGGTGGGCTTTGTTCTTATCTACATTTACAGAAAAAGTTGATGGGGATAATTAACTACCTCTGAATGGGCATCATGTCATTAATCCTGCATTAACCAGAGCATGTCCAATTTACTACTAATGTTATCTGGTGTTCTCTTGTCCAATTTACTACTAATGTTATCTGGTGTTCTCTTTTGTGCGCAGCAAAAACTAGGAGAGTAACGACAAAGCGGTCTTTCGACACATACGCACATGGTGAGTTTTAGCTCTCACACTTGTTGAATTTTAGAGCTGTTTTGAAGACAGTGGTGTGGTTGACATTGTATGTAGCTGCAACTCAAACTGATGCAGTTCATCAATTTGAATGTCTTCATCAGAGTGAACAGGTGTGTGTGTGTGTGTGTTTAAATGATTGTGTTGTATTTAGCCCATTGAGGACGGGCTGATTTTGCTACAACACACTTTTCCCATAGATCCTTGCCTGAGTATACTGTGGATTCATCCTCAATGGGTTAAAGATGTTTATAATTCCTCTGTTGTTGAAGAACTGTGTGATGAAGGTTAAATCTTATTGAGTGTGTGCTTTCATTGCTGTGGATGTATTGTTTGATACTGATAAATACCCGGTACTCTTTTAAGAGACAACCTTAATGGTTGCATGGTGAAGGAACAGACAGGATGCAAGATACAACGGAAGTCATGAAAATGAGCAGTATAAATCTTTTGATGGTGAATATTTACTGGGATAGGTGAGAAAAGGGAATAGGCTATTAGGCCATGCCCTGTTTAAATATTTGAAGAATTCTGCATCCACAGTTGTTGGTTTTGTGAGATGTCACAGATAGAGACATACTAACACAGAAGCATCTAACCTATTTTGCATAATGAACTGATTCTTCTTCAGCATAAAGTATATGCACTTTACCTCAAGTTCTGTGGTTATACACATCATTGAAGACACCTAATTATATTTCGTAATGTGGGCCTTTACCATTTAGTTATCTATGCAATGCCAACTTACTTTTTGTCATCTCAACTGCCAAGTCAGATGAGTTGGTAAACAATTACATGTACAGTTGAACCTCTCGTATCCGGACAAGTCGGGACCGGGGCTCATCCGGATAAGGGATTTGGCCGGATACGGGAGACTCAATGCTTTATACATGTACATATACATACACATGTACTGATGTAGCCCATTGTAGTACCACATGTAGTAATGTGTATGCTGCAACCTTTTCATTGTTACACTCAGTAACAGACCCCAAAATAGAGGTTCGTGTTTGCAAGAATGAAATCATTTTCTTTTATAAATTCTTGGGATGACTTACCTAAATAATTATTAAGAAATGTATCAAGTATATGTAATTCACGTGTGTTTGTGTAGGAGTTCTCAAGGAGTTGAGAATCCCCCTTTCCTCCCGTAATTATTAAAAAAAGATAAAAAAATCACGGCGAGATTGCGTCCGGATAATAGAGAGATCCGGATAAAGGGAGGCCGGATAATAGAGGTTCAACTGTACATACAATTCTCACAAAAGGATTGGGTGCTGTTGTTGTTGTTTTGTTTGTTTGTTTGTTTGTTTGTTTGTTTGTTTTTTGCACAACTTGGAATAATGTGATAAAGCTGCTATGTATGGATTACCTGACCACGTAAACTACAAAAAATGTTAGGGGGTATGAATATCCAAAAGGTGATTTTATGAGACAATGAACCATTGATGTTCAGACATGTGTGCCTGCAAAGTCATGGCACACTACTTTTAGACGAGCTGCTATCTCCTTTGTTGAGGTTAGACTTTAGACATGCAGCTGACATAAGTCACGTAATGATGTAAAAGACATTACTCATATCAGTGCTGGTGTGAAGTAATGTTCTTCAGGCATATCATCTATGCGTTTATAGAGCAGTTCAAGTGCTACCCAGCCCTGTGTGTGCTTTGGCATGGAACAGGAATAATTTCTGGTAGAATGTGCCACCTCTTGTAGCGACATTGTGTTCCATCATCATAAAAATGTTTATCCATGCAGAACACTTCCCTGTTAAGTGGCCAAGAATGTTCATGACTGTCTCCTGGAGAGACATGTAGATGTAAATATGTTGGTTACCTATTCACATTCTGTTTTCAATAGAATCAATAAGGTTTAAAGGTTTAGTGACTCTTATTTGGTGTGTGGTTGAAAAAAAAGAGGGAGATCATAGCAAAAAAATCATTTAAAGATCATGTATCCCTTTTGAAAGTGTCATGAAAGTTTGCATGGTTGAAGAATAAGGGTTTCCAACATTGTGTATGAAATCTTGCTGCAATACACCTTAGAGTTTTTACACAAAAAAAAAAAGAAATGAAAAACTAAACCCATGTCTTTCAAGAATACATGCTCCCCATTTTGTACTTAGAATAACGGTAGGAATTTTTTCGTGCTGGAATAAATTCACTGGAAATCCATAGTAATTATTCTCTCTCCATTATAAAGATGTTTCCAGTTTTATCATTCTGAGGAAAGCTTTTAATTATCTATACCTCTACAATATACCAACTTATGAAAGGGTTGCAAAAGGGACACACAAACTTTAACCTTATTTTTGTGACTTTCATACAGGCAATGTCATCATTAGAACTACAGCTTCAAAAAGTAGAGTTAAACCTCAGTAGTCTCAGGCAAGATAATTTTCTTTTTGTGCCCACAGTTAAAATATCACTTAGTCCTAGCTATGATATACTTGTCTGAGTTGGAGGAACCAGTTTAATGTAGTGTCCCTTCAATTCTTATGCAGTGGTAAGATGTGACTAGGATGGTTTCATACTGTATACATCATAAATAAATTTGGCAAATTTGGAATTTTGAGACAAATTTGCGAGTGGCTGAATTCACAATTGAGAACCACATTGGCAAAATAAGAATTTTCCCATTTGGGAAGAAAAGTTGATGATTTCCCACTTCAGAGGTGATATAAACAACTTATTGTGTCACAGGAGACGACCCTGTGCAAGTATGCTCGTGGAGCCGGGAAATTCACAAACATAAGAACACCATGAAAATACTTTGTGAACAGGAAAAGGTGCTTCGGCTTGAGTCTTTGAACACAGGATTGCGTTTTTGTCAGATTATTGATCCTCTTTTCCTTTCTACAACATCACAGACAGCGAAGACCTGGTGGCGTTTCTCAACTCTGTCTCCGCGGGCGACATCCTCCTCATTGTCACCTTCGATGATGCCACCAACAGGCTGTCGCCGGAGGCCGTCAAGATGTTTGAGGACATCTACGGCAGTCGCCAGGCCCACCTGCTCGGCTACCGCTCCATGTGGGCTTTCATCGGCCAGAAGTACACCCAGCACGATGGCAGCCATGAAGCGGTAGGAATCCCATCTCACAGATTCAGTTAGAGTTGTTTATTCATCATTCGTGACCTGAGGTCCGTGTCATGAAAGTTTTACAAGAGACGTTTTGCTCATACTGAGGAGAGACTTCATGAAATGGATTTTGCTTCTCTTTGTAAAGTCTCTCCTAGCTACATATGAGCGACTTTGGTCATTTCTGAGATTTATGTGAAGACTTTTATGTTATGACTTCATGAAACAAGCCCCCGTCTGGTGATTTCAGGCAGAAGTCAGAATTTTTGTTGTTCAAGGCATTGTATGATACAAATTCTCCATATTTCAAACGTAAACTTATCCATAAAAACATTGGCTTAGTTTATGAGAGACTTACCTTAGTTGAACTGATTAAAAGTAGTAAAATAACTTCAGAAGAAAATTTATGGAAAGCAGAGAAGATTATTGTCAGAGTTTCAGCCTGGTTTATAATAGAGAACCAAGCAGCAGTCTTGGTGTGTTTCAGGCCACGTATTATATATCAGTGGAGAGCTTAGAATGTGGGAAGCTTTATAGTACTGAAAGTTGATAAACAACATGTGGTCATTTATCAGGCTGATTTGTTGATTGATCACAGTGTTATGGTCAACATTGTCTCATTTTTATCTGCAGATGACCCAAATGAAAAAACCTGAGAGTGAGTGGGGAACGCAGACAGAAATCAAGGGATGTTTTTCTATACCGCGTGAGTATGGGTTGTCGTTTGGCAAGGTGTGACATTGCTCATTAAGTTGAATTAGGAAATGTATGATAGCTATTAAGAGAATTAAACCCAAATGTATATGTGAAATAATGGAATGCAGTAAGGTCAGTCAAACACATCAGTGAAAGTTTGAGGAAAATCAGACAATTTGATCCAAAGTCATGAATTTTTTGACTGTTGGTGCTGTCATTGCTAGATGAGAAGACTACAATACTTTGTGACATCATATGGAATCAATATCAAGAAGACGTAATGGAAATATCAAGAAAATTTTAAAAATTCAACATGTTTTCACTCTTCTAGCAGTATGAAAGAGCACTTTAATACCTTTTTCAGAAAGCAGGGGGAATGATATTACCCTTGACATATTTCAGTCTTGAGTCAAAGGGGATGTGTATCTTTCATTTTAAAAATGGAATTTTGTGGAATTCTCTTTATATCACATCCATACATGACATCACAAACTGTAGTGGCCTTTTCATCCAGCAATTGCTACACCAGAATAAGAATTCATAACTTTTCAACCTATTGCCTGATTCTCCTCTAACTTTTACTGATGTGCTCTACTAGTTTTGTTACATTTGCTCAATCCACTTGTATATTTGGGTTTTGCTCTCATCTATGTCCCAGAAACTATACTACATTTTCACTTCTGTTAGAAAAAAAAAAAAAAACATGTACAATTTCCATAAGAAAAAGAAATGTTTGAATTTGCCATTCCGATGTCTTTATCAAACTTCATTTTGCTGTATTCTAATGAAATGGTTATATTCAACTTAACCAACTCATCCCATATGTGAGATGTCAAAAAATTATATGAATGTATTTGAGACCGGAAAGAAATGATGAAATTTTGTGAAAATTGCAGTGGGTGAGAATCGAGAGCCCTCGATATTTGAGGACAGACCCCAGCAGAACTTATGCATGGTCAGCCGAGTGTGCGAATCCAATGAGGTTGCTGTCCACGTGGAGTCGGGGCGAACGTCTCAGGGAATGAAGATCTACCCCAAGGTCTGCTTTGAGGGCAAAACGTGAGTTGCGATCTTCAAAAATCCTGCCGGATACACAAAGTTTGAAATCGTGAGAGCGTTCTGGGTGTAATGTCACTCCGCCATCACTTACCAGTGTTGTAGGCATTGATGAAACGGTCCCATCATCTTATATGATTTTCTTTCTTTCACGATTTAAGCGGTCAAACTCATCATTTCATTACAAAATTTAAAGTTGTAGTAACAGGGACAGCAACAGTGTACAGCAGTCTCTATCATTTAAGCTTTGATTTTTCTGGAAGTGGCAATGAATATTCACCAAGCATTTTAGTGAAGGGAATAAAGACAGTGAGTAGTACATGTTCAGTCATTTTGTTTCCAAATCATCGTGTGCAAGAAGAGATAAGTTACAGTGAAAACATGAAAGATGCAGCACATGATAGTCAAACCTGCCATAGCAGCCACCTGTCTATAACGGCCACTAAAAACAATTCCGCCAGAAAAAAGCCACGTCAAAGACTGTCTATAACGACCCTTTTTTTGGTCTCCCTTGGGTTGCCACTGTAGACAGGTTTGACTGTATCCTTTCTATGTATAAAAGTTTGTGTGTCCCTTTTGCGGCCCTTAAAATTAGATTCATTTCATAAGCTGGTATATTGTAAAGGAAGGTAAATCTGACCTCTCCTCAGAATGATAAAACCAGAGACTTCTTTATGATGGATGAGAAAGGATACTATAGATTTTCAGCGAATTTTTTTGGAGTCCAAAAAGAATCCAACTGTCATTCTCAGCACGAAAGGGAAACAAGATCTTGAGTGTCGTGGGATTAGTTTAAATTTCTTCAAAAAAAAAAAAAAGAAGAAAAAACCCTCTTTAGGTGTATTACTGTAAGATTTCATGTAGACATTGGGAAGCATTATTCTTCAATCATGCAAAATTTCTTGATGTTTGCAAAAGGGATGTACAACCTTTAAAGTTTGTCATTAGATATGATCTCTCACTGACAATCTTTGCAGAGTACTAAGTAACTATTGGATTGAGGAAGTCAAGCCAGCCAAGCGAGGGCTCAACTTCCTCGTGATGAACCCCAACACCGGACAAGTCGTCAGCTCGGGCAATTTTGATACCTACTCATCAGGTGAGTGAATTGATTCAAATGTGACAGTGATTTACTGATTTTCTTTGTTTTTGTTTTTGTTTTTTAATGAGGGGAGTAGTTTACATAAAATGACAGTTTCATTGGGCATTCACTCAATGCACATGTATATGAAGGTGAACTTACCTTTAAGCACTGATTGACTTCAGAAGCTGAAAAGAAAATTATGAACTATTGGGAATGCAGTAACTTAAAGGCTCATCAATATGGCTCATTGATGTGGGTCATCAATGAGGACGAGAGCATTTAGAGAAACTTTTATTTTCCTGTAAATCTTGAAGTTGGTCAAACTAGGTTAAAATGGTGGGCTTAGAATTAAAACAAAGTAGGTGTTTGTGTGTGACAACAATGCTGCACTGCCGCGTACTGTGCAGTGTTACTGAAAGCCACCCATTTGTTACTGACAAATTTGGCAAATGTTCCTGAACAGTATCCTTTGGGGTTGGCATCTCTGCAAATATACAAAATGTTGTCACATAAGATGTAAGGATATGTTGTGACAAAACTTTGCATGTGTTGATCAGATTTGAAGCTTGCTATATTGTATTTGTAAGGTCAGATATAAGAAAATTTGCTGAATACATCATTACAAATGTATTTCTTCATCCACGATCAGAATTGTTATCAAATTTACCATGATAGGCCTTTGATACTTTGACTTTAATCTTTTCGAACAACACCTTATGGTGGTAATTGTGAATTATACAGTATTTGGCGTATTATGTCAAATTTTCTCATGGTCGTAATGACAGAATATCTAGGTTATGCAGAATTATGTAATGGCATGGTTGTAATGGATGTTGACATGGAGTTGTATATGGTTGTTGGTGAGCTTTTTGCATGATTTGGTTGTATGGTTGTTGGTGAGCTTTTTGCATGATTTGGTTGTCACTCTGACAGACACCCAGGACCTGGCCTGTGCAGACTTCCTCAGATCCGTGTCCAGTGGAATGATGGTGATCGGATCGACATTCGATGAGGCTTCTAGAAAGTGAGTGAAAAAAAAAAATGGAATGGGGGGGGGGGGGGGACTGTTTTGTATGCATATTCAGTTTGGGGGTAGGCTTTTTTTTAAATGTTTCATTCAACATTTCTTCATGCTAAAGATTTTACTGATTGGCTATTTTGAAATGAAGTTATCAATTTCTCCTGAAATGAACTTGAACAAGCTGAAGAAGAAAACTGAAAGAAATTGAAATGGACTGAATTGAATTGAATTATTATCTAATACCTATATCTAGGCAAAGAATATACATGTACATGTATGTTAGACATACGCATCATTGATCTCAATGATTTACTTGCGTGAAACAATTATGCCAGTAACTATTGGGGAAACATAAGAGAGATAGGAAAAGGGCTACTTGTGTACACACCAGAGCAAGATTTGAAAATGAAATGGAAGTGTCTAAATCTTTGCATTCATCCTTGAAGTTGCATGGAGCATTTCTAATTTGTAACTTTCACGCCCTTAATATACAGACATCCTTGTCACAGCAATGACATGAATATAACAATGAAGTTATTTTTTTTATTTTTTTATTTTTTTTAAGGGGGAGGGGTTCTGTCTGTTGCCTGATTGCAAAAATCCTTTGTGTGTGCAGTAGTGATTTCAGTATTTCTGTTTTTTACTATGTAATCCAGACTAGGTCAGAACACGAGAAGGGAGCTGCAGAAACTGGGCAGCTCCAGGATCCAGGACCTGGGCTACCGAGAGATGTGGGCCTTTGTGGGCCAGAAGGGGATCCAGGGCCTGACCCCGTACGAGAAGGTCAGCGAGGACGTGATCGACGGTTGGGGCACCAAGGCGGAGATCTGGGATTGCATCCCTAAATACAGTGAGTAGCAGTAAACAAAGAAATTTAAAAAGATTCACAGACAGGAGTTTGCAATGGAAGTGTGCACACGGACAGACAAATGTCAGTCATGCAGAACTGCAAATGCATATAAATTCAGAACGGTATGATTGGCTTCACTTGGGTGACAAACCTTTGTATCTCAAATTTTGGTGAAGATCACTTTTTTTTAGAATAACCGTCAGATAATCAGTTAAATGATGTCCTGTCCAAATCGTAGCTGTCTTTAATACCCCAAAAATGCAAGCCACATGGTATGTCAAAGGAAAGGTGATCCCATTTGTTATAATGCTTTTGCTGCCATGTTTTGTCACTCTCCTGAACATTAGACTTTTTTGAGATACGAGGTTTTGTCACCCCAACAGTGATATTATATTTACATAAAATAGTGGAAGTAGTGAGTTCTATTGCAATTTATTGAGAAATTGCTCTTCATAAGACATAAATAGACACTGTTTATTCAGTGTTTTGAGAAGTAGCCATGATAAAATTCATGGGCATACATACCCAGGTAGGATTCGACCCCAGGACCTCCCGATTGCTAGACAGGTATCATATCCACTAGACTACCAAGCCTCTGCTCGATAGCCAGTGATGGTTCTAATCCCTTATAGCAGCAGGTACTGCATATTTATTCAAATCAATGATTCTATAGTGTGTTTGCCGTAAGAAAAAAAAAATGAAAAAAACAAGAACAACAAACACCCAAGTGTTTTAACTGCGTTGTAGCTCTCAGTGCTTTATTTGGAATGAAAGATATTATCTTTTAAAATTGTGATCATTTGTGGGTCATTTGTAGACAGTGAAATTTACTGTGAGTTTGTAAGGCATCTTCGTATTTCTCCTGTACATCACTTCTTGGCCAAATGTGTGCTTCATAGCATTTCATGTGACCTGTAAATCAGAGTGAATACGGATTTGGCAAATTTGAAGAAGTGACAGTATCAGAGATATGTTGTAAAATCTGGGGTGATGAGACGTGACTGCCACAATCTGGTTTTGATGGGGCAATTTTATGCAGTTGACTTTTCCACAGAGCACAAAAATATTCATTTTGTAGTTTAGAGAGCTTATTATGAACATTTGTGATACAGTAGTTTCCTACAAGTTTAGAATGTTATTCCAGCTGCCTTTCTTTATACCTCAGCTATAAATATTAATTTCTTGAGTTTCCCACGTAGAATGCGCTGAATGTGCATCTGACAATTACACAAAGGAAAATCACATGAATGTGTTAAAACAATATGGTGAAGAAATTGACTTAACTTTGTGCTGATATATAAATAAATATATGTTTTGTAATAAGAATTTGAGTAAAGTTTTTGTGGAGACATTTCCACGAAGCACCAAAATATAGAGAGAGCTTCCAAGAGCAAGAGAGCGTTTCTGTAATGCATCAAAAGGAATGTTTCTTTTCCTTCAGCCTAGTAACAAACCATTTTATTCACTTGCTCCCTCCAATTAAGTCTCTTAGGTAGGAATTCATGAAGCGTTCATCAGTTGTTGCTAGGTAGGGCAAGACTCTAGCAAACTCTGTGGTTGTTAAGGTGATCCTTTATTAACAAAGCATGCATAGAATTTGAGTGCATTACAGAAATTGTCAATTAGTGAAAATGAATAGAATATTTGCCAAAGAGCTTATCTATTTATTCTTAACTTTATTAATGTACAGTATAGGCCATATATTTAGTGAGTCATAATTTTCTTAATGAATTGGGACTTCCCGATGATTTCGCAAGTGGTTAAATTTGTGCCTGAAACCGTTGTCGCAGGTCACATATGGTGAAGAAATTGACATAACTTTGTGCTGATATATAAGTAAATATATGTTTTGTAATAAGAATTTGAGTAAAGTTTTTGTGGAGACATTTCCACAAAGCACCAAAATATATAGAGAGCTTCCAAGAGCAAGAGAGCGTTTCTGGAATGCATTAAAAGGAATGTTTCTTTTCCTTCAGCCTAGTAACAAACCATTTTATTCACTTGCTCCCTCCAATTAAGTCTCTTAGGTAGGAATTCATGAAGCGTTCATCAGTTGTTGCTAGGTAGGGCAAGACTCGAGCAAACTCTGTGGTTGTTAAGGTGATCCTTTATTAACAAAGCATGCATAGAATTTGAGTGCATTACAGAATTTGTCTTTTAGTAAAAGTGAATAGAATATTTGCCAAAGAGCTTATCTATTTATTCTTAACTTTATTAATGTACAGTATAGTCCATATATTTAGTGAGTCATAATTTTCTTAATGAATTGGGACTTCCCGATGATTTCGCAAGTGGTTAAATTTGTGGTCATGGAGTACAGTACTGAATGGAAAAATGTATATGTGCACGTCACATTCATGGCGGGATCAGAGTCGATATTTTCACATGTCTTTAAATTCGCGAATAGCACCTGACTCGCGAAATTCATGAACAATAAAACCTCAGGAAATTTTTTGATGCATACAGCATTTGTTTATTATTAATGTAGGTATGTATTCATTTATTTTCATTCTATTTCATTAATCATTTTCTTATCTATTTAGACTTTGCTATGTGACTGCTTTACTCATTGTACTCACGAGAACATGGTTTCTAATTGATGTAAAAATGCAAAATTGAAAGTATTCAATGTTGTATTCTTCCAAAAATAGTTCAGGGTCGCGATCCTAAAGAAATCATCAGACCCATTCGCAGTAATTATATGAAAGTGTGTAAGTATAAATGCCCCTGATCCAAGATCAATTGCTTTCTTTGCGTTTCTGTTTTGCTTAAGGCATATGGCTTTGGATAACAGCTCTTGGATATTTTTTTTTCTCGCTGATAGAATCACAAACAATTCTTTGTGGTGTCATGGAGTTCACTTGGTGAAGATTTGATTTGATTTTCTCTTTCTTTATATTGTATGCCAGTAAAAGTGTATGATGAAGTGATTGTTGGATCATTGAACAAGTTTCTGATGAATCCTCATTAAAAGATTTTCCATCACCTGTGACAAGATGTGTGTCCTGGTAAAATAGACTTTCCCTTCTTCTAAAGAGAAGAGCCTTCCTTTTCACCTTCAAAATCTGATCACAAGCTGTTATAGTATTCTCATCCAGAGATGGCGGAACTGAAACTTCAAAAGTTCATAACTCATGTACGGATTGTCCAATTTTCCTCAAACTTTCACTGATGTGTCTTATAAATATTGCTGCATTCTCACAATTCACATGTATATGATGGTGAACTTATCCTGTAAGGTACTAGCATGACAGTCAGAGTCTGATAATGGAATTGATAGAAAAGTTTCAGAACTTTTGAGACGAGGACTACCAGTAAATCTATATGTGGATTTTGACGTTGATGGTCCATTGCGGACATCCAAGACTTTCTAGTGAATAAAAAATAGATATTTGTCAGATCACCTCAGTAATTCGTACACAAATAATGAGGTTAATTTCTTACAATCTTTATTTTGTCAGTGATTTTGATTGTTTCGTCACTGCTCCCCATTTGTTCCTGTGACATATTTTTGTGTCATCTGGTCCCCCCCTTCCCTATCCCACATGACTCTTTGCCCCCCCCCCCCCCCCCCCCACCCCACCTCTGTCATGGCGTCACTGGAGCTGGTGCATTAACAGGTGTTCGGGTTTGGTTACTGCCTGCAGTACTCTGTTGTGCAACAGACCATTTCTGTATTAAATGCATTCAAATTCTATGCATACTCTGCTCACTAACAATTAACTTAGACCCTGTTTACAGTGCAGGGCTGGGCCGAGCCGCGGCTGAGCCCGGCCTCAATTGCGGGGCTGAGCCCGGCAATTTTGTCCATTTACACTGCTGGGCTCGGCCCAGGCTTTTAATTCAAACCTTTCAATATTTTGTCGTAGTGGCGCTCTGCTTGTAAACAAACACAATTTGGTATAGTCTGGTTTCCAGACCCTTTGCCAACTGGACTCCGCGGCGCCGACTTCGTCGCCACCTTTGCTGAAGGAAAAATCCTTTGCAGGACAAAACCACCTTAAACTATACTAATTTTCGACGTTGAGGGGGTTAATATCCTGAATAGCGAACTAGTATAGGCAGAGGGTCTGGAAGCCAGACTAAATTTGGTACCGCATTTGGGCCAGTTTGCGTTTACACTGAGAAAAGGCCGGGCTTGGCCACTGCTCGACCGCGGCCGAGACCACTTCCAGAGCGTGGCCAAATGCGCAGCCAATATTGGCCCTGCATTTGGCCTTTTGCGCGTTTACACTGAAATGAAGGCCGGGCTCGGCCTTTTCGCTCACTGTAAACGGGGTCCTTACATCCACAAAGCTGTCCAGAGACTTGCCTTACCTAGCAACGACTGATGAATTCTAAGTAGATTTATGACTGCGAAACTAAATTGGAAGGAGGAGATGAATGAATTGTTTGTTATTAGGCTGTAAGAAGAGAAGCATCCATGAATTTTAATTCATCGCAGAAATGGTCTATTGCTCTATTGCAAACTGTCTTCCTATTCTGTACATTGATTTGTGAGGTACTTCTTTCCCATTCCCTTTATATGGGGAAAAGTGTAGAGTACTTTTTGATATAATAATAATTTACTGGAAAATGACGTTGAATTGTGTAATTGCAACACCTTAACTATGAATTGTCACAAAAATTCATCATTCTGCATAGTTTGTTTTAATTTTCACATATTGTTTGCACTCAGACTACAAAGAGTGAGTGTGTGTGTGTGTGTGTGTGCCTGCACCTCCATGTGTACAGTTAAACTCGCATAAGTCGATTTTCTCGGGACTGAGCAAAACACATCGACTTAGGCGATTTTCGACTTGTGCGTAAGTCGAAAAAAATCGACTTACAGTTTCACCACACGTACGTACATGTATGTATAATGTACATGTATGTTGTCTACTCTGGAGCCGAGAGCTGGAGCGGTGTGCCGCAGAACAGGGCCGCGGCTAACTTTGCATGGACAGTGCATTAGTATTGGCACAGGTCCAATTACTTTACACCCTTGTTAAACCTCGGGGAAGTGAATATGGACGATATTTGAGCAGTGATTGATTCCAGTTTACCATACCGTGGCTTGAAATGCGTGTAGAGGTGCAATTCTGATTTACCCGTGCCCGTAACTTTCCGCTTTGAAAACTCAGCAGCTTCATACATTATACCACTCCACTGCACAGCGCTGTCAATGCCAAGCTACACTACAAGCTCAGTAAGCTGTACATGTAAATGAACGCATGTGTACTGTACGAACGCTGTACGTAAGTAGCGCGACAGCTGACAGGGCTGTACCAGCGGACCTCAAAACACGAAGAGAGTTCAACGATCCCATGATATTGCTTTGAATTTTGATTTTAGATCACTTTTTTTTTGTCACCTCAAACTCATCTGACAAACAAAATAATGATTGAGTAATAAATAATGAATAATAAATGACAGTGATTTATTTCACAATAAAATCTTATTCGACTTAGGCACAGTGAATTCAATGGTTTTTCCGTGAAAGTGTTCTTGGAATTTCATCGACTTAGGCGAGTATTCGACTTACAAAATTCGACTTGTGAGTGAATTAATACACGTAAGTCAATGGGGAAAAATCGGGACTTTTTAAAATCATCGACTTAAGCGATTATTCGACATATGCGACGTCGACTTAGGCGAGTTTAACTGTATTTCCTATTCTCCTGTGCAGAGTTTACCATAGTGCAGTGTGGAATATGTGCAGAATGTTCATGGCTCATGCCAAGTGTAGCATCATTTAGTGATATATAGCAGTGCTAAGATCCAACTGTTGAAATTTGTATCCCTGTGGGTTTGAATAGAGTGCATTATTGTGACCTGCAGTTTCTATAATCTCAAAAGTTTCAAACTCACAAACAGTGCCATCTCTTCTGTAACTGCCATGCTTTGGCCATATATATAGCAAGATGCAAATTCTACTCTTGTGTGGGATGCAGTTTACTTTGATTTGTGTAGGACTCCACCTACCTACAAAGGACAATTTAGATATTTGTAGTTAGTAACTACCAGCTGATCACCAAGGTTTGGAACCATGACTGAGTCATGTCATCGCAACATGGGCCATTTACATAGTTAATAATTACAAGCTAATTACCAAAGTAATAAGAGTGATGTAAAGTGGGTTTTTCACATGGTATGACTCTTCTCCTGATGTCAGTGCGTCTCTTCTGAAAGACTTGACAATGAGGATAAAGTGTCATGCCATAGGGCACTACTGCCAGGCTGGAACTCAAAAACTGGGCTCGTATGGAAGCCTGTGGTTTTATCTGCGTGGTCTGAACCGCCCAGCCATGAAAGTTAGTTTGTATGTTACCATGGTAACTGCCTTCGATGCAACCTGCCATTCTCCTTAGTCCACTTTCCCATGGAATACACTTCTAGGAATGGAGTCTGATTCAGATGAGTATCGTGCATGCAAGTTTGACATATACACGGATTATCCAAGGTGTTTTAGTTTTTTGAGTGGTCGGTAATTCATTTGCTTTCTATGCTTTCTCTCCTTGCAGTCAATGGGTCGTCAGTCCGCGGGGCAGTGATTGGTCTGAAGAAGAAGACGGAGTTCTGCCAGAAGTACCTCCACAGCTTCCGCGACATGTGCTCCCCGGTCAATGTCCACCGGCCCATCATTCCCATCGACCTCGACGATGAGAGTCTCCGAGCCAACCCCGCCTACGCCACACCCATCATCGTCGTACCAGGTACGCTCGGCCCAGCAGGCAGCATTCTCGTACCCTCTTTACCACACTACTCAGTACCACAATCTTGTCTTTCAGCCTGACCTACCACCTGTCAATAGTCCAAAGTCCAATTTCATGAAACGTTGTATCACAACCCAGGGATACCAACTGTTCCGATTTAGCCGTATTTTTCCGATTTTTCTTATGAAAATACGCTTGTACGCTTTTTTGTGGTTTGTCCCGATTTTTTAAATTTCTGATCAAGGCTGACCATACCCACTCATTTAATGCACACTTGGCAGAGATACATTGTGCAGGCAAAGGCTACTGCATATGAATAATGTGTACGTGCGTGTATTGAAAATGCAGTGCTGTGTTAATGGACTTGTGTAAAACAACCATTTTTCACCTGACAGGCTGCCTAATTTGTGAATTTGTGACTTTGCGTAGATGTTGTGATTATAAAAATACTTATTTGGGCATGATCATCATGTCTGTCAAATATTCACCTCTGAAAATGAAAATTATATGTTTCTAATGCATTTTATTCAATTTTTTCCCGATAATCTTAATTCCCATGGCCAGTCCCATATGAGTAATTTTCTGTTATGTCTAGTGGTTTAATCACAAAAACTTAGAGGCCGACTTCATAGTTTCAGGCAGCAATGATTGCCATATATTTATGACAGAAATGAATGTAATATATGTCTTGTGTTCCATGAAATGCCAGATTTTTATAATTGATATTTCGATTAAATAAATGAGAAATAACAGATTTTTTTTTTTTTTTTTCTTTTTTTTTTTGGTGGTGGTTTTCCCCAGGCCATTCCTTCAAATATTTTACAAGCGATATACTGGTGTATAATATATACCATTTAAACTTGAATTTTCTTCTTACTGCTGTATTGCCACTTTTGCGAGATTTTCCCGAAAATACTTTTTTTGTCCCAGAATACTTTTTTGGGCTTCTAGGAATGCTTTTTTTAAACGCCGAAGGTTGGCATCCCTGACAACCGCATGTTGTAATAATTGCAGTTACCATGGCAACTGCTACAACAAGCCAATCTGCTTTGGGTATTCTAGCTGTTGATGTTGCTACTGCAAAATGTTGCAATGATTGTAAGTGCTCCGTGATGAAATGGTCGTTGGAATCAATGACTCCTCTCTATCAGCAAATGGTCCTTTGCTGTCCTGTGATGTCACTCAGTGGCAGATCCAGGTGGGGTAACACCAGGCGCGCACCCCCCTTTATTTTTTGTTAAAACAAAAGAAATTAAAAGAAAACAATGGAGGGGTGGTGCATACGCCCCCCCCCCTTTAATTTTGTAAAGGCCCCCACCCCCCCCCCCCCCCCCCCCTTTATGGAATTCCTGGATCCGCCCCTGGACTTCACTAATGATGTCTGTTCCGGCTGCTGCATGTAGGTTCGGACCTGGAAGCCCTCCAGCGCACCCTGGAATCCCTCGTGGCGATCCCAGGCCTGAACCCACAGATGGTGGTGGTGATTCTGGAGGGGAACTTTGCCCAGCCCAATGAGCTGGTGGCTGTCTACGGGTTCCGAGCACACTACATCAAGGCCAAGTCGCAGTATCTGTGTGAGTAAAAATGTTTAGACCCTTCAACTTGTAGTGAATGAACTCAACCTTTTATGGGTTTGAAATGTTTGTTGTCACCCCAAGTTTAACGTAGACAGTGGTCCGATTTTGTGAGTGTGAGATCGACTTTCAAAATGTTGAATCTGTGTGTGACTTGATTGCCATGGTGTGTATTTGTGTCTTATAGTAAATGTGACCATGCATGACAAGACTAACAAAAAGTTGCATGCCCTGATTTTATGTGAGGACTCAAAATAGATGAAACAGGTCAACCTATTAAATCAATCTTGAGATTTCAGAAAGAGTAATTCCTCTTCTACATTATTCTGAAGTTTGGGATCACAAAACAAATAGGAAATTAGGTTTTTAGCAGTTTTTCTGCGACATTTTTTGGAGAATAGTAGTGTAATTAGGTATGTCATAGAGGCCCCTTTCCATTTGTTAAAAATCCTTTACACACTCCTCACTTTCAACTCTAATAACTTTTCAAAAGATGATGCTACAGCTTTGAAAGTTGGTATTAGTCATGGACAAAATGTGTTAATAGGGCATACTTAGTTTCAGCTTAATCTAATGATCCCTTAATTGTTGTTGCTGTGGCATCTTACATCCTGCTTTTTGTCCCATTCATTGCACAGCCAGCAAGGCTTGGCAAGATTAAGTACTTGAATAGACTCTATACTTCGGAGCCTCTATTCTCAGTACACACTTTTCCAGAGCGTGTGTTATCTTTCCAATATTAAAATAGGTTAAGAGAGTCCATTTGACTGGAGTTATACATCATCAGTCTGCTCTTTCAGAATCTGCCCTGAACTAAAAAGTCCATGTCTGGCGACTGTTCGTTTTGTGATGCAGGGTCACAATTGTCTAATGTAAACAGATTATTGAAGTGTTGTTTGAGCATGAACGATTAACATCACCTACAGTTTTCAACATGTCTAGTATCTTACAAGCAATAGGCTGATTTGACAACATGGATATTGTTTAATGAAACATTTTCAAGAGGAAATTAAATACCCTCTTACTAGCAGGATGTCAAAATATGAAGCTTCATGAGCCTCGTGTAAAAACAGGCGTGACATTTCATGAATGAAGTTTTGTAAACACATACAGTCAAACCTGTCTATAGCGGCCACCCAAGGGAGGCAAATAGAGTGACCACTATAGACAGGTGGCCGCTATAGACAGGTCATCCAGACTTTTGTGTGCATTGCCTCCATATACCACGTATCATCGTTGTGTACATCTATAAGTACTTACATGTACATGTATGTGTAAACGTATGCACACATGTGTTTCATGCATTGAACAATGCTGGTGTTGATCAAGTTGTTACACAGTAGCATATACAGTAATGAGGAAAGCTTTACACTAGTGCATTACAATGTATTATGACCAAATGAGTGATGAATGCAGTGGTGGCGATCACTGAACGTTATCCATGAATGCCTGGCACGCCTACAAAGCAGAAAAACCCGCTGAATTATCGGCTCGGCTACCGCTCCACCTGGTCTGTGGCCGCTATAGACAGGTTAAAATCAACCGCGGGGAACAAAATTTATGGCCACTGACCACGTTAGACAGGTGGCCGCTATACACAGGGTCTTTAAACAGGGCTTTTCTCTCTGGGAAATTTTTCAGTGGCCGCATACAGCAGGTGGCCGCTAAGGCAGGTTTGACTGTATACGACTGTATGCAGTGGATTATATGGCCAGCAATATCAGATTTTGTCTAACAAGGCCACCATTATGCAGAGCAATAGTATATTTATGCATGCGCACAGTATTAAAGATTTCATGCTGAGATTGATATTTTTCGTTGCTGCATTTGCAAAGAGCACCCATCCTAGTGAAAATTCAAAACGTACAGAACATATGCCTTATACAGTATTTTGGAAATGAATGTGTGCTTCTTTGATTGTGTGTTTAAATGCAGATGCCCTCCAATCCGGCATTGAGGAAGGAATGGCCATCTTCCCCAAGAACGAATACTTCATCATCATCGAGGAGTACGTGGAGGTGGCGCCAGATTTCCTGCGCTATTTCTCGCAGACGATGCACCTCCTTGAGCAAGACGACACCATCATGACGATTTCGGCGTGGAATGAACATGGTGCGTTTTCTTTGATGAGCTTCTGCAAACCTTGAATATTTGCTAAAATACATGATAACTTTTTTTCTGCCATATTCTTGTGTGTTAGCTTGAAGGCACAACATTTCTCAAGAAGGGCTCAAAATTCATCTTCCACCCTGTGGACTTTGCTTGCAGTACATCAAAATGGTCTGCCAAGAAACTTGTCTGGCCGGAGCGATTTGCAGCGATAATGAATCGTTCTGGAGCATTTTGAGATCAAATTGTAAAAGCAAATTGCATGAGGATTGCAAGAGGATGCACAACAAGGGAGGTAAGGAGTATTGCACTCCAAATGCACAGAAAAGTAGAGCAAACTACAGAGACAAAGAATATGATAGGGAGAAGGATTAATGTCATGGTATGTATATAGATTCCAGACAGTTTTACTTTCTGTTGCACTTGTGGGTGCTTTTAGCCACTCACATGCTCAAAGGATAACTTACCGTTGTATCCAAGTGGCCTGTATTGTCTGGGTGTGGGTATTTCTAAGATGTCTCTTCACTCTCTCTCTCTCCCTCCAGTTTCATTGTGAGAGATATACATCATTGTGTCATTAGATCATAGTTCATATATCATTGACAGAATAATGGAAACACTTAATCTTATTCTCACTTCTTCCCACCCTATGAAAACTGTAATCTTCTCGCTTAATGAAAGAACTGCAGAAATGGGAATACTTTTGAGTACCCTTGCTTTGCACTTTAGATGAAGAGCTCCTGAAGAAACATATCGCAAGTCATGCTTTGACGCTGAATTCATATAGCGTCAGTTGTGCAAATATAGCAGCATGTCATGGACCCGTGATGTAGTTGAATTTAGTTTTGACACCACTTGGTCTCCAAAACAGTGCAATTTCAAAATATATTGCATGCGTTTGGTTTTGGTTCTTGGGTGTAGGCAGTTTCAGAGTATACTGCTGCATTTGTGAGGTGTAATTGGCAGTATACCTTGTGTGAAAATGAATTGCCATGCATGTCTTGTGCCGAGAAGGAAAAGGCTTATTGCTTTGTATCATACTCTTTAATTTACATTGATTTGATGACCAACATGGATATGCTTAAAAACGATTATGGAGACATTTCTTTACCGAGGCAGGGTATTCAACAACACTGTACTTGGATAGTATACCACTGTAATCAGCAATATTAGCTGTATGAAAAATAAACTGTGGTGTGTAACGCTAACTATGATAGTATGTTTTTTCTCTCCCTCTTGTAGGTTTTAAGCATACATCTGGTGATGTGGACCTACTATACAGAGTTGATATCTTTCCTGGATATGGGTAAGCCATTTGTTCTGTTACATGTTTGTGGCATCCAGAATTAGGCAAAACTGCAATATACTGCTAGAGATCACTTCTTAATCAAGTATCCAATTTATCAAATTGGCAACATGGGCAATGGTGACATATCATGTGCACCTATATGTAATTCTTCGTGCCCTTGTAAGCAAGAAAACTACTGCAGCTTTTGACTTCTTAGTACGTGGCAACTTACCAACTGACTACAGTTTATCAGTAAATGAGCCTGTTCCATAGTCATATATCATAAGGCACTTTACATGGCAAAGAGTGGTGATCATGATACCTTTTGCTTTTTATATATAGCTCCAGGGTGCACTGTTGCAGGAGTGATGTATTACAGTCAATATATCAAAGGCTTTGCAGAGCATTAGGTACCGTGAATGTAGTAAAGGTACAATTGGGACCTGGGACTGTTGCCAACTTAAGGAGAAGGACAGCACAGTGATTTTAGTTTCAGATCACATGGTCTTAGATCTCTCAAAAGTCATGGAAATTATCTTCAAATATCATATGAATAACTAGAAAAGCACTCCGAGAGCGCAGACCTCCGCCAAGCAGTTACTTTCCACCGATGATCTTTCTCTGCCGTAGAGATCAGTGATTTTCACCCAATGAAAATATCGCCCGATTTCCCAATATAGAAGCCTTTGTTACCTCATAAACCCTCAGCTGCACAGCGCGCCTCGCCCTAGCAGAAACTAGAGCACGCACTTTAGTGCGCGCATGCAAACCTCAAATATGCGCAGCCTGAACCCCCAAGTTCATTTAACCTACCTGCCAAAATATCAAAAATCCTTCATAAATTCCCCAAAAATTCTTGGATCGCTACCAAAAGTTAATCGTTTGTTACTTGTGTCATTCTCAACCTTTCCTGCAAGTTTCATCCCAATCCGTTGACTACTTTTGGAGTTATTTTGCACACGGACAAACTAATGAACTAACAAACAAACAAACAAACCAACGGTAACGAAAACATAACCTCCTCCCTTGGCGGAGGTAATAAAGAGGAGACACTGACCTAAGATGCAGTGATCTACAGTCAGGCACACCTACTTCGTGGAAGAGAGATCATGTTTGGCATTAACATTTTACTCTTGACCCTTTACATACCATGGTGGAAACTCCCTGTGTGCCACATTATTCTGAGACACCAACGTTGTCATGTATTGAGAAAACATTTTGTTTTTCAAATCTATGTTACTTCCGTAGATTTCTCTTAAGCTGTAAATTTATGGAGAAAATGCCAAGCTTTGCTTTGATGTAAATAGTACGACAAGTCTACGATCGTTTTTTCTTTCAAATGACTAGTAGCTAAATTACTGTAAAGGCATGACTTTTGCACACAAAACAGTGACAGAAACTTACAGTTTACAAGCAAATCCAGTAGGGAACGCCGCTTGTTAGTCAATCACCACATAAAATGTAAGCTATAATGTGAGAGGAATGGAAGCGAGAGAAACGCTTTCATTGTACTGCGGCATTTGGAGATTCCAAATTCCCGAAAATAAAAACCACCGCAAAATATGTGCTGCATCCAGTACTCGATCTGAGTCTCAATTTTCTTTTCCCACCGCTACTCGTGTCTAGGTGGATAATGAGAAGGAGCATCTGGAAGAGCCAAATGCAGAAGAACGAGTTGAAGTGTTGCGCCGACCAGACGTGGAGAGAGTGGTTGAGGGATGACTACAGGAAAGGCCGCGAGTCCGTCGTGCCCGACGTGTCAAGGGTCAAGAGAGCCATCAAGCCGGGCATCTACGAGGACCGGCCGTTCATGGAGGAGTATCTCTCAAATAGGACAATTACAAGGTAGGAGGCTGATTCCTGGGTGTCTATATGTAGTTTAACAGCTTTAAAGAAATAAAATTGCTCGTTCTGTGCTTCAGCATGTGGTTGTTGTTGATTTTATGGAAGTGGGAGGGGGGGGGGGAGAGATGGTATGATACTTCACCCTATGATTTGGTCAGTCTGAAATATGGTGCTAGTAATTAATTGAATAAGTTTTAAACAAGGTGCTGTGATGTGCTACAATGTTGTGTCAACGTCAAATCTTAGACTCTCCTTCTTTAGTGACAGCCAAAGCAATGCATTCTAAACCTAGTTACTAATATGCAGTTTCCTACAACTTGATGCTACAATTACCTGTAGCAAACTATAAACTGAACAGTGTGTAAACTAGCATAGGTCTTCATGTGTTCAATGCTGGGTGGATTGACTGTCTAGGTCATACTTGCTGTAAAGTCTTCAACCATTGACCTGAATTGTTAACGACAGGACACTGTGTTTGCTTTACATTGTTTGAAGTAGATACAAACATTTAAGGGTCACATGTTGTGCCTCACTTTGAACAAATTTGCAGTGATCCGGAGACGGAACCGAAGCGGAGCTATTACCTCACGAGTGCGGAGTACGAGAAACACATCAAAAGTCTAATAACGAGCAGTACTCCGCTGGATCGTAATCATCTGATCGGCTGCGAGACGCTGGGGAAAACATCACTCGACCTCACCGAAATGCCGAGGTGAGGTTTCTGGACCCCAGATTGTCACAGACATTAGTGGTTCAAAGGTTATCTGTATTACGTCTGTCATTGAAATTTATCTTTCAACGATGGGTATGATGTCAAAACCATGTGTGGGATCAGGAAATATGAGTCAATGACAGGAATGTGTATCCTGAAACGAAGGCAGTGTCTGTAGTCGAATGAAGAGCAGCATCAGGTTAGACGGCTTCAGATTTAATGAATGAGCAACACAATTCTGCAAAGTTGCATACCTATGTACATAGTAGTCTTCTGTATGACAGCTATTAGATTTCTCATGAAAGTGTCAACCCGTTGAGGACGGACTGATTTTGCTACAACACGCATTTCCCATAGACACTTGCCCAAGTATACTCGGGACTCGTCCTCAACGGGTTAAATGTAGTAGTGTAATGGTGCACATCAGTAAGTGCTGAAAGCCGGAGGCAAAAGCGAGTGCATATTTGGCCATTTCTAATTCACAATACTGACAATTTCACTGATTCCTTCCTTCATGGTATAATGTGCGTGACATAGATCCTCATTAAACTATTATACACTCTGATTCTAGGTGCTACATCGTGTTTGTTGGATATGTGTCCCGTGCCAAATGCTTGTCATGACTTTCTGTATGACTTTACGAAACACTAATAATGATGCATGGGACTTGTGCAAAGCCAGATTACTATTGACAAGCTATTGCAGACTGAACAAGATCTGAATTTGAGGATAAGGATCAATTTAGTTCTTGGATGTCACTTCAGAAATTATGATCAGCTTTTTTTAATGGCGTGCACTCCTGTCGGGTCATCTTTATATAGATGATTTTTTTTTTTTTTTCTGTGTGTGTATTATGCATTTTACATTGTTTTTGTTTTGTTTCTCTCGATTTGTTCCTACAGAGGAATATATACCTTGTTCTATAGACAGGATTCTGAGACAGACTACAAGAAATTGATAACTTTGGCAAAATGCCTCAAAATATACCTCTACCAAGGAAACACAGTACGGAGTTTACACAATGGTATATTAAGGTGAGTGATTGCATTTGTAATTTGGGGTTTGGTTTGTTTGGTGTGTTTTTCTCAGGTATTTTTGAATATCAATGGAGTAAACCTGGTTCTACAACTTCTTATTATCCCAAAACGTTTATGGCTTTAAATTTTATTTTCAGAAAAAAAAAAAAAACTGTCCAAGGTTTGATTGACATAGTCAGAATTGTATGCCTTCCAGTGCATATTGGCCCGTGTACATTTGCCAAATTAACCAAAACTACAGAAACTTGCTGTGAAGAATGGTTGACAATTGGACCAACCTAAAACCCCTAAAAGAGCAAGATAAGAAGAAATATAGACTGTGGAAATAATAAGTATGCAGGCCTGATAATAGCAAGTCTTATCATCGTTCCTATTGTTGCTTTTACTATTTGTAAGAGTTGAATCATTGAAATTTTTTTTTCCAACATACACATGCACTCTCTCGATGTCTCCTTTTGAATAATCGAGTCACAAATGCAAAGCTTTGTCCGTGTAATCTCACAATGTCACGCCAAACACTATCCGTAACTAGAAAAGCACTCAGAGAGCGCAGACCACCGCCAAGCAGCTCATTTCCACCACCCATATACACGCATGTTGAAAATATCCCAATTTCCCAATGATAATACAAAGAAGCCTTGTGTTTACCTCATCAACTTCCTGCTGCGCGGTGCCTCAAGCATGCGCTTTATTTTGTGTATGCAAACCTTAAATACGCGCAGCTTGAATATCCAAGTTTATTAACCTTTTTGTCCCCGCCGAACGAGTTCGAGCAGGGGACTATGAAACGGGCTCCGTACGTGTGTGTGTCTGTGCGTCCGTCCGTGCGTCCGTCCGTCCGTGTGTGCGTCCGTGTGTGATCAAAATGTTAAATTTGCTACTTCTCTGTCATTTATGAGCCAATTTTGATTCTGTTTGCTTTATATGATAGCACTACATGGGAGCTTTGAAACTTCTACACAGAATTTCAGTTGTGACCTTTGACCTTGACCTTTGACCTATATTGTACATTTTGCTACAAAATGCTACTCCTTCGCCATTTCTAACCCGATTTCGATTCCGTTTGCTTTATGTGATAGCACTTGGTGAGGGCTTCAAAACTTCTACACAGAATTTTGACCTTTGACTTCTTTGACCTTTGACCTTGATTTTTGACCTATATTGTACATTTTGCTACAAAATGCTACTCCTTCGCCATTTCTAACCCAATTTCGATTCTGTTTGCTTTATGTGATGGCACTAGGTGAGGGCTTCAAAACTTCTACACAGAATTTTGACCTTTGACTTCTTTGACCTTTGACCTTGATTTTTGACCTATATTGTACATTTTGCTACAAAATGCTACTCCTTCGCCATTTCTAACCCGATTTCGATTCTGTTTGCTTTATGTGATGGCACTAGGTGAGGGCTTCAAAACTTGTACACAGAATTTTGACCTTTGCCTTCTTTGACCTTTGACCTTGATTTTTGACCTATATTGTACATTTTGCTACAAAATGCTACTCCTTCGCCATTTCTAACCCGATTTCGATTCCGTTTGCTTTATGTGATGGCACTAGGTGAGGGCTTCAAAACTTCTACACAGAATTTTGACCTTTGCCTTCTTTGACCTTTGACCTTGATTTCTGACCTGTATTGTACATTGGCTACAAAATGCTACTCCTTCGCCATTTCTAACCCGATTTCGATTCCGTTTGCTTTATGTGATGGCACTAGGTGAGGGCTTCAAAACTTTTACACAGAATTTTGACCTTTGACTTCTTTGACCTTTGACCGTGATTTTTTACCTATATTGCACATTTTGCTACAAAATGCTACTTCCGGCGGGGACATATATTACGCACTGCGTAATTTCTACTTTTCCTTGTTTGCTAGAAGATTAAAAAAAATCTCTCAAAAATTCGTAAAAATTCCTGGATCACTACCAAAATGTAATCGTTTGTTCTTTGTGTAATTATCAAATTTTTCTGTAAATTTCAACCAAATCCATTCACAACTTTCAAGTTATTTTGCAAACAGGCAAACAAACAAAAAGACATACCCTCCTTGGTGGACGTAATGATACATAAGGTGTAATCACACACCTACACACACACACACACACACCTATCCACCCATACACTAATATAATATGGTAATGTAATGAGAGTCATTTGAAGTCAACAAACAGCTTTTGTTTTCTCTCCCACACCTGATATCTGTGTGGGCTGTTGTGTAGAAGATCTGCAAAGCAATGGCATAGGCTTCAGTTGTGTTTACATACCATATGGTGCTATTGAGTGTGCCATTCATTTTATATTAAAGCAAATTCTGTAACCCTTTTGCACAAATTTCCTCACTGACCAAGTATTGGATCATGTTAAGGGTAAGCTGACTTCATCAATTCTTTGAATATTTGAAAAATATATTATATCACATAGTCCTGTCTTCTCACCACACACTACATGTATATGTATATAGATAGTCCTATACATAGCAAACATTTGCAAATTACATGTTGTTATGTCGTGAAACATTTCAGTTTTTGTTGTTATTGTTTTTTTGTTTTTGTTTACTGAGAGTTTATTTTGTCATCAGATTTTTCTGTTATTGGCCGGGACATATCGAGCTGAAATATGTGCCACAGTTCTTCAGAACCTTGTATTGTATGGAGTTTGATTGGATGTTGTGGGGATGAGACTTTAATTGCTTGACATTACAGCTGTGTGTTGTCAACAAGCAGCTGAGTCCTGCCAAACGCAGACAGGCCCAGACACGTGTGACTTTGTCGGGGCCCTTGGGGCGTGGAGTGGTAGCGTCTGAGTGGTGGCCTCACCCTCTCCCCCGCCCACTCGAGCGCTACCAGCACATCTGAGGAGGAAGTGTGTTTTGCAACAAGATATGCGCCGCAGCCACTTGAACTCCCTCCCACACACAGCTATTTCGAGCTGTGATGCTAGGCTCAGCGATCGACTTGTGCATCAGATTGCTAGACTTTGGAACCGCGTCCTTCTGGCGAACACCTCAGCACAATTATGAAACCATAGCATGATAAGGCACCGGGCAGCATCTTCTATGTAATATGCTAACTGAGTAGTAATTAGTACTTATAATGCACATGTCACTGATGGTCAAGGGTGTTTATGATTTATCGGAAATCATTCTGTAGAGCAGTGCTTGAAGTGCATCTAGTGTCATTGATGGACATTTACTAACAAATTTGGGTTATATTTTGTATCATTTTTTTATGCCTCCGCCACGAAGTGGTGCCGGAGGCATTATGTTTTCGGGTTGTCCGTCCGTCCGTACGTACGTCCGTACATCTGTACGTCCGTACGTCTGTACGTCCGTACGTCTGTACGTCCGTACGTCCGTACGTCCGTCCGCTTTCGTTTACGCGATAACTTGAGTAATATTTACTGGAATTTTACCAAACTTGGTCCAAGTATGAAGTATGATGGGGCAACGATTTGATAAGATTTTGGGTGAAATCGGCTAAAGGTCAAAGGTCAAAGGTCAAGGTCAAATCATGAAATTGTATCCGTTTACGCGATAACTCAAGACTGTATGGAGCAAATTTCACCAAACTTTGTTGGAGGATGATGTATGATGGGACAATTACTTGATTAGTTTTTCAGTGAAATCGGACAGAGGTCAAAGGTCAAAGATCAAGGTCAAATCCTAAAATTTATCTGTTTATGTGATAACTCAAAACTGGATGAAGCAGCTTTCACCAAACTTGGTCCAAGGATGATGTATGATGGGACAATTAGTTGAGTAGATTCTAGTGACATTGACAAGAGGTCAAAGGTCAAAAGGTCAAGGTCAAATGCTAAAAATGTTGCTATTTCCCCCATATCTATGCAATGCCCGCAGTTATTTTCTTGAAACTTAGTGTAGACATGTACTACTGCGTAAGGATTCTCCAGAGAGAGTTTCATGTCATAAGGTCAAAGGTCAAAAGGTCAAAGGTTAGGTGAAAATGTTGCAATATCGCTTTTCTCGCAAATGGTTCAATGTATCTTCATGGAACATGGTACATCTGCATGTACTGACTGGCAGGGATTATCTAGGGAATTTAGGGGTCATGGGTCAATAGTCAGGGGTTCAAAGGTCAAGGTCAACTCCTCAAAATGTTACTACTGTATTTCCCTCATACATGTATACTAGTATATGCAATGATTGCATTATTAGTTTTAAAAGTGTTTAATATATGTACATGTATTACTTGATGGAGATTCTCTTGGAAATTTCCAGCCAGAAGGTCAAAGGTCAAAGGTTAAGGGTCAAAGGTCAGGTTTAAATAAAAAAAAATATTTTGTACTGTAATTACACTCTTTCTTCATACCTTGAAAATTATACTCAATGCATAAACTTATAATAAGGTCGGTCAGAAGTCAAGTGAAAATTTTCAATTCCCCAAATATGTGTACCTGCACTCTTTAATAGACAATTATAGCAAACCCAGTTCGTGGAAAGTGAACATTCAAGATATTTCTGACAAACCTGTTATTTCGATATTTTGCCAGTTATGTGAAACTGTCATCACACATTGTCAAGACATTGTACTATACACCTATTGGGAGAATCATGCATTATGGCGGAGGCATCAGTCGCCGTAGCGACATTTCTAGTTTTTTCAGTATGCAGATAGATCGATTTCATACACACCACACACACACACAAAAAAAAAACAGCTGCTTATTATGTTACAGTTCACCTCAAGGCTCTCCCAGATTAATTGACAAAACTAGTATTACAACAGTGACAAGAAATAAAAGAACTAAAACTGTAGTATTAAATTTTTTTTTATTATAATTAATGGTATCATTATTCAACAGATCATTGATCGCAGCCAGAGGCTGAATTACAAATGATTTTACAAAAATGAAAAATGTACATACACAGTATTACATAAATATTAAAATGTCACTGTATGTGGCATAGTTAAGATGAAATCAACTCCCTTTGATGAACTTGATGCAGGTAGAATTTTTTGTTTGTTTGTTTTTGCAGAGCTGTATTTTACATTGTGCTTCTGTCATTTTCATTCGTTTTTCAGATTGATGTACCAAGGTCAGCAGCTAATCATATTAGGAACCAAGTCGCCGTACTACGCATTCAAGCCAGAGAACGCGGTGCCCTATTGATGACGAGAGAGACGAGGAAAACCAAACTCGGTCAATGATGCTCAGATGAGGGGCGGAGTCGGGACAAATGGGTATGCAGGTGCGGTTCGTACCCGAGAATGTGTCTTGAAAACGTGTCCCACGTACAGATGGAGCGGGATCTTCCATTTTTAGCATGGATGACACATATTTTCTCCCTCTTTTTCTCTCTCTGTCTGTCCTTCTCTTTGGCTAGCAGTTATGAGATGTCGCTGTAAAGCCATTTCGCTATCGGTCTGTGGTACTTGAAGAGGAGAAACTAGCAGACGCCTACCTCAGCACGATGTCTGATGTGTCTGTGTTTGTCTGTTCTGTCTATCTGTCTGTCCGTCTGTCTGTCTGTCTGTACTTATGTCTGTACTTGTGTCTCACCATCAGCTGGTGTGGACATGTGGTGTAGTTAGAAAAGTAGGAAAGGCGCTTATCAAAGAGTACTCTCAGCTGAGCATTGAATCGTCAGCGCTATTTGGAAGGGTGCAGCGTTTGTGTTTAGTGCTTGAAGCTTTATATCAAGAGTCTAAACATCACTTCTTCGACATAGGTGTCATGGAGATAGGGTGATATGCACCTTGCTACAGTGACAGTAGATACCCATTTCTGTGATTTGTATTCAGTAATATATTTGCAACCATTTACGAACTGCCTTATAAGAGGTTAATCTGATTCCAGGTTATCATGATATAGTTTCTTTAAATTTAAGGTGTCTGATCCATGCATGGGCTCTATTTGATTTTTTTTTTTTCAAATTTCTTTGTATTTTGAGTTGTTAAGTTTCCCGAAAGAATGCAGTAATCTTGGAGACTTCCTCACTATTTCTTGGAATAGCTTGGTGCATGCTTTTATTTTTCTCTCTCTCTTCTGGTGTGCAATAGGCAATTGTATAGCTTCATGTAAAATTTTCTTACATCTATAGTCATATTTTCTTTTCAAATATTGTTTGCAATCATAGCAACTTCAACAAATACAACTCTATACTATAGTGTGTCTAATGTATCAGTGCATTATAATCTTGTGTATATATGTACATGTTTAGTCACAACATTCCAAAGTGCAGTATGGTGATGCACTTGTGCTACATACTTAACTCGTGAGCAAACCGTGTGAATCTCTCTATATTTCAAAATATGTTTGAATGAATGACTCTGATATCATGTGGGTATGTATGTGCCATTTGTCACAGAGACAACTTGTTTTTGAAACATACTTAACTCGTGAGCAAACCGTGTGAATCTCACTATATTTCAAAATATGTTTGAATGAATGACTCTGATATCATGTGGGTATGTATGTGCCATTTGTCACAGAGACAACTTGTTTTTGAAACGTACTTTGTCTCTTCGGGTAATGGGATATGATGATGTTTTCATGACCTATTTTCAGAGACAGTCTATACAGTGACCTGAAGCATAGTACAGTCTGACCTCAGATATCCAGCCGTCACATTTCCGGATATCTGTTTTATCCAGACAATGGCTGGCAGATGTTTTCATCACAAAACTTCACTAAAAGCAAAAACAAAATGGCAATTCCTGTTCAAATACTGGGCAGCAAGGAAGTCGGGGGCATGATTTGGGGCACCACCAATATGCAAATGCCTCCCGGCTGATGCTGGTTCAGATGCATTGTGTGGATGGCTTGGTTGCAAAGGTGGATCCGGTCTGGGCTGCATCTCGCTCGCCAGACCAGCGCATGAACATTGTTTGTATAATGTGACCGGGATGAGTCGGGGAAGAAGCAGTGTAAATGGTAGTGCTTGCCAGCCAACCAGCCCAGTTTGCGTTCTTCATCCGGGGGTATTTTCTACAGATTTCTTTTCTTATCACCGTGTGATCAGCACATTGCAGCATAACCGTGATGACTCGGGACTTTAATGGCCACAAATCGCTCAAATTGAAAACCTGCCAAGTCTTTTGAAGCCAAAATTCAAACAGAGGAAAAGAACGAAGTACATGATATTGATGGAATCTTTGCCTTGTATGTGGACAGAGACGCGAGCTAGACAACTGGAAGCGACAATGCTACCAAGCTACTGTATACGCCGAATATTTCGCAAGGTTTTTATATTCGCGTATTTCGCGAGTCAGGTGCTATTCGCAAAATTAAATACACACGAAAATATTGACTCTGATCCTGATGTGGATGTGACGTACGCGTGTACATTTCTCCGTTCAGTGCAGGACTCCACGATTGCGAATTTAACCACTCGCGAAATCGTCGGGGATTCCCGATTCGCGAAAATTTAGACTCGCGAAATATATGGCGTATACAGTATCCCACAGTGCACCTGTGACAGGGGTCTGCAAAGATGTTTTGTGGATTGGTGATGTCTGAATGGTCAATCAATAGCCGGGTTCACACGTACACCAATTAGCCGGATACAAATCTCGAGATTTGCATCGCGATCGTCATCCCGAGTTTTTTGCACGTGTGGACAGAAAAAACCCGAAAATTAGCGGGATAAGCATCGCGATGCTAATCCCAAGAAATCTTGCGCTGGTTCGTCAATTAGCGGGATAATTGGCCCAGCGCTGGTACGTGTGAACGGTCGGGATTAGAATCTCGAGTTTTTATATCCCATCATGCAATGCGCACATCACAACAGCGAGGCCTCTGCGAAGAGGTCCTTCACCTCTTTGGAGCACAACAACAACAGCGCGCGAACCACACCACTGACGCGTAAAAGACAATGGACAAAGGTAAGTGCGCACAGGCAGTGGTAGAGAAGGGCGCAGTGTGACCCAGTTTGCAGGCTTTGCTGTTATCTCTATTGGCAATTAGCGGGATAATTCGGTACGTGTGGACGCTCACCAAATTAGCGGGATGCCGATCGCGATCGCTATCCCGCTAATTTGGTACGTGTGGACGCTCGCAAAAAAACTCGGGATGTGCATCGCGATCGTCATCCCGCTAATTTGTATGTGTGAACCCGGCTACTGTGGCACAATATATTTGTATCAGCTAAAATGGTGTTGTGTAAAGGAAAAGTAAGCTGCTCATGAGATGGTCTGATAGGGAGATAGGAGGGAGGGGGAGACCTCCCAGGTTTGATTATCCTCACTTGTCAGCTAACATATGGAAACAAAGGCACACAAGGAGTGGCATCTTTATTCATATTTCTGTTTATTTTTATATCATTTGATTTAAGAAACAAGCAAGTGTATTACGGTAGACTGGTATTGTCAATGGTTGTATTAATGGTAAATGGATAGTGCCTGGTTTATGTATACCCTCAACACAACTTGTTATAGAAAGTGGCTTATTAATATCACTCATTGAGGTGGCTGCTGGTCCTGACGTGGCCACATGACTGGGGCAAAACCTTACCACTCTGAAGTATCCTTTAGTCGCCCTTTAGGCATAGCACTCATAGATTGTTTGAATTGGGGTCACTTTTTCCTATTTTTCTTATGTTCTTCCACAGTATGTTTGAAAATCATTGATAGCATCAATTCTTCTTTTCCAGCATGACAAAATGCGTAATAGCCTTTCTGCTCAATTCTTTGAAAGCACTAGTTTGCTTTGCAATTTACTGATGATGCAGACTCAGAAATATATTACTTTGTAGTTGACAAATTAAAAAGCACCATTGAGGCGTATGTGTTCTTCCAGTGAAATATTGGTCAAGGAATTAGGTGTGACACTGTGTAATACTAAAAGTTCAGGTAATGTTTTAGCTGCAAACATGTAGATTTATAGTTTTTTGTGATTTTATGGTTGAAAGAGCACCATAATGTGAAAATTCTTTGTATTTCATGTCGGGATGCATGTGCAAATTGCAAAGACAAAAGTTCATTTTTAACCACATTTGAATTTCTGGCCTTCATAATTGCTTCATGATAGTCTTTAGATGCTATCTGAATGGTGTGAGTTGTAATCATGCTGAATTTTGTCATGAAAATCTTTTTAGTTTGCTTGTTTTGGATTCCCCCCCCCCCCACCCTGTTTTGATGTGATGCTTGTGTTAGAGTGTATGGCCTGGCAGTCTGCGTAGTCCCAGTTGTTTCTCTTTCAAATTGAGATGTCATGAATGCGATCCGCTCGTAGATCCATGTCAAAGTTATATCTAATGGGCTTCTAGAAGAACTGTTTGTTGCACAAAGTATTGTTTAAAAAAAAAGTCAATCTACTTCGAGGGGAGAAGGGAGAGAAGTTTTTGTTGTTGTTTTTGTGACGATTGCTAGAGTTGTCTGAATACAGTTTTTATAAGAAGACACCACAACGTTTTCTGTATTGTGCTGCCTTGGCTGACTTATTCATGTTAAATACACAGAGTATATATAAAACCAATACTGTAAATGTCAATATTTACGCGCGATTATTTGTTTCTCACTGAGCAGCTCAAAAACATATCCGTAGGTTCCTGAATTTGCGCTGCACAGTTGTCGACCCATTCAGAATGTGCAGAGAAAATTGTGTAGATATTTTTACGGGTTTTAGAATTCATGCTAGCCAAAAGTAGAGCGAAATGCGCAAAAATTAATGTACCACGAAAATTTCTACATTCACAGTACCCCAAGAGAAAATGCTTCAAAGGGGTAACAGTTCATAGTGTTCGTGTAGCAATAATATTACTCATCTTACAGCCAAACAATGATTATTGCTATGTCAATTTTATTTCATAATTTTACTGTGTTTTATGTCTTTGAGGTTTGGTTTGTTTATTTGTTTTCTGTAGACTTTGGTATCTAAGTGAGTGAAGCTACCTAGGTGAAATCAAAGCCTTGTAATGTTTTGTCTGTCTGATTGTCTGCCCCCCCCCCCCCACCCCCTTTAGCAATATCATGCCAATGCGAATTTGCAGATTTTTTAATGATATATTCAGGAGAGTTTAAAACAATATGTAAGACACTTTGGGTAGTTTGAATGACTTCGCAAAGTCATTGCAACATCATCATTTCCTTTGTGTGTGTTATTCAGTTAGCTTCATTTTTGTTGCGTAATGCAGGTTTTAGTACATCACATATTATTTGATGGGGGATTTGTTCAGGGGATTGGGCATGAGAGGTTTTTTTTTAATGTCTCTGTGACAGATATTTACAAATTGAATCATGTCATATTCGCAAGTGTTACTTTTCCCCTTGGCAAGAAGAATGGAGTTGAAATATGTATGGAATGTTTACATTGAAGTATTGCTCTACTTTCGTCATTGTGATATTTTATGTAATTATGTGCCACTTCATTTATTGAAGATGTGTAATTCTATTTCTTTACTGTTTGCATAGAGTATATGATTTGTCATTTTTGTTTTTGTTATTTGACTGAGCCTGATAGAATTTGTGTCATTATCCACGCTTATCAGAGGTGAAAAGTCATGTACAATTCTGTGATAGAACTGCCTTCATTTCATCATCCAGTTCATTCAGTAAAGACACCATAGGTACAAGTAGCAGGCCCTTGTTTGGATAAATATAGCAGCAAAGATCAGTTAGACATGATGTAAGCGCACACTGTTGGTGGTTTGCCATCAATTTGCAGTCAATATCACAGCATATGGCTCCCAAATTTGGCCAAATTTATTTTTTAGCAAAATCAGAAACTTTGTAGAAAATGTCATTAGGAGCAGGAATGGCATGTGTCTGTCGAAATATAGCTCAAACTACCTTCTTGCTCTACAGTGAGAAAACACAACAACTGTTCCCTGTCATGCCAAATTTGACTGGCTAGCTGGCCATATATATAGTTCCCCTGATTTTCTTGGCATTTCACTTAAGTGATCTGAGATGGGACATGGAATATTCTGTTTTTAAGTGTAATCAACACATAAAATTTGATGGCTGTGTAAGGCTTCTAAACAGGGTCTCTTGGGAAAGAAAGAAAAAATTACAGAGTCTTATCATTAAGTTGGCTTTGTATCTTGTGACCATGAATTGAATGCTGCAATATATTTCCTTCATGAGTTGTCTCCTACGAATCATAATTGATCATAAGTAATTATAAGTAGCTCATTTTTTGAAGATCCACCTTGATATACATATATAATATTATATACATATATGTAATATTTTGGATAAAGGTTAACAACTGAAAGATGCCAGATGCATTTCTGTTCAATGCAATTCAGATTTTATTTCCCATATCTCGTAGATTTGTTCAAATAAGATCATTACAAGAAGTTGATGTAATACAAAATATGCGAAGATTCAGTTGGAAGCAGGAAAGAAAAATAAGCAAGTGCATAACCTGTGCTCAACTATATGTTTCAATAAAATTATTGTTTAATTTGGGGAAAGAGATCTTAATGGAGCCAAAGGATTTTTTTTTTTTTTTAAGTGAAATTAAAATGCATTTTGATGTTCGAGGGGACATGGGTCATACTTGCCTCAGTGATGTTAATAGATAACATTGTGGAGAAAATGTGTGCTAACATAATGTTATGTTTACACCCCCCCCCCCCCTCCCTGTATTGTAATGTTTGGAAGTATATCTCATAAGAATCTTTTATTATATATTATATCCATGAGATATTTCTAAATTGGTTAGAATTCAGCCAAATTTTGCAACCAGGAGAGTTTGTTCGTTTTATTTTATATTCATGAAAGATTTCAAAATTGGGTAGAATTCAGCCAAAATTTGCAACTAAGGAGTTTGTTCATAATCATTGGACCTACCACACATCTCTTACCCACTGTATAGTAAGAGTGATTTCCCGTCATTTGAAATTTTGTGCCAAAGGGACGGAGCAAGCTGTGTTTGGGTCTTGAGGGCCACCCCAGCCTGACAAATATACATAGGCTTTGAGGTATGATCATGAAGATGTAAGGTTCCACCAGTGTCAAATAAACTTAATAATATAATTGTCTGTGTGTGTGTGTGTGTGTGTGTGTGTGTGTGCGTGCGTGCGTGCGTGCATAAATGAAGTGCATTTTAAGGAAATTTATCGGTGTAATAATTATGTATAAATGTAGAAGGTCGGTAATGTGCGTCCATTATCTACATTATACACAAAATCATACTTAAGGCACTTCGGAAAAGAGCAAGCTGATAGGCAGTGTGTATGCCTTCTTTTATTCAGTTTAGAAGCAGAACGTCATAAAATGCCACTGATATAAGGTAAAAAAAAAAACAGGAGTGACCTTCTGTTGCTTTTATTCGATATGTACCTAGACTGTGTATGTAGGTAATAATATTTTCTTTTGCCGTTTTACGTATCGCGTGTTTACCTGAAATGTATTTTTTTCATTTAAATCCAAAATTTATGAAACATTGTGCCCTGTGCCTGATAAAATGTGTGTTTGTTTGTTTTGTTTGTTTTTTTTGGTATTGTTTAGTTTTTTGAGCGATGAATTTTCTATCAGAGTGACTTATGTGATTGATTTTTCAACACCATGATTTTCTAATAAAATTTTAACAATTTCTCAAAATCGAGAGATTTGATTTGTCCGATCAGTGCTCGAGTCAGATTATTGGTCGGCTTTTGCTTAAGGAAATTAGGAGTTTGGTTTTTTGAAATGTGTGTGCGTGTGTCGGTCTTTCCGTTAACTTTAATATGGAATCAACTACGTGAGTGTATTATGTGCTGTTAACAAATTGCTGTTGGAAACTTGCTTTTATTTCAAGCATCGTGTATATAAAACAGGAATCTGAAATAGGCAAGCACGTGTCTGTAAGATTTTGAACTTGTTTTTCATCAAGAACATTTCAAATTCCGATGAAAATTCATTTCTTCATTTTGTTTTCATCTTTGCCATTGCACATATTTTGTAAAATCAAACTTCTAATCTCATTATGAAAATAATTCTGTACAAAGTTTATGATTGTGATTTATAGACACGTTTGTTTATTACGGGTCTAGGAACAGTACCCCCTGGAAAACCACCCTCCGGATAACTACCACCCGGATAATTACCCCCCAGGAAAATTCCCCCCTAGGGCAACTACCCCCCGGACAGCTACCCTCCAAGGGCAATTACCCTCCAGGGTAATTACCCCCTAGGACAACTACCCCCCGGACAACTACCCTCCTAGGGCAATCACCCCCAGGGCTATTCCCCTTAGGAAAACTACCCCCTGGATAACTACCCCTCGGATAACTACCCCTCGGATAACTACCCCCTGGATAACTACCCCCCGGAGAACTACCCCTGGGTAACTACCCCTCGGAGAACTACCCTCTGGATAACTACCCCCCGGAGTACTACCCCCTGGGTAACTACCCCCCGGAGAACTACCCCTGGGTAACTACTCCCCGGATAACTACCCCCCGGATAACTACCCCTCGGATAATTACCCCCCGGATAATTACCCCCGGATAATTACCCTCCGGATAACTACCCCCAGATAATTACCACCAGTATAATTATCCCCAGGTTAACTACCCCTTCCTCCGATAACTAGACCCCAGATAACTTCCACCCGATAACTACCCCCTCCGATAACTTCCCATGGATGATTACCCCGGATAAGTAGGCCTACAACTACCCCTCCCCTATGTAACTATCAAAAGGAAAATTACACCCAGGACAGTGCACCACGTCAATTACCCCCTGGATAACTACCTCCCGGGTCATTGCCCCCCCCCCCCCCCCAACTCTTACTTTTAATAAAAATAATATTATTACTACAGGAAACGAAGTTCTTTGTATCATTTGCCAGGAATCACGGAGATGCTACACTGATACTTCATCTTGTGAAAACAACATCTTAAGGATTTACGATTTGTATCGTTTGCATTTAGGACGATTTATGTACAAGCTTAATTTCTCCCTTCTGTATTTTGACTCTATGTTCATCAAAAACGAAACTGTCCCTGCATATCCTACCCGGTAATCCAGTAAATGTCAATGCCTTTAACCAAAACTATTTTCGCTAAATCTGTATTTTCTTTTATTGTTCCGAAATTTCGGATTTCTCTTGATAGTAGTATAAAAGAAGTTTTAAGTTTGAATGCCTTTACCATTGAACTAAAGACATTTTGAAGAAATGTTACACTTCACTTTTAGCATTTTTTTTTTTTTTAACCACAATCGTCTATCGTTTACCACAACTCCATGTAACACTTCTTTATTTTGAGGAGCTTATATCTCATGCCTCACGTGCCCTGGTTTTGACCCATCATCTTCCTCTTCCCTCTCGCTTTTCTCTGTCCATGTACCGTGAAGGTAGTCTATTCCTGTCATTCATTACTCACCTTTCCTCTTTCTCTCATTACAAGGGATTTATCTCGTGTGTGTTCATGTGCAGTGCACTCCCGTTAGGACGAAATGCCCAGGACCGACAGATTTTTTTTTTTTCGTTTTAGCGAAATATCGTTATAACCGAACAAAATGTATAACGAAAAGAAGGAAACCACGCATAAAAATAAATTTCTGTTTGTTGAATCCTCATCATACGCTGGAAAGCTATGTGAAATGGGAGAGTACCTTTTTTAATTTCGTTTAAATATTACATTTTAAAAAGAGCATAGAGTTGTTTGTGTTGTCACACATGACAATTGTGTAGAAAATGACGGTGTAGGATTTGGTTACAGTTCGATATTCCAAAGGTTATTTTTTTTTTACTTAACTACGTTACTCCGAAGGCTCCTTATTCCGAAGTTTCGCCATTCCCGGGATTCCGATGGTTTGTTTATCTGAAGGTTCGCATTTCCGAAGAATCATTATTCCGAAAGTTCATAATTTAAGTTAAAATAATATATTGTTCATTTTCCGAAGGTTCGTTGATCTGAAAATGAATTGAGGTTCGTCATTCTGAAGGTTAACTATAAATCAAAAAAAAAAAAAAAAAAATGAGAAAGGTTCACTATTCAGAAAGTGCATTGTTCCGAAGGCTTTTTCATCCGAAATGAAATAAGGTTCGTTATTCCGAAGAAAGTTTGTTAATGAAAAAAAAAAATAGACAGGTTAGTTATTTCGAAGATTTATTTCTCTTAAGACGATTATAAGGATTGCAATTCTTAAAGGGACTGTACAGTACTGGTTGAGGTGGGGATTCATGTTTTGAACATTAAAGGAATTCCTAAGTGAGATAATGAAAAGCCTCTTATGAAATATGAAAGAGCATGTAATTCTAAGGATTCAACGTTTATTTGATGAAAATTGGTTTTCAAATGGCTGAGATATCAACAAAAGTGTTAATCATAAAAGGCGACATGCCACAACTTTATTAGGATCTCTTTGTTTCACTTTGTTTTTGGATATCCCAGCCATTTCAAAACCGATTTTCATCGAATAAACTTTTGATCCCCCTTAGAACTGCATGCTCTTTGACATCTCATAGAGTGGTTTCTGAATATCTTGCAAAACGTTAAAAGCTAAATCCTCACCTTGACCAGAACTGTACACACCCTTTAAGTTTTGTTAGTGTACTCACCTTTTTCCACCATGGATTAACGATTCTTTTTGTAATGTTCCGATTAACGAACGTTTTGAATTCCTATCATTTTCGGACTAACGAACAGTATAAGAATAAGAATAAGAAGGGATTAACGAACCTTTGGAATAACGCCAAAATGTGCTTAAAGGTCCAGTTTACCTTTGGGAGCAGTGATTTCAAAAATTTTCAAGATATCATATTTGATGCATATGTGTAGGTCTGTTGTATCATAAAACATCCTACCATATGAAATATTTGCAATAAAACCTAAAATATAAGGAGATATCAGGGTTTTTCTCAATAAACCGTAACTGTATACGGTTTAGTCTGGAAAAAATTTTATTATAACTATTGTTCACATTTTGTGTATTTAACAACACTTAACATCGATTATACGGATTCAAATTTTGACAGTGGTTGTTTCTATCCTTAACTCACATTTTAAAACTATTTTATAGCACTAAATGCTTTCATCTGCAAATGGTAAATTATGCCTTTAATATTTCATTTCCGAACTATTGCGGACATTTAGTTGTATCAAAATCTGTGTGTTTTGTATCAAAGGACTTTGGAACAATGAAACAAACCTTATCTGAATTCAGATTATTGTATTACAATAACGCAAGTTCCCCTCGGAAACTGCGTGATACACGGAGTGAACATACAATGATGTGAAGCGTTCGCTCATGCATGCAGAGACGCTATAAAAATGCTTGTTCCGCTACGCATTTTCGAATGCGATCCGCATTTCGTTGTAAAGGAGCACATTTCTTTTGTTTTTCTTTGTCAGTGGCGCTCAGAAAAGAAATTTTGTTATAACCGTCTTCGTTATAAGCGAATTTTGTACCATAGACTTTAATAGCGATAATTTTGGGACCAGAAGTTTTGCTTCGTTGTGTTCGTTGTAACGGGAGTTCACTGTATCTTTATTTGTGTACTTCGTCTCTGTCTTAATTTGCTTTCTTTGCATTGTTTCATCAATTTTGTAACTGTTTTATTATTATACCGTAAACGCTCATTTCAGAATTGCCCTACTGCATCATTGGGCATTAACAACTAGTATATAAAGGATGCTGGAAGAGATTGTCACATCCTTGGTATGATCACCGCAGAGCATTACCTCCCTTGACAATTACTCCTCATTAAAATTAGGCTCCAAACAATCACCCCTCTTGCAATAACTCCCCCCCCCCCCCCAGAAAATTACGTCTCTCATTGTCATTTTCGAACAACGTTTGCTATTTGAATTGAAAAAAACAACAAAATTTTTCATATCGTCTGGTTTTGGTCGAGACCTAATTTCAGGTTTTTAGCATCTTTTGGGTGAGATAATTAGAAACCCCTTACGAAATATTTAAGAGAATGTTATTCCAAGGAGGACTCAAGTTTTTGTGAAAAAAAAAGTCTTAAAATGGCCGGGATAAAACAGAGCAGCCCTAATGTAAAAAGGATTCTGTCAACTGCAACTCTCTAGATCTATTCAAAAAGAGGGTGCAGGACAAAATACTTCGTTAACAACTCGGGGTGTTTTGTGAAAAAAAAAGAAGAAAAAAAAAAGAAAGAAATACCGTTAAACTCGTAATATTTTACTCTTTCTAATTAGACTAGCTTATATTTGAACCGGATAAAAATTTGAAAACTAGCACAATTCTACTTGTATGTAAAATAAGCTGTAATTTTACTCAAATGACAGATTAGGGCACCATTTGATAAAAGTTGCCAGTTATGACATCTTGTTAGTCTCTAATAATTTCAATAAAACCATGGGTTCTGCTTGATTGATAAGCTCGAGTCACTGACTTGTTACCATGGACCTGCTATGATCGACCTACAACGATTGGTAATTGTATGGAACTGACAGCTTGTGAGGACTGATAACTTTTATAAAATCGCGCCCGGATCCTATCAGAAACTATGGCTTTACAGGGCCCGACACTAACTTTATTTTTCGGTGGCCCGATGGGGCCACCGAAATCATCAATTTCAAATCTTTGGGGGCCCGAGAGAAAAAATTGGTGGCCCGAAAAAAAAAAAAAATTGATAAAAGTCCATTTCTTTTTTAATAAGTCGCACTCTCACTGCATGCATTTATGCATTTCCGGCGCAGAGTTACGAATTTATTGACGCACTTTTCAAAAAATTTTGGTGGCCCCAGGTGGGCCACCAAATTTGCCCTTTTCTGAAATTATGTGGCCCGACTTTCATTTTTGGTGGCCCCTGGCCACCGTTAGTGTCGAGCCCTGCTTTATATCGAAGGGTCCCTCGCTTAGATGTTAAGGGAATATGAATTGCTGAATTGCAGTGAAATCAACTCTCCTTTTCTTATGTTTATCGTCTAATGTGTTATAATGGTAGAAAATGACAAGCCAAAAGAGTAAATGATGACAGTGTAAGAGAAAGGTGCATTAATGTAGGGCCTATATGAGCTTAGTCTTCTGATATGGTGTTATGAACTTATGGAAAAATTACAACGGGTGTATGGTAACTTTCGGGGGGGGGGGAGGGTTGTCCAGTGAGTAAGTATCAGGAGAGGGGGCGGTTCGGGGTATGGTATTGGGGGGGGGGGTATCTCGGGGTGGTAATCCGGGTGGTAGTTATCCTGGGGGGTAGTTATCCGGGGGGGGGGGGTAGTCATCCAGGGGGTAATTACCCAGGGGGTAGTTATCCGGGGGGTAGATGTCCTAGGGGTAATTGCCCTAGGAGGGTAGATGACCGGGTGGTAGTTGTCCTAGGGGGTAATGGCCCTGGAGGGTGATTGCCCTAGGAGGGTAGTTGTCCGGAGGGTAGTTGCCCTAGGGGGAAATAGACTTGGGGGTAATTATCCGGGTGGTAGTTATCCGGAGGGTAGTTGCCCAGGGGGTAAGTGCCCGGATACGGTTTATTACCTCTAATACAATGCATCTTGTTTTCATTAGAGTCTAAGGCAATATTCGCACCAATCGCAGTATTTTCAACTATCGGTATACATCGGCTTCTTGTAACATTGCAGAATTGCAAGCAACTAAATTCACAACGTACTTTGCATTACTCGATATATAAAACAAGCCCGGTTGACTACGGTAGTTCGGCAGTGCTTCTTGTCTGATACTTTGTTTTCCTCTGTTACATATTCAAAACAACAGGAAAACAAAAACAATAACAAAACAAAAATAAAAGTGACAAAACACTGAAATTAAAGCAGTCCGTGGGAAATGTGTTTATTAATTAGTCATGTTAATATACGGGTGGTTTCTTCTTGTTTTTCTCCCGTTTCTTTCTAGGCAGAATTGTAAGCACGTATGTTTTTGAAGTCAACAACATTTTGAATTGTCCCTGGATCATTCCACCACGTACTACGTACATACGTAGCTTCTATCAACACTCGGCTTAATGATGATGTTGCAAATCAATCTCCGCCACCATAAGACAATGCCGTCCACCGAAAGAGTAAAATAATATCCATTACAACACACTCGCTACCATTCAGATACCGATATTATCATACGCCCTGACGGCCACGGACTATAAGGCCCGCACTTTCTTCTCACAAACCAAGACGGCCATATCGAGGACAAGATTTCGGACTCGAACCGTCTAGAGAGGTACTTCAGACGGTTTCATGATTGCTAGCGCGCACTTTTGAAGTAAGATATTGAGGTAAATCCGTCGGGTTGTTTATTCCATATATTGCGGTAATATAAAAGCTCGCAGTATCAAGGACCTAGCAGACATCAGACAACTTGTGCACAGCACAGCATGTAAACAAAACACTTAACTGACGGACAATCAATTAACTAACGTCGTTGTATAGGTGAGGTTAAACTACCAATAAGATGCGCTCCAGTGCTGCTGCTGCTAATTTATTATCATCCCTACTGTTGGTAGCCTGGGGTACCAAGATGTCCCACGAAATGGAGGAAAAATCCGCACTTTTCTCCTAAATCCATTTCATTGCGCTTTGTCACTGTTATTTCCTTCATTGTCACTAATTTAGTCAATACTCGCTATTGCAATAAAAATCAACTACGCAGTCCACATGATGTACGTGTATTACACACACCATCGCAGCGCAATATAAATACAGGAAGATAGATCGAACATCGCAATGGAATCGGAAGACAAATCTGCGTCATCTAAATCTTGACGAGACTTTTGTCTTTCACTATGAGAAAGAGAGAGGAGGGTTGGGTATGTATATATATATATATATATATATATATATATATATATATATATATATATATATCCCTAGTTGGCACCTTAGGGAGACATATTGGGGGGAAGTGTCTTCATTAGGGAGACAACTGGTCATTAAGGAGACAATTTTCGTGTCTCCATTGCGTAAATTGCCATTGAACATGTATTTTAAAATTTGCATATAAAACAAATGGAAATGTCTTCCAAATGACCCATCTAGGAGTATATATATATATATATATATATATATAAATTTCTTATCTATTTATTTTTTTGGGGGAGGGGAGGGGGAGGGAGAATGTGACAACGTCTTGAATTTTGTCAATCCCTCCCCCCCCCCCCCCAAAAAAAGGGGAACCACAACAAAACAGAACAAAACAAAAAACTCCACCGAAGAGTAGGACACGCGACCGATGATATTTGATAAAGAGCGCCATCTACGACCATGTTGTCGAGTCCTGAACGAGGAAAAACACAGACGCTTGCAAATAAACAAACGTGTGACACTTCTTTTGAAGTTTGTGCGTAAGAGGTTTAAGATAATGGATTTGAATACTGCATAGGCATAGCATACAATGGGCGCCCTTGATTATCTTCAATCGATCATTTCTACTGATAATTATATTTTGTGCAGTATTTGTTTTTAGCTGATATTAGTTTTCGATTCCTCCACGTTTCCCAGTTCGCTCGCTTTGTTAATCTTGCCTGATCTATGCCCCTGTGGATGTATGTATAATGTAGGCCTATTTATGCTATTTTGTTCTGCCATGAATGGTAATATGAATATATTGTTGGTAGCCTTCACATGCGTGCAGCCGATAAGTAACATTAATAATATGTCGTGCTCAACCACAACATTCACGTATAGATGCACCGAACTACCAGCTTACTAACGTGGGATATCATGATAAACACATGACTCAAATTGTAGGCCTATTATGATACTACAATGCCAGATATATGATAATTAAACGCTGTGTCCATGTATCTATTCATAATGTTGTGTGAGTATATTTTTCATAATGTAACATAATATGGGTAAACATTGTTCTTTAATCTCAACAAACTATAGAATGTATATTTGCGAGTCAGACATGATTTTCAGGTCGGTTTTCAGACATGACTTTTGATGCGAAAAGTTAGTTGTTCTACTGCCCCTTAAAACCCCAATGCCACAACACGTCGCGAGGATGAATTTTATGAACTCATAACTGCAGAACTTGCGAAAGAACTACAGGCAACCGATGAAAAACTTATAACTCCAAACATGCCGACTTCGTTTTGCTATTGTACCTTCACAACGTCCTTATAACTACGTTGGAAACAAAGAGATTGTATACCAATCTCTTTGTTTGGTAACGATACCCCTTCCTTCACCTTGCACCTGCATTATTATCGTTGTGTAGCGTATACTTCAGACAATAGTCTTTCGATTATGGCCCACTTACACAGGGAGGGTTTTAGGTGGAATACCTTTTCTCAATGTCATTCTTAATGTCATAAAATTTGCGGTTTCCTATTAGAGACCTCCCAGAGATTGATTCCTCTTTCGAGCTGGCCGAGCAAGTAAAATGAACTCTTCAGTCCTCATTTACCCGTAGCATGTTTTTTTTTCTTCCCTGGATTACAGAAGTACAGAGTCCAACAAAAACTCCGAATGCCGAGCTGGGGAGGTCGAGGGGAATTCCAGTTTTATGTAGTTCAATGTTGTCGTGACATGCCTTGTGGATCATTAGCGATGGATAGATCGGTCTTTCATATAGAGTATGGAAGTATCGCATTCACTCGAGGTGCTTCCGTGTTCACGCATGCCAAGCCGAGGAGGAAACTCCACGCTATTTTAGTAAACTGGTTCCTTATATACCGGCCTCTCGTTTGCCTTTGTGCGTTGGCGCGGAACACGAACTCTCGAAAGTAAATAAAAACTTGGCGGATTTTTGTCGTGAGTTGACGTCCGTTCCCTAAAGTTCCCCCGCCCATCTTGTCGTCCCGGTTCCCCTCATTCTGGACCGGCGACTTTGCCGAGAGCTGTGCCAACAGCGGACAGACACCAAAAATGGGTGTTGAATAGTAAAGTTGTTGATCTTGTTCAATAAACCTTTGTTAATGGATGACGTTTATTCGGCGTGTAATGTATACAGAGGCCTGAGTGATGATTATCAAAGCGGTGCCTGTCAGCTCTTGGTTCCAATATTAGTTTATGGTAATCGTAGCTGTTCCCACAACACAGGCGTGAAAAGCACGTTTGGCCCCTCCTATCATGGCAGAATATACAATAACCAAAATGAGATGCACTTTGAGCTACTTTTTCGCCCTCTTCGCGTATACTCCTATCCCACCACCACCACCACACCACCACCACCACCACCGCCACCACCACTACAACACCACCAATAACAACATCCCCTCTCATTACTCTATCTTTTTATCCCCTTAGCCTTATCCTATAGTTTTCCTTCGTTTATTTCTGTCCATTCTTCACCTTGCTCTTGTATGTCTTCATCTTCTATTTATTCTCCTCCCTGATATTCTCCATCTCCTTCACAGAGGTCACTTTTTTTTTTTATCAATCCTCCTCCTCCTCCCCGCATCCTCATTCATAGTTCCTACCCCTCCAACTATCCCACGCGCACGGTCGAATTCGTCGAAGTCGACTATATTAGTCTCATAATCATTAATATAATGTCAACGCTGATGATGAGACGTGGATACGAGCCAGGTGAGAGCCGCTTGTAGGCTTCTCTTGAAATCACCCGACTTGTCTTGTAATGGTTTAACGCCACCACTCGACACAACAAACCATCATTCACATCAGATGTGTAATTATATTCATATCTCATGCGCTATGTTCGTACCTTTTATAGGTATATTGTTATATTTGCTCATGATAAACGTTAATGGCGTATTTTCTTGTAAACCTTGCGCAGGTCATAAGCACACGAGCGCGTACACACAAACATAAACCAATATTTCTGAATATAGAATTCTACGTAGATAATCATCACATATAATACACATTACACACAAACACGGAAACCTGTAAAACATTGATAATCCATAGACTTATGAACATCACCTACGTATAAATACGCTTTATATTCCAAAAAAAAAAAAAAATCCCGTAATATACGACGAACGCAAAATGATACATGGACATAACAGACAATAAAGCAATTGACGAAGACATACATGTATTTTATGTGTGTATCGATGCACTATAAATGCTGGAAGTAAGCCTCATTGTATTTCTACAACCGATACTAGGCAACTGTCAATTTCTAAGTTTAGGTTCTTCAACATTCAACCTTCATAATGATGGCCTTTTATACATTCCTAGTTGCATGGTATAAGGTTGCATGGTAGCCTATAAGGTATAAGGTATCGCACGGTATTCAAAAGTCTAGAAATCGGAAGTTTAAAGGCCCTGATACAGTCTATTTTCGTGTATTGCCTGAGGCCAATCTCTTCACTCTTTTAAACAGCACCATGGCATGGTTAACGGTGCAAAACTTTGAAGAATACAATGTAGGCCTACAAGGGTCACACTTTGTCGGTTACGAAACCTTAAAATCTATCAGGATGCATACCAGAAGAACCCCCATCCTTTCCCCTCCCCAAATCTGAAGTAGACCCAGAATACACGAACACGATTGCAAACTCATCCTCTAAAGGGAGTTATGATAATAACTGATCGCCACCCGGTTCGGAACGAGACCGTTCTGTCCATGAAACGAATGACACATTGTTTGTAATCACGTAAAAGAACAACTATTAAATCACAATCGTTACGTAACGCCCGTCTCGGCGGGTGAGTCAATGAGTAATTGGCGCACACGCAGGGAAATACATAAGCACACTTGCATAGCAACGGCCAATTAGCTTGTTGCTTTATTGTTGTGGTCATTTTTTTGCATGGTAAATGTAATCATGTTAGGGTTACCCGCATAACTACGTATATCGTCGGCCATCAAGGCAACCATTTCACGAGTGGGTGCTGTCATGAATATTCAACAGACGGATGTAAACAGAAAACATTGTTTACTTCCTTTCCCCACACACACAACGTTTCGCAACGCTAGTCTGACAACGTAATGATGCAGCACAATATTACTACTAGTATCTCCATCCAAGGTCCCAAGTTGATTTCACTCCTTGCCATTAGTCTCCTATACGTACGTCACTCATTAACGCTAATGTACCCTAACGGTATGAATGACGTCAACATGAAGCTAAGAAAATGTAGCATCAATAAATACTCGACAGTGATTCTTTAAAGCTCTATTGAAAACGACGCTGGTGACGATTTTGATAGAAAGTCATTTCTGACGCGAAAGTAAGGCACATGCAGAGCGGTCAGTGTCTGTATTTAGACTACCATGGCGCGTTCGTTTCTCTTCCAGAGCTTGTGCGAAGTGCTGTTATTGCGTCGAGCGCTATAAGCAGCGTTTAAAAATACACGCTGACTAGTGCTGACTCACGATCTACCAGTCCTGGGACGAGTTCGCGAGCTGGTTATCCGAAATGTCAACTAGGAAACCGTGTTTTGAAATGTCAGTCGTATGACAAATCGAGTGGTCGTGAATCACCAGTCCATGCTGACTTGCCTTCCAGGAACACAGCATGACCAATAGCGCCAATTTTACACTTTTCCTTATCTTCCCCTGATGTAGACTCACTAGTCGTCATAATGCCCGGTGCCTGGTAATGTCATCGTTTTCGTTTTGTTTTTGTTTTTGTATTTGTTTTACCACCACCACTTCAAGGTTGGGCAAACCTTTCAGGAAGCTATATGTCGAAGCCATAGAAGATTCATGACCTTTATCTTCCCAGTGAGTCGTTCAATTAGCTTTCTAGTTTCCTTTAATATCAACTTCTCATCATCATCATCATCATCTCCATGAAAACCACAAGTCACCAGAATGTCACCACATATCACCAGCATTATGCCTCGTCATCAGACCAGTGCAGGGTGATGACAAAACTTTTCAGGGATAAAACTCTGCTGAAGCCATACAACAAGATGATAGCTCTTCGTTTTCTTCCCAGAGTTCTCTGTCATTATCAACCAGCCTGTCCTCCTTCACCCCATCATCACCCCCACTACAACCATCATCACCTTTACCATCGTCGTTTCCATGACAACCGCGCAGCACCTGATGCCAACACATTGGGTCAGGATCATTTTCATTCAGAATAATGTAACCGCCTGAACTTCCTTGATCATGACTGTTTAGAGCACTTTTTTAAACACCATTTTCTAGAGATTTTGGCTGGGGAAACTCCTGTATAGTGCAGATCATAAATACACCGACGTGTTGATCCTCATATAGGCAAACTCTTTTCGTGTTAAAGACAATTAATACCCTTCATTTATTTCTACTCGTCTGCTGGTACTCACATCGTTGATTTGGTACTATATACTTATATAACCGAATCCATTACCATTATTATTATTATCATTAAAAAACATCACCATCATTATCATTATTGATAATAATAACATTATTAATCCTGTATCAATACAATTCATTACTATCATCATCATCATCATTATTTCTACTATCATAATCACCGCTATCATCATTTTCTACTTGATTGATTAATTTCTACTATAAGAGTACCATTATTATTGACACACGAAAATACGTAGGAAAATGAAGAGAAAGGAATGGCTGAGGAAATGTCATAAGTTTGGAAACGAGGGTGATGAATGAGCATGTGTGCTAGATTGGGGTATATCACTTGATTTGATTATTCCACAATACACTACGGGCGCGATTATAAGTACATATCAATAAAATCCTTATACGGCAAACTCAGTTTGCAGTGGCAATCGTCAACCGACGATGTCCCTGTTCCATTTCAATAGACAAAAATGATACATTGTAACGTTTTGCTTGTCCTGGTTGTTATTTCGATAACAATGAATATTGTGTAAGAGTTATGGTCTTTATCAGCATTGCCAGTACTATTGAACATGGCAGTCTATATACATTCTCTATAGGTGATGTCTTTCCTTCTAACCTTTGAACTCTTACACTGACTTATACAGTCAACTTGTTACCATGATCTACCTCTTAAGCATAATACCCGTGGGGAAAGTCATGGTTTATACGAAAAGTTGTCCAGATAACCCCACCCTCCTTCTTATAATAATATGCAGATGTTAAGGCTTGAGAAACAGTCGAAAATGTGGATTGCTATTTCAATATTCACTTCCTGTCTGCCTATTCGTTGAGGACATCTATTATTTGCCGCTGCCGTGGTTTCAGCAAATAATGCCCTAATCAGAATGTAAATTAAACGTCTCGTTGAGAACACGCCCTTTCTATGAAGTATTTGTTGGTGGCAAATAGACCCGGGCTGGACATAATTGCGAACATGCGCTGCGGAGTTTACTCATTTCGTATGCATGACGTTGGCTAGGCAGTCATTTACGTCACTACGAAGGCGACTGCGCTATAAATAGCACCTTCGCAGCGTCGAGACCTATCATGCCCGGCGTACAGAGAACTCGAGCTGGGCAATTAATGCCAGAAGTTGTTAAATTGGCTGTCTCGTGCTCACACTGGCGCTCAAAAGAGCGTCCGAATCTGTGCTGTTGGAGCTATGTATTCATTTCCGCGCCATTCACGGCATTTACAATCGTAATATCGGCTGCGACATTGATGCATGCTATTTAGAACGCGTTACACTTTCGAAAATCATGCACTAGCGTCAACTGGCTAGTTTCTTAGAATCCATGTCGTCACTCGAGCACTATACTTTGTCTCGCCTTGAACTAAATATAGACTTATGATCCGTTTTTGTAATTTGACATAATCTTGGAATGTTAAAAGAGGCCCCCTTCCTGTTGCTTTATTTCTTGGTACTGCGGTTGACGTTCTGCTGCCACGAAATTACTTGCTCACCGGGAAAAGTGATGTAATTTGAGATTTTGAGCACACACACTGTAGCAGACACAAGGTGCGTTAATTTTAATTACGTATGCCCTGTAGATAAGTATTATCTAAGTCCATTATGCATTTACCCATATTTCGTAGCCCATGGGTATCAGATAGGCATAATTTTATGTGTCAATTTTCTCTTACTATCCTTGTTGTTGTTTTTTCCTAGGACTGACTGGAAGAGTAGGCCTACAACATTCTTTTTTTTTTATATAAAGCATTATACATGTGATACCTGTCAATAAAAGAGTTTCGCCCCGTTCAAACTTATGGCACAATCTTGTGCAATTATGTATATGCTTACCGCGATCAATAATCTGACTGCAAAAATGCACTAATTACATAGCGAGGATAAAGGTTGGTGCATGTGTGTATTCGAGTTACTAGTATATTACCTAACACACACACACACACACACACACACGCACGCACACACATATGCACGCACGCACACCAACACACCCATGCACACGCACGCACGCACACCAGCACACCAATGCACACGCATACACACACACACACACACAGACAGTCCGACGCTTATGCAATAGAGTGTATGAAAGTAATGAAGCCCTTCATGTTCTCCTCGAATTTGAAATCTAACTCTGATATTAAACAACTTACTATAACTACAGAATGTTATAAGTTTTCGCCTATGTTCCTCATGAAAGGCCCATTTTTTTTTTTCACGTTCCAGCATTGTGCAAGCATCTTATCATTAGAAACATCATCCATCATTCTGCGGATCAGAACGGAGTGAATGAGATGAGTAAATAGATGGAGGACTTGCCCAGATGGAAGTGGTCTTGAATCGAAGTTGAGATGATAGACAGAATGGAGCATTTTTACAAGAGTATAAGAGACATTAAGGATAGCAAACATTGTATGGTGTTATTGGCACATGGCCAACATGATACGAATCCACTACGAGTACGCTTTAGAATAGCGATGCGACGAAGATTTGGCGTGGTGAAAGTTATGACGCCAATGAGGCGCCATAATGGTATGGAGTTGAATTGGACATAGCACATGAAGTATGTGATCAATCAGACAGGGCGAGCGATGTGTGTCAAAAGCACATAATTACAACCACACATACATACCCCCCCCCCCTCTCTCTCTCGCACATATGCACACGCACACGCACACACACGCACACAAACACACACACACACATACACATACATTATTTTTTACGACATCACATTGAAAACAGTTACCGTGGCTAATTAATGTCCCCTCGGCCTCGAGCTCAGTTTTCACGGTCTTCCGAGGACATTTTGTTTCGCCTTGTGAAAAGAAATCCTTGCCAAGAATTTTCCATATACTACTAGTACGTCCTTGGTCGCTTAGCTGTACATTCACTCCGATGTAATCAAACATGGAGATATTTAGAGTTATATATCTGGTCATGCCCACATCCAGTTTTACCTGTTTTTCTGTCTTGTTTATTTTTTCTTATACCGATGACTTCTGATATCATTCCACGTTGTTATAGTTTGTTTGTGTGTCTGTGTGAGAGAGAGGTTGTGTGTTGGGTGAATAAGAGGGGACATGGGAAGGTGTGTGTATTGTTCTAGAATGTGTGTACGAATAGGAAGAAGGTCCTTGGTTTTTGTCTTTGCACAATGTACTACATAAAATCATTTTTTTTTTCATATGCCAGCCACAGCGACCTTAAAATAGTTGGCATTGATTGCCAATATTTGTTGCTCTTTTATTTTCTTTACTGATCTTCTGTTTTGTTTTCTTTTCTTTTCTTTCTGCCCGTGAAAAGCTGTAATCTTGTGTTTTCGACAAAATACAAACTTTCGAATGTTTGTTTTCCCCGAAGGCAGCAATATTTGCTGTAAAAGCTTGTACGAAGGCTTCATTTCTGTTCATTTTTAATTGGACGTATACGGCCTATCCAGAGCAGTGAAAATAGTTCAGCGGTCTTTGGTTGGATTGCTTCGTATACAGACTGATCCCCGGCGAGCTGTTTCGGGTGCTATTGCGTCACAAGAAATCATTTTGAAGTACGTTTGGTATGCCTCGTAAGACATTATGCTGCGGGATCTTCGTATAATAGATGCGGCGTGTTGGGGCGCAAAAGAGTTAGTAATCATCCGCGCTATAATGTCGACGAACATGTTGAGCACAGTATGATGTTATGAAAAATTAATGCTGCTAATATCATTCTTCTTTAATGATCAGACACTTAAGCTGCTCTCTTAACAGATCTTGGCGCCATGCACTGAAAGCGTATAACAAAATGGACTCTCGGTTCAAGATGTGTAGTCAAAATTAATTTGTTCGTCTTCCTGTGTTATAGGCAAATCTCTGAAAATGATATTATACACAATTAGGCTTTATACATGGTGATTAATAACGCTGTTCAATATAATTAATATCGACAGTGACAAAGGTATATAGCGCGAAAAAAAAACCCAGAAAATAAAACACGTTATATCATGATGATACGTGGTGACAATCAAAATAAACCGATTTTCCCCCATTAGACGCGATAGATTTCCCTGCTATATCCTGGAATAAAAAACAACAACAACAAACAAACAAACAAACAAAAAGTAACATGGCTATTATAATATTACTGTTCCGCACCTGAAATGGATACTTCCAAGGATCAAACAACGGAGTTATTACTTAGTATACCATGCATAATTACCACTGGTGAACTGGTTGTGGCTTACCCGGAATGTATCCGACATCAAAGATGCACATGTTTTAAGCGTGATTATGGTTAACAAGTTCATTTTATCTCTGAATTCCTCAATCTCTTCCTCCATATGGATTTTTTTTTTGAGGGGGGGGGGGGGGGGAACGGAGGGGGCTCAAAATTCTATTTAAGGAAGAAAAGACCTATCATTCTCTCGAAAAAAAAAAAGTGTCCCGAAACGATGTAGTTAATAGTCAAATCGCATTTTGTCATTGCATAATGTCAAGCGAGTGAACAAAAGTCAAGACATCTAATGGGGGAAATTTTGGTGAATACATTGGTACGTGAGATCGCCATTGTGCATCTGCAGAAAATGCCGACAAGACCAAAGACTTCGTGGCCTAACTTTACAAAATTCGAAATGCATCCGAGATCGCTTCCAGCCGTAGAGTATGTTCTCACGTACTATAAGAACATATTTCAAGGCTCACTTTGAATGTAGATTACTTCGACCAGCAACAGGAATGCAACAGTGATATCTCATACTCTGATTATCTATCGGCACTATCGTCTGCTACAGCGACAAGAAGAATATTCTATGAATTTCGAATATGCCGCCATGAACAAGGTATGATTCTCACCATGTGTTCAACTTTTGTATTCTACAATGTAACTATGTTATGATAGAAGTTTCTCGTTTGCTTGCATTGCAGCCGTCATGTCGGCGTGTCCGAAAATCACTCGTCAACCGAATGTTGGGAATACCAATACCAACTTGAGATCCTACAATCCGTAAGATCTTTGCCAATACCATTTTACATAGCTTTCCATTTTGAGACCAGACATGATGGTGTTGAGTATATGGCGCCAGAACGGCAGGAGTGGTGGGGATCAGGGGTAACTCAACATTCAGCATGAAAATAAGGGACTGCCAGCAAGAATGCTTATAGAAACTAACGACGACGTTGTGAATGATAATGGTGATGATAATGATGATGATGATGATGATGATGATGACGGCCATACTTACGATGGTCTTTATAAGACGGTGATGATAATGGTGCAGAAGAATGATGATAAAGACAGGGTGATATTGATCAGATCACGATAATGCCACCAAGACGCTAAACAATCACTTCGATTGGCGGTCATTACGTTTAATGACAACAACAATTTTTGTCCTATCATTATCATCATTAACAGTGGCTAGTGCTTAATGATAAGATCAAGGCTAGGATAAAAGGCCAATCATGATGCACCGTGTCTGCTCATATACGACGTTTTTTACCGAGTAAAGTCATTTTTTTTTTCTCATTTACCCTCATTTTTGGAAAACAAGATGATCAGGTTTGAATACTTCGTTTTGACAAAAAACAAAAACAAAAACAAAAACAAAACAAAACACCCCAAACAACACAGCACGGGAAAGACAAGCCATGTGACTGGGCGGAGTAGCAAGGCAGGATACACAATAATAAGAGAACACTGATTAGGTGATGTGGCAATTTACTTAGAGGAAGCATCCAGAAGGGAAAAACAGTAGTAGTAGTAGTAGAAGCAGTAGTAATAGTGTAGTAGTATACATCGTAGTAGTAGTAGTAGTAGTAGTAGTAATAGTAGTCCTAGTAGTAGTAGTAGTAGTAGTAGTAGTAGTAGTAGTAGTAGTAGTAGTAGTAGTAGTAGTATACAGAAGTCCTAGTAGTAGTGGTAGTAGTAGTAGTAGTAGTAGTAGTAGTAGTAGTAGTAGTAGTAGTAGTAGTACACTGTACTAGTAGTAATAGTAGTAGCAGCAGCAGCAGCACTAGCGCCAGCAGCTGCAGCAGTAGATGTAGAAGATGTATTAGAAGCAATAGATAATTGGCAGCAGCAGTATAGCAATATAATTTAGTAGCAGTAGGGTAGCAGAAGAAATATAAATAGTGGTGGATGTAGTGCTATAAGTAGAAGTAGCAGAGGTAGGAGTATGTAGGCCTAACAGTTACAGTAATAACCACTGCAGTAGTGGAAGGAGCAACAGTGGTGGTGGAGGTGGTTTTATCAGGTATATAAATCATCGCAGGGGTATCTTCCCTTACATTGAATTTTATAGAATTGAGTTTTATCATCGTCATCATAATCAGCAATTTACGTTGCAAGGGAAAAGGCACTCCCTCCGAAGACGGATCTACTTCTAACAATCTTCATTGTTTCATACAGGGAAAACTAGTTCACCATTGTGTTTCAAATGTATAGGAAACATGCACCAATTCCTTAGTTTATCGCATGACAATGCCAAAACTTGTCCCAGACAATCGCCTGAATATAGTTGAATTCTAATGTCAGGCCAGAAAGGATTTTTCAATGCAGCTGCAGAAGTGAATTTGAAACATTCTATAGATAACATTATCTCGTGGAAGGAAAAGAAAAGAGGAAAAGGCGCAAGGGCCATAGTTTGAATACACCAATGATAGGAAACCGTTCTCCTGGAAAGCAATGCTAGCTTCACCTGACATACAGTTGGTGTTAGCTACTATGCATTTCGTCGGGCACACAATTAATGAACTGACCAACATTAGATTACTATCCGAGCTGAAGTATTGGTGGACGCGTGGATGCCGCACAATGACCGGTAATAACCTAATTACCTCATTATTATTCAACTTCTTCGCGTGGCGTCTTAATCCTCTTTGTCTGGTCGAAACTTACATCATGCATGTCTTCTGAGGAAGTCCGCTCCGGACGGAATGCAAGACGGCTGATAGCGCGGGAAGCGACGAAGCCCCCTATTATCATGCCGATCAGATCCAGGTATTCGGCTGAAAATAGGAACACACATGCAGGACAGCATGCTAGTTATCTTTGGTGAGGGAAATATTTGAAATGTCTCTTCCTCATTGTCTCTGGGTTCATTGACTCACCTCGATCCTCGGGGTTAACTCTCCAAATACCAAATGCAGCTGATGCTGCATTAGATATTAATGGTATTTTTAGGGTGTGGTCCATAAAGGGGTTAAGGATTTCAGTATGGGACACAATGTATAACTGTCAGATTGTTTGCTAACTTGCCAATACAGGGATATTTGTCACGATGTTCAGTCCAGCAGGTAAAAAGATCACCACCCAGCTTTAGTCGGTATTTACAATAGACCTATTCTATCCCATTTTCTTTCACATTCAGTGAACAGAAAACAACTAAATTCTTTGCAAACGAGAAAGTTGTAAACTCAAGATAACTCCAAAGTGTGGCACAGTTTGCATAAAATTTGTATACCAGGTTTATACGGTTTGAAATTAGCATGATTTCTAAAATGGTCAACATCAGCACAGCGTCCGTTTCCAAAACGATATAATGAATAGAAGCAATTTCGACGTTCAATTTGTCTCGGTATTTTACTCGCGCCACGAGAAGTCGCAATATTGAAGAACATGGCCCAGACAATTAATTTATGATGAGAACACTGCAGAGAGTCATATAGTGCCACTTTTATCAAATGACAGTGTTTTGTTTGTTTCTTTTTTTATGTTGTTGTGGATTGTTTTTCAATTCTAGTTGTGCGTATTGTGTATGCGGGTATATTATTTCTTTCTTCTTTAAACAAGAAAAAAAAAAAGGAGCTCAAGCCATTTTCACAATATTCATTTTTGTATTATATAGTTACTGATCCCAAATTTGCGAATCCCGCTCCTCTGATTAATTATTTTGCTTTCTCGGGTGATTTATGTATTTTATGTCTGGTTTTATCAAGCCGACATGTTCCTCTTTTGAAGGGGGGGGGGGGGGGCTGTCGTTACAAGCATGCTCTGAACGAGATTTGGGGTCACTGAACGCGAACACATTGTTGACAGTCTGCATAGCGAGTCGACTACTGAGTATAATGTTGACTAATGTAATATGCATAGTAGCGCGTCCCACACATTGCCATTATTTGTCCGGACGTTTCCTTTTTTTTTTTTCTTTTTCTTTTTTCGGAAATGCTACATCCGCTGTATTAAGTCAATAAAGCAGACACTGATGAAAAAAAAAGAAGAACTAAATCAACACGTATCAATTAGGATAATGGTTATTACATTCTTATTGCCTGTTTTTTGTCTTGTCTTGTTTTGTTTTGTTTTGTTTTTGCGAATGATCTGACTGTTAGGCATCTTTGACGTGGACAACAATGCTCTTGTGCATGACCTCACATGGAAGATTGAATGAAGTCCTGATAATTTGGGTTGCAAGCAATTCTCCCGTATAATACTGTATAAATTCCTGATATATACGGGTTAACATTGTGATTTTATTATTATGGAATTTAATGATTTGTCAGCGCGCATGATGCTAATATTGTTTCTTGGCATTTTGGCTATGGTCCTATCAGTGTAGTGTATCTATTCTCCTTTACTTTAAAGGTTGTATAGTGATCGTTAATTTATTGGGTAGTTTTTATTGATAACATGGATTGTGACAACGTATGGATCAATGAGTATAAGATATTGACTCCATGGAGGAATGAAACCATTTTGATAATGGATCTGGAATGAGTGAGCACCTCACACAATATGCAAATTGTCCTTGATTAGTGCTCAGTTTGGTTAATGTTATTAGATTGATCCAGCATAGGTCTATACTTAGGATATTAAAATTTATGATGATAAGTTGAAATGGTCTTATCTATATCAAGATATTCTTAGCCCCTTCTGTGCCAGGGAATTTGGAGAGTGTGTAGAACACAATGTTGTTGTTGTTGTTGTTGTTGTTGTTGCCTTTTCTGTACCAATCGGCATTCTCAGTACACAAAATGTTAAAGGTTAATACAGGTTTGTTTTTTTTTTTTTGTTTTTTTTTTTTAAATGTAACCCATGCATACATTTTGGTCAAAAGGACATTTTAATTTGTATGATTTTGTGAAAACTGCTTGGGTTTTAAACGTATAGAAAACACTTAAACTGTCACTCAGCATGAAAATAATAATCGACGTAAACAGCAAAATCAAGTCAAGTATGTATAGCAGGACAAAAAGCATATTGATTTATGGTCGATGCTTATAAGTTTATAATGCAATGATTTTCAACGCATGGGCTTTATAGACACAATCATCGGGTGTACACCTATTGGCAAGATAAGAAACACGTCAACAAGTCTGAATGTTTTATTTATGACAAATTGATTTAGCATGCATCCAAGTCTATAAAAACAACATTTTTTGGCGGTTATCGACGCTCCAAACGATTATCATAATAATAAAATGCGATATTTGCCGTCATGTTTTTGAGGAAGGACCGTTTCCGTGCGCGCTATAAACATTACGTAACTCCTGTGTTCAAATATCTTGGGCGAGAATGTATAATTTTGATTATCATTATGACGATCTCTTCAATGGACATCTGGGTCTCGAATACCGAGACAGGAGCTCATTAAAAATCAATGTTACGTATTGTATACAGCTGATCCGGAAACTCCTTTTTTTTCCGTGGCAACGGGCAATATAAGGCGGACAGGTTGCATTTATATACGACATAACCATCAGGAAAGACGAACCTGTATAAGAATTAATGTACATGTGAAGCAATTTCATATTGCCGATTTTTCGTTGTTGTTTTTGAACATTCTATACGGTTGGACAATGTCCAATGTCCTTTGAGCAATGTCATTCATGTAAATGTTAAATACTCAGTGGTCGTTGGGTAACATTGCTCTTTTCGTATAAGTCATTTGGGACAATGCACGGGAAAAGTGCCATGCATCGCGCATAAAGAACTTGACTCGGGTAACCAAGAAATATTACCCCTTGCGTATCGAATGGAGATTCTTCGAAGCTCCCCATTAAGCACTGATATAGTTTTACCTCTGGCCTTATCACTTACATGAGACGGAGTTCGAGCGAAATAATATCCACCCACTGTATTCTCCATAACAGAAGATCGCAGGGACTGACAAAGTATCTGGTTTATGTCACGAGTGGATGATTACTGGGAAAACCTCAGCAACAATATGACTTCATAGAAACAAATCAGAAATTGAGCTTTAGCAGTATGATATCGTTCGGTGTTAATCCGTTTATTTTTGATGGTTTTTTTTTTCACTATCTTGAATGGATCCAGAAAATAATTTACATGGTATGGAAAGTTGATCTGAGAGAAAAGGATGGTTGTGGCGTTCAGGTATTATGAACAGCGGTTAATGATGATAATGAAAAAATATATATATAGATAGAGACATAATGAGACTATAGCTAAGCACACATTGCGTCGTTATGATGGAGTCATTAGCTAGAAGCCTCATGCGCTGATGAAGAAGAATTTTAATCTTCTGGAACATAGACATCAAAATAATAATATCGGATAGATCAATGATGACACAATAGAGCAGAGAGGGCGTTTAAGTGTTGTTTGTTTGCTTGTTTATTTATTTAATTATTTATTTATTCATTCATTCATTTATTTATCTATGTATTCATTTATTCATGTTTATTTATTCATTCATTATCAATCCACTTCTTTATTAATTAATTAATTAATTAATCAATTAATCTATTTATTTATTTATTTATGTATTTATTTATTTATTCATTCATTCATTCATTTATCTATCTTGTATGGGATTCCACGCACTGAAGCATCAGCGATCTTGATGGTCGGGTCATTATGGGAGCTGAAACCGTCGAGGACACCGTTCTATTAATTGCGAATCAAGCTGTTTAGTTTTTACGAGCGTCGTCAAAGTGACGAAGGGGAGAAATAGGCGGGTAAAAAGTGATAAGGTGAACATGATGATAATATTTGTAGACTAATGGATGAATAGATAAATAAATAAATAGATATGTTGATAAATCAATATGGATAAACAGATAAACAGATAATTATGTATCGAAATGAATGATTAGATAATGAATTCAGGACAGATAAACGGTAAGCAAGCAAATAACAAGGAAAAGAAAAACAAAACAAAAAATAACAACAACAAAACAAACACGAGGAGAGATAAAGTGAGAGAGAGAAAGTATATAGAAATAAACAAACCAGGAGGCATTCTCACATATTTGAAGCTGCCACTTCACGGAATGTGGGAGTTTCTCGATTTATTTCCCAACTTTTGACACACATTGGATTCGGCAGAGTAACCTTCCAGCGCGGTGACCCTGCCTCGGGTGAAAGTTGAACAAAATTTCTGCGTTTCTGGGATCGGAGCGACTCCTGTTCGTGTCGTCATCATCATTGGTCTTGGTAGTCTTTCGAGAAGGCGCAGGTATCCCGAGAAGAAGAAGAAGAAAAAACTGTCTCGCATCTCAGAGTACCTACTGTTTCCAGTGCTCTTTTCTAGCCGAAGAGTGCGTTTTTGTTTTGTTTTGTTTTGTTTTGTTTTGTTTTGTTTTCAAATGAACACTTTCTTTGCATTTGAATTTGAAAAAAAAAAATGAAGACCAGAAGCACATGCAAAAAGAAAAAAAAAAAAAACCCAACAACAACTATTCAACAAATGTATTAGATTGACAGGATTTGTTGGAAGGATGCCAAACATGAAACACATCGAATCTTCCCTGTATTTTACTTTTTTTTTAAAATGATATTTAAACACATGTCCCTAAACTAACAAATATGAGACCTGGGACACCTGTTAATGAATTATCAATAATAATCTGGAGTTAAGGCCATATCTCAAGAAAGATGCATGAAAAAAAAAAAATGATTCTCCCTGACACACTGTCATTTCCCCCAAAAGGAACCAATTTAAAAGAAAAAAACCCAGATAAACAGACAAACAAACGCAGAAAAGCCCAAATTCGGGTGAATTAATGATTTGCATGCTAGTAAAGAATGACACCCATCATGGTCTGAGTGAGAGTCTATGCACTGCCAATGTCAACTGCGTCCGTCAGTAATTTTCCGCACCATCCAGATAGTTTATGACTATGACTGTGATGGGACATAACTCTATTATTGTTCTTGTAGGCTGAAATCAGCGCCTATTTTCTTTTGATTGTAAATGCTTTGAAGGGAAGGAGGAACAAGAAGATAGCAATAATGTCATTGTACGACAGTTTGTAGATAGGCAGAAAGAAGAAAGGAGTACGACGTACTTTCGCGAAAAATTCAAGGGCAAATTGAACTCTTGTATATAGTTAGCGCATTGAAGATGGGCAGTTATCCGAATAGTTTAGCTGGAAGTGAACGCCTACCAGAATTGCCAATGAGCTTTCCCGAGACCAGAGCAATTTAATCGGGGTCTCGGGGAAAGCGAGTGACGAGAAACGGTCGATGTTACTCGGCAGTTGTAGCCTTGAAGGTGAACTTTGCCGGCAAATTAGGTGAACACCAGGATCAGCTGCGTGGAAGTAAACATAATATAATCACATGACTGCTGTATCCCTTTCACCGCTTGTAGCCTGAGAGTATACTCCCACTTTCGTCAGAGTGTAATGTTGTTGTTGGTATTTTTTTTTTCTGCGAACTGAATGACTTTGGAGTGAAAACAGGAGGATTAATGTCATTCGTACCTGTCCGTACCTGTGACCACAAAAGTCTACTCCCATTTTCTGTATAAAAGCGTGTTTTCTCCTATCTCCTGATATCTGCTATTGAAATGTTTTAGGTGAGTTATGAGGCGGATGATTTAGGAGAAGAAACAAATAAATTTCGTTCACTTCTCCCCCTGTACCCTTCACAGCTTGAAAGTGTATTTCTACACTATAATTATGTATATAAAGAGTCTCTTTTCCTCAATTAATGGACATCATTTCTCTTCTTCCTCCTCTTCTCCTTCTTATTGTTGTTATCATTTTTGTACTACTACTACTACTACTACTACTACTACTACTACTACTACTACTACTACTACTACTACTAGTAGTAGTAGTAGTAGTAGTAGTATATAGTAGTAGTAGTAGTAGTAGTAGTAGTAGTAGTAGTAGTAGTAGTAGTAGTAATAGTAGTAGTATCATTGTTATTATCATCATAATTATTATTGTAATCGTTAAAGTGATCATCGTCATTAATTTTTGGGAGAGAGAGAATACGAAAACATTAAAACCCCTAGCGATCCCCGCTTGCGTATTGTCTGAAGAAAAAAAGGGTACTCCCAATTTCTCCTTTATGATCGAAATGTCTTTCCTGTGCGAAGTGAAATGCTTTTGGGGAGAAGAATGAGGATAAAATGATTGAAGACGGTTTATATCGTTTTCCGCTTGTGCGTGTATACCCACACTTCTCTCGGGCCTTGCTGCGTACTCTTCTTCAAAGAAGAATCCAACATTCTGATGAAAACAGACGATTAAAGATAAATTAAAGACCGTTTCTATCGTTTTCAGCATGTGTGTGTCGCGAGAAAGTATAACCCCACTTCTCTCGGGTCTTGCTGTGTACTCTTCTTCAAAGAAGAATCCAACATTCTGATGAAAAGAGACGATTAAAGATAAATTCAAGACCGTTTCTATCGTTTTCAGCTTGTGTGTGTCGCGAGAAAGTATACCCCACTTCTCTCGAGTCTTGCTGCGTATACTCTTCTTCAAAGAATTAAGAATCCAGCATTCTGATGAAAACAGACGATTAAAGATTACGATGACCCGCATAATATCTTTCTCCGATTGAAGCATGAAGGAGGACTCGTCATCAAGGATGTTTCCCTCGAAATCGTTTTGTATGTTTGAAAAAAGAAAATATAAACTGAATGTTACTCTTTGTACTCAAAACCTGATAATGGACTTCCAATACTCCTATCAGACTGTATTATTTCCCCTTAACCGTAAAAGCAATATCAATCCTTAAACCTTCAATAAACAAACAAACAAACAATACCGAACATTTTGATGACTTTAGACATGATATGCTATTCTGTATAGGCCTATATGAAGCATTAATCAAATATGATATCACCTGCACAATAACATCTATTGATAATAAGAGTATATTTATGATAATGATAATCATGCCCATTATAACGTCATATCCAATTTTATGAATGCTCAATGCGCCTTATGACGTAACAAAGGAAAAAACAACAACAAACAAACAAGAGAATGATGATCACATTGTTTTAAGTAGAATGTCAGTCATCCAGCACTCGAAGTCCTATGACCATTCTGAAGTAAATCTCTTCGGTCACACGTTGAAGTTCCAAGGTAATCGGTCCTTTTTCCGTGCGATTTCCTCATATTCAGCACAGATTAGAGCGAAATTGTAGACGGAAAGACTGATACGGATTATCAGTCACTGCGTCATTATTGAGAGAGAAGGAAGTGACCTTGCTGGATTTCAGGAAATGGCTTTTGTTTTGTCTTTTTTTCTTAACCGTAGATACTGATCAGACGCATTACTTTTCATTGGCAGTATACAATGAAACGTCTCTCATTTTATTTCATTTCTCTTTAATTTTTTTTTTTTTCGCACCAACGATGAGGCTCTATATACCCCTTTTCAGTATAGTATATTACGGAAGATATATACGTGTTAAGTGCCACCGAGAAGACGAAACTATTCCTTGAGCCTTCTCGAACTTTTCGGGTCCGAGAAGGCAAGTTGAGGCACCGAACTCACGAGTCCGGCGGTTGTGAGATCTCGTCCCTCAGAAATCTCGAACCCCACGAGATCGAGAAGACGAGATCTCACGACTTGCTGTCTCGCCTTGTCGGAATCGCGATGCGCCAGAACACGAGATCTTATATCTCGATCGCCTTTTCGTTTTTGTTTTTGTTTTTTTTTTTCCCTCGGACTTAAGAAGGTCGGGAATTTCTGGGTGACACTTTTATAAGCTTTACATGAGGCAGTGTTGACGGTGGCTAAATGGCTGTGTTTCTGTCTATAAGTTTGTTTGTTTTTTTTTTTCTGCTTCTTTCTGTTTCTCTCCCTTCTGTCTCATGCCGCTATATCCTTGCCCTTCTGCAATGAAGGCACTCTATTTCTGTTTTCTTTCCTGCAAGTTTTCTTGGCATCATAGCATCGGTTCCTCGACCAGTGCGATTATCCAGAGAGGTGTCCCTCGCCCACCTTCTTGGATTATCCGAGGCTTACTTTATACAATAAAAACATGTATCAGGAATCTGATGCTGACAGTTGGTAACATTTTCCTCTCACAGTTCTATACTACAATAGAAACTCCATTTGTGGACGTTTATAGGCATTTATAGCGCCATACATTATATCAATGTTGATGAATACGCATGTTTATTATAGTTACGTAAATAAGGCTTTTGGTGATGGTGTGGTCATATAAATCTCTTTGAGTTAAAGATATTGCTGTCGCGATCGACACATTCCTTCTTCTTCAACTTCTTCTTCCTCCTCCTATCTTCTTTTTGTTCTTCATAATCTAATAGGCCTACTTTTGGGAGAATACTCGAAGATGAGATGAATCACACACACACACACACACACACACACATAATATATATATATATATATATATATATATATATATACATTGTCAATTGCGTGACGGCTAGTGAAATTTAAAAGAAATCGATGAATACAAAATAATGTTATCAACATGCACATCATACTCTTCAGAAGTCTTCGTGCGATGTTCAGATAAAGACGTACAAGTACAGCTGAAAGAATCGTGATGCTTGGTGCGTGGTCGAGTGGGCCTATAAAATATCGATAGATCAAAGTTTGAACGTTGACCTGTTCTATGTAGTGATTAGTTAACATTACACCCACTTCCCTCTTCCCCTACAGAGATTCTGTCAGATTTGTAGACTGCTTCAGAAGCTTCTAGCCATTAATTGAACTCACAAGCAAGCAAGCAAAAAACAACAAACAAACAAACAAAACATGGGCGTGGGGTCTCGAAAGAATGTATAATATCGCAGCTCTCGTGTAGGTATCATGAACCACTGCGTTCACTTGTATATCTTTGAGAAGCCAGACCTTTATATTGTACAGGGCAACTGCACAATATACGCCATAAGTCTTGAAAAATGAACAAAATTATGCATGTTACAAACAAAACGACTTGGGAACTGTTTATTCAACTGTTTATTCCTCCTCTACACTGGTGACTGGGAGGAGGCGCATCACAAGTTGGCCACGGACACACACTGTAGGACCGCTTACAATATATTATATAATATTAATCAAAATATGAAAGTTCTGCGTCGGTGTGTAATAATAGATATCAAGAGTAAAAATAGTCGTATAAACACCGCAGGAGCCAAAAAAAAAAAAAAAATGGACTGATGTTTCGGTCAAAGACCTTTATCAAAGTACCTTACTTTGATAAAGGTCTTTGACCGAAATGTCAGTCAATATTTTTTTGGCTCCTGCGGTGTTTATACGACTGTTTTTACTCTTGATATTACATAATAATATATATATATATATATATATATATATATATATATATATATATATATATATATATATATATATTCTTTTTTGATTGAATCATTTCTTTATCCTAAACAGTTTTTTTTTTTTTTTTTTTTTTTTTTTTTTTTTTTTTTTTAGAGCTGAGTGCGGTCCACACAGAGCTAAATTCCACTGCATGCCAATCAGTTGTGGATAGTTATATAAAATGAATCTAACTTGAATGTGGGATATAAAAATGGAATGGCGACGCGGAATCGCCCATGGGTTTTCTCAGCTCCAAAAGGGTTTAAAGGGAGTACTGGTGGAGATGAGAATTGGGCGTTTAACTTTTTTGCGAGATACCAAGAAAATACTTATGATATAGTACAGAGCATACCATTCTAAGAGGAATTCAAAGTTTATTTGATGAAAATCGGGTTTGGAATGACTGAAACATCCAAAAACAAAGTAAAAAAAACAAAGCGATCGTAATAAAGACCTAGTGTGGGTCCCACACTTTATTAGAATCGCTCTTTTTTGGATATCTCAACCATTTCAAAACCAATTTTCATCAAATAAACGTTGAATTCCTCATAGAATTACATGCTCTTTCATTTTCAAAACAGGTTTTTCATTATCTCACCAAAAAATGTTAGAAACCTGAAATTACGTCTCAACCAAGACTATACGATCCCTTTAACTCAGTCGATACCATCGGTAATGTAGTTATACACATTGCCATTTTATAGTGACGGCCCCTAGTACAGAAAGTTAATGTTCCTGTTTATATAATGATACTTTAATGTTATAAGCCTTAGGCATGACTGGTGTGAGGATACTCGAAGAACACTTTCGTTTATTATTAATTTCGCTATGGCGCACAATGATGCAAGTGCCGCCCACGCGCGATGTCGCCACGTAATGATGAGGCCTAGGTAGCACGGTTTGACGATGCGATTGCATCTTCTGTTTTTCTTTCGCGTTTTCGTATATTTTGTTTGTGGGTGTTTTACCTGGGATTATAGTCATCATCATCATCGGCATTCTGAAACAGTTGTCACAGTATGAACGTCTATGTATATCAATTATTTTATCTCCATGATTTATTCTATTCTAAATGTTAGTAAACAATAGTACTCTACCACCGTCAATGTACCAGTGACTACTGCTATACGCCTATAACAATAATCATGATAATGATGATAGTAATGATGATGATGATAACAATAATGATGATGATGATAATAATAATAATGATAATAACAATAATAATAATAATAATAATAATAATAATAATAATAATAATAATAATAATAATAATAATAATAATAATAATAATAATAATGGTAATGGTGATAGTAGGTTATGATGATAATGGTGGTGATGATGATGATGATGATAATAATAGATAGCACAATAATCTTCACCATAATTAAGTTTTGTTTTCATTATGGCATTTCGAAATTCATGGACGGCCGACTGCTCTGATGAAAAGTGCATGCTCTCATAGAAACCGTACACTGTGGAGAGCCAATCAGCATGCAGGATGTAATTTTCTCGTTACCATGGCTTTATAGCAATCGTTGAAACTATCATTTCTATAGCTGGCCCTTTTCAGTGCGGCCTCGAAACCAAGAACGCGTAGAGATGGGCTTGACAGGCTATTCATGGCTCTTTATCGTGTACATTGTCATCAGTCATCGCTGACGCTACATACCTCGAAGCTTTGTACAGAAGAGCATAGTGAAAGCATCGGAAGAATATTGAGACCGAGCATTATAAACATAATAACACGTATTTACGAAAATGCAGAAAACGGGTTAGAAGGGAAAAGACTGATTTTGCAACATGATGTAAACTGTAAATGAAAATATCAAGAGGTATGAGAGCTAGAGTATAGAGACGATGCAAGATACGGAAAGGGTGAGAAGAAGAGAGAAGAGGAGAGAGAACATGATAGTAGATAAAATGATGGTAGATGGAGAGAGAGAGAGAAGGGTAGACAGAGAGGGTAGAGGGAGAGCTAGGGGGTGAGTGAGAGAGAGAGAGAGAGGTATAGAGGGGAGGGGGTGGGAGGGAGAGTGGGAGTAAAAGATTGTCTTCTATCCGGACTGTATACCTTTATCGAAATGATAAATCATGCATGCCTTCAATTTGCTGCCCGGCTTAGAAGTCGGAAGTAAATTTCCTGCGAGCAGGCAGGCCTCTATTCAAGATGAAAGCGCAGTCATGAAAGGACTGCATGAATGAGGGGTTCAACATGAATCTTCCGCTCGCTAAACCCCAAGCTTCATTGTTAAGTCTGTCCATGAACCTCCCTCCATGGTCTGTCAAACTCACACAGCAAGGTGGTGGGCGGATGGGGGAACGTCTTAAAGAACTGGCAAGGTGCTATAGGACGCGAGGCGTGAAATCCATGCTTAAGTTTGTTATATTATAAGGCGCCATCTGTCGTATAATGCCCAAAAATGTATTCAGTAAACCATGGAAGCTATAATAATTATAGTAGCTATATCAGTGTGTACACTGGTTTGGTATGTGTACCTACACCTTTTTTTGGGGTGACGTCAAATTGTGCTTACGGCTTGTCACGTTCCAGCTCCCAGCACGATCAATACAGGGGCTATTGGCATCGGCGGAGCTTCCGCCAACCAACTGCTCCTCCTAAACACTTCAAACACGTGACGTTTATCCACAGGCATATGGTGATCTAAATTGACAAGATGGTATATCGTCGGATGTTATGATAACAATTTTTCCCATTTTTTTTTTTTTTACTCTTCATATTGTTGTCATCACACAAAATAGAATACCAGCAACTGCAGGTCCTATTGGTATACATAGTGTATACATAATCGAGATTTGATTTTGATTTGATTTGATTTGATTTGATTTGTTTTTTTTTTTTTGTTTTTTGTTTTTGCTGCATGGGATGAGTATACAGAAAATGCATCGGAATAAATGCAAGGATGTGTTCGGGATGGAAGTTCAGTTTTGTTTGTATTGTTGTTGTTTTGTTTTTGTTGTCACTTTATGGAGGATCTTGGGTGAATTTATTTGCATATAAATCTTGCGTTTGAAAACGTGTACTATATAGTGTACTTGGAATACCTATGCAGTTGCCTATACATAGAAGTATTTCAAGTTGAAATATTTAGATAATGGTGATTTATTAGATCAACTTGCACTATTATCATCGTTTCCTCACTATTATCATCATAATCACTGCTGATACTAGAACTGCGGAGGATGGCAATTACACTCTGTGAGTCCTATAATTAGAATACTATGGTAATGACAACAATAAAAAATATTTAATGAGATGGAGAACAGGAGTTGACAAGGGAAGAGAAAAGGGGAAAAAAGACGAATTACATGTTGTATACGGCGACGCGATGAAAGCTATATAATATAGATATAATCATGGGCAACACTGTATACTCTGTCATCTTTGGTGGCCGATTCAATGAATATACACTAGTCACATCAGTGAAGTGTGATGAAAAACGGGTAATTCATTTAAATGTTATTCATATTCAGAGTTTTGATTAAGTCCACGTGCCGTCACCGCTTGATAAGAAGGCTACAACAATTCGTGGTACAATGACTAGTATCACAGGAAATGATAAAAACAGTTTCACAATTTTTAAATCGAAAGTACACATCTCCTCGACTTACAAACTGTACATCTTTTTCCGACATAAAATTATACGCTATGGGTAATTATTCCACAGTCTTCTGAAAGGAGGCTGGTCGAGTGCACTTTCATTAGACCATCATAGAAAATGAAACTATGCGGAATTTTCTTCATTTTTAGAGCAGTCCACTACAATGACATATCGATCCATTGTAGTCTTCTCAGGCTTATCCAGCAACGGCGGCACCTACGCTTATAACAGCATGCATGCACTTTAGGACGGGTTGTCATTAATTATTTTTCTCAACTTCACTGATGTGTTCTACAATATTGCCAGACATTCACTGAATTCACATATTTTGAGGACAGATTCTCCTTTAACTGTATGGGGAAAAACACGAACATCCAATCTGTCAGGGTCTATTTATTTGTTGTTGTTTTGAAAGTGCGTCCATTCATTAGTTTCCAGTCTGGCGGTATATATGCTACATGCATCGTTGCGTTTGGGAATGGTAAAGTGAACGTGATTTTGCGCTGGAGCCTTTTTTTTTTTTTTTTTTTGGTGGGGGGGGGGGGATGGGATTGTTACGGGCACGTTCCAAAGTACCACAGGCCTCTCACAATCGGATTTTCGGGTTTCAACAGTAGCATCTTATACCACCAGGGACAGGAGCTCACAGATGACGTCCAACTCACCTTTTGTGCGAACATCTGTCGTGAAGGCGCGTGTGACGTAGTGAAGTACGTCACAGAATGAGCGTGAATCGCTACCCCGATGTTTTCGCGCTACTTTATGCCATCACGATTGTGTGCGTAGATAATGGATTAGATTGATAAGCGCCTGGTAATGGCTTGTGTGCCAGTTCCCATTAGGATGCCTTATAGCGCGAAATGTCGGACACATTCATGTCAACTGGGAGCGATTTTCTCTTCTCTTCGCTCGTCTTTTGACAGTTGTTTCATCTTACACAACGATCATTTGGCACGATCGTTCACTGCTACATAAGCCTTCCGCGATAACAACATGACGCAATAACAGACTGTCGCAGTGTTTGTAGATGTAGCATGTATATTACGTATCGGGGTACATGATGAATAGAATACAGTGTACAACAGATTGGGCTCTTTATCATGTAAAATTGTCTGTAATATTATAATAATGTTGGTTGCTTACTGAATTATGATCACTCTTCTAGATAACTATGCAAAAGTTTGGATGATAACAATGATAATGGCATAATGCAGTATCAATGATGATAATAATGATGGTTCATTGGCAGTCATTAAAGTACAAACAAAATATTATGATTATATTCTGGTAAAATGATTTCCTCACCGTCGTCATTATTATTTAACAAGTTCTTGACAGGGAGAATTATACAGCGAAATCATTGTTAGAGTACTATACACCTGATGAGGCCGTATGATTATTACCCAGGGCGGATTGTATTATAGAAAATTGAACCGCCACAGGGGATTGCATGCTTCATTTTAGGACCTACATAGTTTTAGTCCTTAGATATAACATTGAGCCAGACACACTTGATCATTATCAAAGAAAGTTCCTTATTTCAGTCTCATTAGCATTCTCTCTTCTTGTACATCATGATAATTGATTAATATCATTGAAGTCAGAACCAGATGTTAGACGAGAGGGATGCCCCTCTTGTTCGAAATTCGGGAAAAGATACTACAAACAAACACTAAAGACTTGTCCAGGATTTCTGGAATTGAAACCGAGGATACTCCACTGCAGACTCTATACTTCCAACAACGAATGGGATCATGCAGTTTCTCTTAAACGTTCCCCACCCCCCCCCCCAAAAAAAAAGGAAAAAAAGAAAGAAAAGACGATATGTCCAAAGTATACCAACACCAATGTTTTTTTCTTTAGGTGGTTCTTTGAAAAAGAGAACCATACATTCTGTCATCTACTGCAGAAAACCAGAGAGAGACAGGTGATAAAATATAATTGTCTCTCTGCATCTAGTCCTCAGATATCTTTCATTTGAAGACAGCAATACACACAGAAACTGGAAAAAAAATAGGACGCGTATTTTTTTTTCTCAGATCCGCCAACGCAGTTTGTCCATGGTCTGACCATATAAGAGTAATGAAATATCAAAATAACTATTGTCATGGCGCGTTATGAATATCGTCGGGACCTGCCGGGCATGACGGGATGAGGGGGAGGTATAGAGTAATTTGAACTGTTGCATTCCTTACTCGCTTTTGATGTGATGCGGTGAATCATTGATTGGTCGGTCCTTTCTCATGTCGGATGATAATGATAATTGGAAGAAAGGGTGGAGGAGGGGGAGTTAAGGAGGACAAAGAGATGTTATGAGGTAATGTTCCACTTTTGTTGGTGACTCCTTCCAAGACGCCCTGAAATAAAAAAAAAAAAACTATACTGATACGAGCAGTTACACAAACATGTAACTTGTGTGGCCATACCCTGATATAATTATTACAATAGATGGGGCCTAACAGTGTGAATTTTGTTCATAATTGGCGCCAAAGAAAGAAAGAAAGAAAAGGAGATGACAACCTGTCTATTTGATTAGTATGATATCCTTTGGTTCTCGATTCACGACTCTAGCTTGATAGGCCCTATAGGAGTGTGTCTTTCATGTTGAGTTTTTAAGGACAAGCCCGCAACTTCATATCATACATGTGGATTGAGTGAATGCAGTTAGTAAAACACAGTGACAAATTGGGGACAATCCGTTCAAAAGTTATGATTTTTTGCAGTTTCTGCGCAGTCACTGCTGGATGATAAGGATACCATAAGTACAGTGTGTGATGACACATGCGTATATAGCAAAAGAGAATTTCACAACATTTAATTTTTTTGTTTGTTTTTAGTGCAAATTTCCTCGACTTGTCACTGACGTATGTTAAGGGTAGTATTATTCCCCTGCCTTCTGAAAGAGGTAAGTCAATTGTTCTTTTATTATGCGAGAAAAGTGAAAATAATTATGTTGAATCCTCTTTTTATTTTCTTCGTATCGTTCTAATGTTACGCATGTGAGACAAGCTGTAGTAGTCTTCTCATCCAGCAGTGACTGAGCAGAAACTTTTGAACGGATTATCTAATTTTCCTCAAACCCTCACTGATGATTAAATATTGCTGCATTCATTGGATCCTCATAATGTCAACATACTAGTATGCAATTCGGAAATTGATACATTTGACCTAAATAAACGCGCATGTGATCCCAATACGCAAACTAGTTCGCTCCTGTACCAGCTAATTCAGTTCCTAATCGCCCGTGTTCCTTCAGGTGCGTAAATGCACTTTTAATGCGCGTGAATGTCAACGCGAGCAATACTACAGCTAGGTACATCTAGGAATGTCTCTCTGCGCGTACGCGGCGGAGTCATAACTTGCTTATAGTCGTGAAATTCAGACTCTGTTTGCGTGTTGCTCTAAAATGATTCGTGCCCTGCTGGAACTATTTGGACAAGGCGTGTCTCAAAATAATAATGTGGGCGTGTCTTTTGTTAGACTTCGCGCTTAGAGGAATGTAACTTCCGCCCATCTGTGCAACGAGCAATTCCTGGCGCCTTTACTTCCAAGTCATTGACCTTAGCGTTATGGGGAAAAAATGATACAAATTGCTCTTCTCTATGGCAACTATTGTGCTTCGTCACAAATGCTTATGCTATGAATACATTTTTGTGGTGTCAATGACTCAGATCAAGCCCAAGATCGTCTAAATCAAACAGTACTCGACGGTATGCAACAGTAAGAGTACTATAGTGTACTACGTGTTAGTATAAGGCAGGACATTTAGAAAATACCCGTAGAAAATGGCAGATTGTAAAGGTGGAATACGTGTGAATCTGTGTCTCATGTTGATTAAGAAGGTCTTCACAATCTGTTTCGCCGACCAAGTTATGTACATGTACACAGAACCCCCCCCCCCCAACAAAATGTTATTTGTATATTATATTAGAAGGTGTAATCTTATGTGTATATATAATAAGTGTTCGATCGCAATATCCTGAAATCAAAGAAATCAAAGTAGGCCTATGGAGCCCCCCACCCCCGGGTAAATACTAGTTGGTGATAAGGTTAGAGTAAAGATTAGGGTTAGTGTGGTGATTAGCCTTTTTTTCTTTTTCTGAGAGGACTCTGTTATGAGGTTGTCATACTACCTTTTATGTTGAATGACGGTTCGTCGTGTGTAAGGGCTGGCTTAGATGTAATGTAGAATGACTCCTTTAAAAACACAAAACATGAAATATCTAAACATCCTTGCATAATTCAATGATATTGTTGATCAAGAATTTTGCATCTCTTACCAGTGGATACATGCTTGTATTACATGCTATCATTTGTATCAAACTATCCTTGAATATTTCCACTCATCTAATAAATTTTGCCTCTTTCTTTTTTCATATGAGGACTCTTGTATACTCAATACCTTTTCCTTTGTTTTAATGATATATGCCTACTTGTTCATTCATCTATTTATCTCAATTGTTTTGCAGTCTCTCGCTAAAAATCTCTGCATTCCTTTGGTCCAGAGTAACAAAAAAAAAGTTAAACAACGAAGAAATATCAAGACATAGTATTTGTATCTCCTATGCAGCTCTAAGAGTTGGTATCTGAAAGCTAGAACATCTCAAAACGAAGCAAGAAGTTAGTCGACTCCGCGTTCTGTAAGTCAAGGTTAAATACATAAATATATCTTAAATATTGGTATGCATAATTTTATTTTTTTATGTATAAAAATGTATTTCTCCATTTAAGTGGGTGTTTACTCAAATTTACGTGTAGGAATGAGATTGATCCGTCGAAGAACATTCCGTGTGTGTGTGTGTGTGTGTGTGCTTACGTATGTCCACAATGTAAAAGCAAAAAGGAAGTGAACTGTGTGGGGGGTAACTGTCACTGTGATAGGCCACCATGATTGTGTTTGAGTTCTTCTGTTTATGGATGCGCGTTTTGGGGTTTTCCCCATTCCTGGCTTATTATTCTCTTCTTCCTTGTTACATTCATACAATTCTAGCTGCTTTATGTTGTTTACGCAGAATGCACCGATTGTTCCTTTCGACTACATTTTAAACATTATACCTTTATGAATGTTTTATATAAAAATGTATATTTTTATCCTATTGCTCCCAATGCTGCATTTTCATTACTTTTTTTATTGTTTTATGTTTAATGTATGTGTTTGTTACGTATAGGAATAGGCTTACATGGAACATTGCCTTAAAAATGTATACTTGTGAATACAAGGGTTGACACACTATGCTATTCGCAACATAAAATAAATGGCGATAGCTAAATTGACCCTCGTTCCCGACCATGAACTATAAAATACTAACAGGTTATAGTAAGAAGTGAAAGCTGAACGTGGAAATTGGCCTACGTGTATGTCGTTACCAAAAATGACATATAATTACCTAAACGCCACTCGACTGGGTGATGTAAACAACATTACATGGGTCATGCACCGTAGGGCCCTGATCAAAACAACCTTAAATCTAAGAGCTAGATACGTAACTTAGCAGGAGCGTCCTATCGTGTGCTCCAGTGGTTAAGTAAAGCGCGCCACTCTATTCAGGTGCTCATGGGGGTAATTCGCGGCTCTGTTGTGGCTGGTGCTAACAACAGAGCCCCGATTGACAACCGCCGAGAACGCCTTTATTTTAAAAGGCTCTGCACATTTCTTCGGCGATTAACCAATCGATAACATTTCCTCGCACGTTCCACAGACTGTCGTCCCACTGGTTATGTAGGTCATGATGTAATACAATTAGGACTCGGCAAGCAGTGTAAGAGCAGGGAGGTCCACCTCCCTGGTAAGAGTTAGCGGAAAAAGCACATTGACTGTTTTGCAACACACATTTCGAGACAAAGTGGTACGAAGTTGGAAAAGTGTGCATCATATTGCAAACGGGAAGATCCAGGAATCGACCCAAAATAATACAGTAGGGTGATATATATATATATTATACATAAACGTATCTTTTTATTCATACGAATAAATGATATAGCAGGGTGGAATACACACATATTCTTTTATTTATTGAAGCTTCGTGTTGCCGGGAACGTTGTCCCTATACAAGTTGGCTACAAGGAATAAATGTCAGTAACCTTTTATGATAATTATGTTAACTGACTTGACGCAGAGTTTCTTGTCTACCTTTTGGGAATTTCGTTAATTATAATCATTATACCCTTTCAGACATGCTACATCACAATCTTGGCTACGATGTTCAATGCATTCCTCGAAAGCCTGTCATGCATGCGGAGGCTAACGTCATCGTCGCGGAAATGGGTTTTCAGAAAAAAAAGAAAAAGGTGAAGCGGGTTCTGACGAAACATGGGATATGATCATGTGATGGAAATTGCAAGCCAACTTTGTCCGATGAACGTGTGGGTCATTACCTTCAAACACCACTACGATAGAGCAGATGAAAAGGTTGTTGATCAAAGCGATCATCATTATTATGTCTACCTTTGATATTCTTTTGTGCTCCCTAGTATTCGTGACGTCAAGAGATACGATCACGAGATGTCTTGACGAAATGTCGAGGGAGCCAACCTAGGGTTGTGCCAGCTAAGAATGAGCGCTTCAGATTCTCTAGAAGTGAAAAGAAGACGCTTGCAAGCCCGTTTATGGAACGCCATTAAGGAAACAATACAAAATTCATTTCACTCCAGCCAATATTCATTTCACTTTTAACAAATACATTTCACTCACCAATATTTATTTCACTTTTTACAAAAATACATTTCACTTTTAGATAAAAATTCATTTCACTTTTCACAAAAATACGTTTCACTTTTAAACAATAACACATTTCACTTTTGAATAAAAATTCATTTCACTTTTCACAAAAATGCATTTCACTTTTAAATAAAAATACATTTCACTTTTTACAAAAATACATTTCACTTTTAAATAAAAATTCATTTCACTCTTCACAAAATGTATTTCACTTTTTAACTTAATTCATTTGACTTTTCACAAAATTTCATTTCACTTTTCAAGAAAGAAAATTAATCATTTCTTCTTTCCGTAAAAAAAAAAAAAATCATTCCACTTTGGCGTACCATATCACTCTGACGAACCATTTCACTGCACTAAAACCATTTCACTCTGATAAAACCATTTCACTCCGATCAAAAAAATACGTTCCTCTCTTTTCCCGGCCAAAAGGTGGCGCGCCAGTCTGAGAGGAGACGCTGCTATGGCACTTTGTTAGCACCAAAGAGCGTACAACCCTAAGTTCACGCGGTTTTGCGGCAGCGGCAGCGGCGGAGGTTTGCCGCTAAACTCTGCCGCAGCGGCAGGCTGTGCACACTGGAGCGGTTTGCCGCGCGTAATCTGCAAATTAGATTGTTGCCCTTGGGCAACTGCAGTTTACTAGTAATCAGTTACATAATTATCATGCACATGTATACCGTGAATACATTCCCCATGGATCTGAGAATTTACAAAATCACTTTTCCAAAACGAAACAAACAATAAAGGAAATCAAGGATGCGTAACATGCAAGAAGATTATTGGACAATCAGTACTGGAATCTCAACATTCTCAGCTTTTCAACTTTTTGCTTAAAAAAAAAAAGAACACTTTCAACACAGACTGTTCAATGAAACTGCAAAATATTCCCTGTGTTACTGATATTGGTATGCACGCAGAAATTATTGCATCGGACCACTGCCATATATACTGAGAAGGCGGTACATAAAATGTGTACATCCAACACCTCAATATCTCAAATATGATCTGCGAATGTCACATTATCCTTGTTCTTGTTTTATTTTTATTTTTTTTTTTTTTTTTTTTATTTATTTTTTTTTATTTTTTTTAAACAAAATTAGTCTGCATCCAAAGTAATGATATCTTATCTTGTTTCATGTTAATGAGAAAATGACTAGTATACAAATGAAGCACAGGTCTGAGTGCGTCAGTCGGAATTGTGTGCATAAGGTAACTATGGAATGCTTAACCCACGAGGCGAAGCCGAGTGGGCTTAGGCTAATTCCATAGTTACCGCATGCACACTATATTCCGACTGACGCACGAAAAGACATGTGCGTCATTTGATTTATAGAATGGATAATTTTCTTGTCAAAAACCCAGATTTCTATCGTGTTACCCGATGACAAAATTACTGGATGCATTTCCTTTTGGCTTGCCGTAAAGGGCATGCATACCCGTACTTACCGTTTTTACCGGATGCATGGCCAGCCATGCATCAGTTTTTGCTGGATGCATGGCCAAGCTGAGTGCGCGAACGCTTGCTTTAGTGCGCGAACCTTTGTTACAAGTACGCGTACTATTGCTAAGTGCGCGATAACACCACTGTGACTCAGCGTGCGGCCAGTAAAAATGAACACATAGCTCTCGACCAATCAGATCGCAAGATTCTCGCTACCCATTCTATAATATTTTTTTTTTCTGGTGTCGGTAAAGTAGTCAACTGTATGAAAGATGAGCTCTTAAAAAAATAGAAAAACCAGCAACATACTTCTTTACTTGTTATTCCAATCTTTTACCATTGAATAGTATACCGGTATTATGATATAGATATTTTTTGTAGATCATCATGATTGTGTCATTCATTTTCACGTGCATGTTTGTGTAATAATTTTTGTACTTCATAACTCACTTTTCCTACTGCGCCTTGAGCACGTTAGTCATGTGGAATTGGCACATTAAATGTATACTGTATTATTATTATCATTATTACCGATGAACTCTATATGGATGAAATGTTAATGTTTGATTTAATTTCTGTCACAGTTCATGCTCTTTTTGGAAGTGTAGTTACAAAGGTGAGGGGATGTTTTAGAGAATATGCCTACCATTCACTCTCCTACTCAAACCTACTAGATCTACGTATGTAGAGTATAATGTAATCCACAAACGGCCCATAATAAACTCACCCACATACTGTACTCCCAGCTATGGAAAAACAAGAGTAGCATTTTCACTCTCCACAACATGTGTTTTATATTATGCATGGGGAAGAAATTAATGGCAGTTTTGCATCCTCTTAGAAAAAAACAAACAAACAAACAAAAACAAAAACTACACAAACAAAAACAAAAACTACACACACACACACACACGATGTCAGTTTGGATTTCAAATTCATACATCTGCATTACACCATCAAATCTACGCTTTCAGAAATCTGGATAGCATTTTAACAGACAGTCGATTTCCAAGTGAACCACACAACTGTTGGGTAAAGTGATTACCAAAGCCAACTGAGGTCGGTTTTATCTTAAGCAAGTTTTGTGGAATTGCACTAAATCTTTTCTTCGAAATTTAACCACCGAATGAAAACATTAGTTAACAGGAATTTTAACCAACTTATGTCAGTAAATGACAAACATCACTCGAAATACACATCAAACAATGTACATACACTAACACATGTCAAATTTAGCACTTGAGACACTATTAAATTCAGGACAATTGTTCCAACATACAATCTCATTTGATGTGATCTAATTTGGCAGTCTGTTGCACAAATAAAGTACAGTGGTATACTGTTAACATTTGCGAAGGGAAGTAATATAGCACATTCACATGTAAAATGAAAATTCACAAGATCTGACACTGTATGAGCAACTTTGTAAATCTGAATGGATAGACACGAGTTGTCAAAACAATACAGTAATGGTAGTATGGTACTGGATTTATGAATGATTGAAGTACATGTATGATAATTAACACCAATGTAATTTGTATCTTGGACCAATTTTCTATAAGCATATTATTCTCATCTCCTACATCTGAAAAAAAAGAAGGATTAATTCAGTGCAAATTCATAGCAGAAATGCATACTTTACAACATGAAACAAATCAGTTGTTTACATTTCACTTTCAAACCTCATAAGGACCAATCTCTCTAAGTAATTAGAAACAAAAAGTACTTGTATTACATGTACATGGGTCTAGGGCAATTACCCCCTGGGCAATTACCCCGGACCCTTCCCCTGGTTTTAATCCTAATCCTGAACCTAATCCTAATCCTAACCCTAACCCAAACTCCTAACCCTTGACCTAATCCTAACCCTAATCTTTACTCTTACCTTACCACTAACCAGTATTTAGCCAGGGGGTAATTGCCCTCTGGGGCAATTGCTCGGATACGCGTGTACATACATGTAGGACAGGGAAAATAAAGGAGAGAATAGGATTGAGAGAAAAGAGCAGTACATGTACAGAGTTCATCAAATGAAGTGAGCAAGAAAGAGCGGATACATAGGTGTGGATGAGGCTTGAGATTTACAATGATATGGACATGTATTGAAGTTACAAACACAAACACAAGAAAATCAGGATAAGCAAAGGAATATACAACAAAAATGGGCACCTAGGTGCTTACATGGTTCAATTTAGCTAGTCAGATAACAAAATCAAGTAGCAAACAGAATAGCAACATATTACGCATATAATGCAATGAACCGTTATGAGTTATCTGACATCAAATACTAATTTAATGCAAGGAAAGTACAAACTGAGTGTTCAAAACTATACATGTAATGAAAATAATATTCGATGCCATGTCAACTTTATAGATTTGGGTTTCCAAGATAAACTTGAAGCTTTCAAAAATCTGTAGTAACATGCTTCAGGTACACTATAAAGTGCTTGTTCTACTGCTAATTATTTTACTCATTGCAATGCAGCATAATACAATATTGCATCCATACTCCAAAATCAAATACACACATGTGACAGGTACTATGTAGGTGCATAGTGAAAAGGTGGAATTTCATCACATTTTTGAATATGTAGTATGTTGGCTACTGGCCTACCTGGGAGCAATGCACAGAATTCTTGTGTTGTGGGCCTGTACATGTATATGCTATCACATTTCTCCTGAGTCGAGTTCTAACTGCGAAGTGATACACAATAGCCTGCCTTGTATGATAATCATGAAGAACTTGATCACTTCTTACGAGCATAGATGAAATTGCTTGGGGTACATCTTCACTACTCAAGTGATACATGAAGGATGCCAGTTGAAGACAATTATATCTTGTGTTTTCAAATTACCATTCACATTATAAAGATTGAAAGTAGTTTGATCCACAATATTTTGGTTAAATTTTTCTATAGATTTTTTTTTTCATTACCATGGAAACACATTAATTACATACCACATTACCTGTAATAGTGGCCACATATGCCAAGTTCTAGGTCAACTCCTAAAAAAGCAAGAGAGTTGTTGTAACTTGGGTTGGAACCAGGTGCAAGCATGGTTAGCAACAATAGTGTTGACAGATATTTGGGCCAGGTGAGGTCATTTAGAACTAGTTTCCATGGCGATGTCACAGTTTGGTGCTCTATACATCCCTTGTCAACTTGTACACACTTGTACACATATTCCATACTTGTCTACATTATCATAAGTAAAACTAACTCCTTGAAAAGTGAATACATGTTTCAAAGAAGCATTGACCACTAATAGTATCAATATAGATGTACCTTATCATTCATACATGGTACAGGTGTATAGTCAAAATACAACAATATCCATCATATGGCAAATGGCTTGTAAAATAACATGGCCACTGTTATGAGGAGACCACAATTAAAGGTCAGTGCCTATTTCCCTATTTACATTGTAAGTACTTCTCAAACGAATGCTGTTTATTATGCAGACTTGATACAGGAAGGGTGGAGATGATAAATAAATGGTTGCATTATGGTTGACTCAGCATATTTAGAAAATAAGGGATGGATGCCAAAGTTTCAAATCCTCCTTGTTTGCACAGGAGTCCCTTTTAAAATGGTCTCACTGCCATGCAATGTGGCCAGCAGTTGCGATTTAGAACGAAGATCAACTTGAAGACAAGATCAGCTGCACCCACAATGCCTTGAGGACTGTGCCCTGTGCTCCACAACTGCAGATATATGTACCTGAAGAGGGTATAATTTGCTTTCTCCAATAAGGAGGATGAAAGGCTGTGACTGCGGATGTTCTGTGTCGACCACGTATGAGCAGTTAAAAAGTCCTTCCTGGAAGAATGAAAAAGGCAAGCATATATGGAAACAGCGTGTAAACATTTTGAAGACATATTGATGTGCACTATAATCTTATGCCCTTATACACATGATATTTCCAGTAATTTTGTATCATATAATGTACTAGCAACTCCAGCAAACTAGAAGCAAGAGTGACCAAGATCAGAAGGTCATTCTTCAAAGCTGAAGATCTACTATGCACATACAGGAGTGAGTCAAACATGATATCTGGAAACAGGGGGCAAAATTGTATCAGAAGGGAATGGGGAGGTAGTACAGGCCTGTAAGAAAGCTACAGATCACAACAGAACAATTCACACAATTCTGGCCTTCATGGTGCTATCTGTTTGTTTGTTTGTTTTTTCCCCATGTCTAGCTTAATCACAAACCAGAACTATCTTTGCAAAGAAGTGTAACTTTGTCTAAAGTCAATTTTTTGACCCACCCCCCCCCCCCAAAAAAAAATAAATAAATAAATAAATAAATAAATAAAAGTGACACACAATTCTACATTCAAAGTTACATTTGACTTGCAATTTCATGTCCTCCGAAACTGATTAAATTGGTACCAGTACGGGCCAATTACTAGACCTAGGCACCTATTATAATATACACTATTGAAATGATTGATTACTTCCAAAAAAAAAAGTTGTTGTTTTTCCTCCCACAGGAGTAAGGTCAAGTTCTGAACAATGGTTATGGTATAAATGTACCTAGAATGTCAATCTTTTGAATAATGCACTTTCAGTATATCCTGAAAGCTGAAACTCACAGCTTTCTAGTCAATGAGTGAGCTTGCATCAAAGCCTGGTCAGAGATGCAGCCTCCTTTGCATGGTCTTTCCGCATTCGCTGAATAGGAGGGAAGCAGATTCAATAACTGTTTACCTGAAGGTAAATAATATTCATACAAGTGAGGTGTTATACAATGCATTATTACGTTATTTCCTTAAATGAATAGGGGGAACTTTTTACTCAGCACAAAGAAAATGTAATATAAATGGGTCTCTTTTAAAAAGCACCTTAGCCCTTCCTGCACTCCAATAACCAACACCACATGCAGGAATTGATTGCCTGAACTTTTGGTATCTGATTTTTGCTCTTAAATTGCTCATTTTGCAGTACAGTGTAAGTGCTACTAAAATGCCAAGTGCTTATATCAATGAAACTATTCATGAAAATGTACATTTGGTATTGCTACCAACATGAATTAACGCACTGAATTACCTGCAGAACACAATACAGAGGGTCATCTTTCCTACCGAGGAACACAAAGGACTGGCACAGCCTCCTAGAAGAAGTAGTGGCTGCTTCAACCCTTGATACAATATGTCAAGGGTCAGCAATTAACCAACCACTGCATCACTGGGCATTTTTGTGATTGAGGGTACCACCTATCGGCACCCTACGTGCAGCTCGTTTATTCCAAAAGTATAAAACAAATTTGCCTAAGTTTTTCCTCAAATAAGCTGTAAATACTGCAGTTTCAAATCTTGTGACTGTTCTGTTGATTCTGAATCTCCGTTGTAAAATTAAAGGGTGTGTACAGTTCTGGTCGAGGTGAAGATTTACCTTTTAACGTTTTGTGAGATATTCAGAAACCACTCTATGAGATGTCAGAGAGCATGCAATTCTAAGGGGTATCAAAAGTTTATTCGATGAAAATCGGTTTTGAAATGGCTGAGATATCCAAAAACAAGGTGAAACAAAGAGATCCTAATAAAGTTGGGGCATGTCGCCTTTTATTATTAGCACTTTTTTGGATATCTCAGCCATTTGAAAACCAATTTTCATCAAATAAACATTGAATCCTTCTTAGAATTACATGCTCTTTCATATCTCATAAGAGGCTTTTCATTATCTTACTTAGGAATGCTCAAAACATGAATCCCTACCTCAACCAGTACTGTACAGTCCCTTTAAGCAATTTTTCTTCGCGTGGCTGAAAAAGGGTACCTCACGATCTGCACCCCTTCCCTCCATAGGTAATACCTGTGAATTTCATAGTCTGCGTTGCTACTGAGTGGATATGTGATTGAAACATGTTTAGTTTGTTTTGTTGGCTTGATTTTCGTTTCTTTGTTACTGTTTTCATAGCTATAAAATGGCACTTAATCCCACGCGTACCTTTTTGTTCTATACGCAAACAGCCATGATACGCAGGGTGTCGATGTACCCTGCCGATAGCTGGTACCCTTACCACACATTGAAGAAACCGTCCAAGTCTATTGATTGTGGGAAATGTGGGCATCTTTGGAAAGGCAAGACAAGATAATGCACATGCTTACCAGCTACAGTACAGTTACAGTTAAAGTGATTTTAAAACATTACCCTTAACTTGGTCAGACTCAGCCTGAGAGGATTTGATTCACTTTCTAACAAGACAAATCAGTCCTACTTCACTGCCTGTCTGATAATGCGAGACTGAACGTGAGTAAATTCAAGTAGATCGGCTTTGTCATGCCAATGTCAATGGACAAAGTTGTGGTTATGTGTACGCATTTATACCAGTGCGGTGACAGTATGGCAGTACAAAAAAAAAGACTACGTAGTACGTGACCTAGATCTAGGCCTGTATAGAGGCAGAGTCAATACCCAGAACATACCTTTTAGGGCCTAACGCGCGTTAGGTCTAGAAACTCGAGACTAGAGTCTAGAACTATGTCTAACGTTAACAGTCAGAGTATCAGGCCTAGAGGCTAGGTGTTTCTGTTGTTGTTTTTATTTGAATCTATTTGCCGTTTACCATTGATCATTTTTTCCCTGTATTAATTTACGCCCAAATTTTACTTATGAATTACTTTAGAAACTTCTAATTCCAAAATTTTCCCTAGGCAGGGCCTGCATTATTTTAATTTTATTGGGAATAATTCAAAAATACCAGGCAGTACTCTATATCAAATATATCTAATGTTAGATAACTACACGCAGCCGCTGTCGCTTCGCGACAGCGGCTGCACCTCTATTCCTTCGCAGACGTTGTCATTTTTCAGTGTGGTTGTGCGACTCCTTCATGAATATCTTTATTATAATATTAATCATGGAAAACTAAAATACAAGGAATTATCGTAATCTATGATAATCATTCAATAATCGGTATGCAATTTTTTTTTAATTACGTCAAAAACTCACCGAAATCTGTGGCTGAAATCAGGTCTGTAAACGTCCTTATTGCTTCACTCCTCATCTGCGTGTTATTTGAATGGCATTCACTCTCGTATGTCTACAACGTACAACGTAGGTAGTCGGAGAGCTAGAGGTACCTCTCCGACTACCTATGTTGTAGCTAAACGTCTAGATTTGCCTGATTTGTTTACAAGTTGGAAAAACCCTTAACAATGCTTAAACTGCCGCAAACGGGATATTTTACTCTAGAGTGTTTAGTCTACTAAGAGGCATATTATAATTAGGTTGTATACGTCTACGTAACCTTTTTTTTTTTTTTTTTTTTTTTCTAATGAGTACGTATGTTAGGCCCTACCGCCTGCCTACCGCTATACAATCGACCATGATATTGTGGTCCATTGTATGAGAAGTCCTCCCCATTTATGGACCCATACATTAGTCATTACTGGTCATTAGTAGGTGTGGGACTATTTTTAGTCGGACAGTAGGAGTGCTCCTACTGGACCTAGTAGTTCTAGATCTACTCTAGAGTAGACTTCAAGGCTTCAGCACCACGTTGGCAGAATACTATATCAGACATAGATAGGCGTATATGGGACTGTGATATTGATAGACTGCTTTCTTTCGCTGGCGAGTCTAACCGCGTACAGTACGTGCAAGAGAGTGACCGCTGTCAAGGGTCGAAACAAATGGCAAAACCTCGAGAAAACCAAACGAGCAACTTACCATTTAGCCCGATTTCATCACCAATGGTCTCCAATTCGATATTTTCCTCAGGAGTGTTTTTGTGAACATAATTGTACAAAAGTTGTCTTTTCTGGACGTCTTCGTTCCGCACCTTTTGGCCGGGAAAAGAGAGGAACGTATTTTTTTGATCAGAGTAAATGGTTTTATCAGAGTGAAATGGTTTTAGTGCAGTGAAATGGTTTCGTCAGAGTGACATGGTACGCCAAAGTGAAATGTGTTTTCGTGAAAAGTGAAATGAATTTGTATCTAAAAGTGAAATGTATGTTTGTGAAAATTAAGTGAAATGAATTTTATATTTAAAAGTGAAACGTATTTTTGTTGAAAGTGAAATGAATTTTTATCTAAAAGTGAAATGAAATTTTTGCGAAAAGTGAAATGAATTTGTACTTAAAAGGGAAATGTATTTTTGTAAAAAGTGAAATGTATTTTTGTAAAAAGTGAAATGAATTTTTGTGAATAGTGAAATGTATTTTTATAAAAAGTGAAATCAATTTTGGGAGTGAAATGTATTTGTTAAAAGTGAAATGAATATTGGCTGGAGTGAAATGAATTTTGTATTGTTTCCTTAATGGCGTTCCATACCCGTTGACCTCCAGACGAGACATGACGCTCTCATTCTGGCCGGAGAAGTTCTGGCGGGAACCCAAGAATGTCATGCGAGCTCCCCTCAAACAATATTACTCTCGAGTCCCGTGATCGTGTGCTAGCAAGGTAACAGGTGAGGAAAGCCTTCGCGCCTTCACGGAATGCTCATGGTTCACCTACATACAAATTATTGACCGTATTCGATGTCAAACCGGGACTATTTAGCTCAGTCTGTTGTGACATGCAACGACCCTTCCCGGGCCATCAGGCTTCGCGCCAAGAAACGGGCGAGTTTGTTTACAAACAAAAACCGTTCTTCGGCAACGTGCGCGCTGCGAGGATCTCCCGCGGATCGCAATGTCAACACAGACTCAATTGTACGGAACACATCTCTGCTTCTGAGCATTTTAATGTACCATGGTAATAACAATATACCGAAATCCACCTATACTTTAAAGAAGTATAAAGTGCAGATACCCCATTCGAAAAAAGATGAAAAGAAAAGGTGAGAAATGACCAAACTTTCTACCAGTCTTTTTTGTGTGTCAAATTTTAAATGAATGTTGCTCACAAGCCGTATCGCCCAGCCATTGTTTGGTAGCGTGAAGTCGTAAACAAAGAATCCAACGTGCAGTCGTATGGCCACTGCAGCCAAGAGACATGCTAATGAAGGGGGAATGAATATTCATTACCTTTTGAAGACTAAACTTTGAAAAGTTTAAGACGCTTGGGCGCTGATCTGTTTTCGATGCGACAGATTTCGTGCCCGGTCGGACGTTGAATAACTAACGTCGATCGATAAACCGTTGTAAGGAATATTGCTCTTTTGACCCCATCATGGTGTAAGCCAGCGGTTTAGGGAAGGTTCAAGTGTGAGAAACACCGACCACCTCTTTAGAATACAACCATCCAATCAAGCGACCGAATCCGCAATTCTGATTCCCAATTAACGACGCCACCGATGAGTGCGTTGGTCTACGTCATGACACCTTATATAATTCTCTCCGATCAATCATTTTGGAAATCAACTTTAAATAACAATGTAGCAACATGGAAATTAACTTAAATTCAACAACAAAAGATGAAATTTTACGATGTTATCGGTGGTATACCGGCAATGTTCAAGTCGTGCACCTTCGATATAATGGTTGAATGTCGCCAATGTGTTTTGTGCATAACTTAAAAAGTGATAAAAAAAAGAAAATCGAGTGATCATTTGTATATAAGACAAGTAATTATTGAGCCACCATGTTGCAAGTGAATACCTTTTTTCTTTTTTAAATCAATACTAAATGTGCCCTTTACACGCGTCTTCTCGCTCTTTTCATGAAGTTTGCTGTTATTCAGAGTGCATCTCAGTGTTGATGATGTTGAGCAAATTTTCAGCGATTTTTTCTTTTAGTTTCTATACTATAGGTTGCAATTTGCTGGAGCGATGCATCAACCTTTATACAGCCTCAACATTATAAACAAACAAGAATGAAACTCGAAACGCCAATACATACTTTGTTTTCTTAACAACAGAATTATAAGATATCCAGTCATAAATCATGAACAATAGATATAAAAGTACGCACAAATTCTGGCTCGGCCAGTGAACTCCGTAATTCGCAATAATTAATGTTTACCACCCCCCCCCTCCTCACCACCATCAAAAAAAGCATGCATTCGTATCATGGGTGATGCCCCGTGATAACTAAAGTGTGGCAGACAAAACATGGGCAATGATCAATTACCCATCCCACACCATCTCAAAATCCCTGGTTGCAATAATTTCACAATCTCGACGTCCACAAAAGAATGTTGCTCGCAGACTCAATTCACAAACGGAGTTCACAAAATCAGTTTGTGGATAAGACTTCTTTTTTTTTTCTCCCAAGGGAAGCCATTGACTTGGTGGGGTTGATGTACATAGTCCCTATACTCTGATCAGTGCCACCACTGATAGGCAGTGGATTCAATACAGAAGGAAATCAAGCCTGAAGTTAATGATATTGACTTGACTTAATCCACCTCAACAATGATGACTTAATCTGATTTACTCGGGTGTCTTGCCTTAATTCATGCCATAGGTATATCAATCGTCCATTCAGTTCGTTTCCTTTGTTAGCTCCATCCATCATGTCCATGCAGCGCGCCACCCTCCCCAACCGCCAACACAATGCTTTCGAAAGCCCCCAACGCGTCTTCTTATCACCTAAATAGGCTGATTGTAGAAAGTTGAAAAGCCCAGAAGAGGATGACTTTCCATTGAATGTTTCATGAAAGTCAGACCAAGATCAAAACAATAATAAAGCCGGACAGAACTGCCCTTGACTGTGACGCGTAACTTCACGCATTACAGCAGGAAATGGAGTTTTCTCATCTTCCAAAATCTCCATCACATTAACGAAGCTAAATAACGCTTCCAAAGAAGTCATTATTTAACAGCATATACGTTGTTTGCTGCTCTTTTTTCCCCCTCTATATCAGAATAAAAGCGTTATTCGAAAGTTCCAGTAATGGTCGTTTAAATCACAGTTCATATATCGAAATCAATCATGTTGTTGATTGAATTCTATCTCGTGGCGGTCCAATGAACACCGCAGTTTTATATATCACGGGTGGTGTTGCGTCGTCGATCAGCCGAGGGTGTGCAGTTAAAAAAAAAAAAAAAAGAACCAAAAAGACACAAATGATTAATTTTTCAACTTGCCGACAATTTCAACTTTAAAAAAAAAAACAACAACAACATCAAATAGTGTTTGCATTGCATTTGCCTATTGCATTTTCACTATGCACTCATTAAATGGGATATCAGGGGTACAGTAAATAATTTTCATTTTCGGCAACCCGAAGTTTTGGCTCATCGAGTGCGCACCCCGGGAGCGGGCCCGGGAACTGGCTGGTACCACCGCCGCAAGACCTCGTCCCCAAGGCGTTCCTCACTAAACCATATCCCCGATCCAAACAAAAGAGGGGCATGATTCCCAGGGTTTAGGCACGAATTCTTGGCATACCAATCGCCTAACCTCACGCGCTCTCTCTACCTATGCTATTGTGTTGAAGTCTTTTGTCCCCTCTCTCACCGTGTGGCTATTACATGGTTACGAAAGCACCATTATACCTACCCACACAGCCAGTGTACAGAATGGCGTGAGAAAAGTGCGCCAAATTTTCGCGTTGGTCCTTATCTGTCGAAAAAACTTTCATTGCCCAGATAGGTACACTGTTCTTGTTTTCTCTAATATATTAAACTGTCTACAGCGTTCCAGGCGGCAAAAATGTCATTCAATTTACCTCGATTACATCACAGGGTAAACCCATGAATGATTCCCCCAGGTCCTGAAAAAAAAAAAATCCTTATTTGGAGTTGAAGGTAAAAATAGAGAAGATGACACGCATTTCGAAGAGTGATTATCGATAATGGAGTATATAGTAGTCCTGCCTTAATAAAACTTTGTTGTTAGTTGTTGTTTTCCAAAGACTGTATGTTAGATTATTCTATATTGATACTTGAGTATAGAATGATACAGTGATCAGCGATCGTTTATTGTTGCGATTGAGCATAGGCCTAAATATTATATAGAGAGAAGATTAATGTTGCATTAAGACCTTCCTCAAAATGTTGATAGATCAGTCTTGGAAGAAACTCTCAGGCCAAAAAACAAACAAACAAACAAACAAGAGAGAGAAAGTTGGAGATACCAGCAGTGTTGGGGACATGTTTTAACACTAATTTCATTATAGAATGGTCACAACTTAAACATTGATAAATATGATTCATCTGTATACATTTTGTTACATGCTGATGCGCCGAAGTGTCGAAACATATACGAAGGAAGCAATAGAATATATATATATATATATATATATATATATATATATATATATATATATATATATATATATACAGTTTGTATATATATAAACTACACTATAGGGTAATGAAATAGCACAAAAAGAATCTCAAGGGTTCAAGTCAAGTCCATTAGCACGAGAAGTATGGTAAATGAGCACTTAATCATTATCTTATATGTTCATGATAAGCGTACTATACATGTAACAAGCAACTGCAACATCACCAAGAAAAAAAGATATCCCGACATAGGCTTACTATGAGTAATTCAAACATTGACGAAAGTAAAGGTTTGGTATCTAGTGCCTTTGATCTGTGTTCTCGAAGATAAATCATCATGATCATAATTATGACAGATCTACGAAATTTACAGATTTACGAAATGAATCGGGCTCGCGTTATAACGGCAGATAATATGCGCCAACTCTGATTACACATCGCAGAATAGTAATACTGTCCTCAAACATTATAGTAAAGTTCTCCGTTCCCAAGCTGCCGAAGCGAACATGAGACCTCTACGTTCAGGTTGGAGACATGAGCTAGTGGAATGGCGGGTCGGATGCGAGCGCGCGCAGGCGAAGTGCCGAGGTGCAGTCGCAGAGTTAGGCAAAATCACATACGCCGTTGGAATCTCGGAATGCAAAGAACTGGGGTGCACAGTTGGCATGCAGTTGCTACTCGGTATTCCTAATCAGTGGGCCCTACTTCCAGCGCTTCAGAGTGGCATACCCACTACAAACAGATATCCATCATTTTTTTTTTTTTTTTTTACTTGAAATTACTGGTAGATTTTACATTTAACTAGGCCTACATCTACTGGATGCACTGTGAACATTCTCTGTTCTGTAGGTGTGAAAGAAAAACAAAACAAAACAAAAACTAAAATGTATATAAAACTTGCAATGTGTGTCTATTGGGCTTTTTCACTGGTTTCATGAAAAATGTCAAGATAATAATTTTCTCAAGGCGTCTTATTATCAATGAAACACATTTTATACAATGTACAAACTAGTACTGGCCAGACAGTGATCTGAATTCTCTGCCACATGACAATGCATACTTACCTTCCGAGCATCTAACGCTGAGATTTCTCGGTCAAAAGTTCAACTAGGCGGGAATGTGAGGGTGTGGGCAGGACTGTCAATATATGAATATGCATTGGTTATTAAAATCATCGCGATTGGCTCATGGATCAAGGTACGTCAACCAATCACACATGACTATCCGCCAACGTTGGCCGTTAGCACAAAGGAGCGCTACCCATACAAAATATTGCTTCAGCACCAGTGAGACATGAGTGTAGTATACGCGACAAAATATAGTTCGCATATATCTACCATGTAGAATGAATATTGTTCGATAATGTCAAATATTTAGGATTTCAATCACTCAAGCCTAAAAATTTTCATGTAAAATATGTAATTTAACCTTTGTTAGCAATGAGCAGAACATCCTATTAAAAACATATCACTCGCGGAAGGATCATGAATATGCATTAGCCAGTCGTCTCAGCAGCAGAGAGCGCATACAAGCGATCGGTGTTATGAAGGCTAGCTGTCTTTGCTTATGTTATGTGTTTTGTACGTGGTCGTGGCAATTTACTATGTAGTCACGCGACGAACACAACTTTCGTCAGTTGTAAACACGAACTTCCTCGGAGTAGCATCATAACAGAGACACTACTCTTGGATATATACTTACGGATCATACTCGATATTCGACAATTACGGTCATCACTACCTTGTTTCTGTCTACTTTGTACTACCACAAGATGAACCTACCTCGGAAGCTGACCAGTCAGTTTGCCGAAATTTGCTCTATGAACGTGAAAAATATGGGACGAACAACAGCTGATCGAATGGGTAAGTTCGAAGGGACCGGCATAACAGCTGACCGTTGATTCGCATTGGCTTATTAATTTGCCGGTACGAAGTAGGTGATGACCAGTTTTGTGTTGTGCCACTTCAGAAGTACATGTAACGTTAGATATAAAGCTTGTTAGACTCTATTCTTGTAGTAGTATCTGCTGGTAATAAACTTTCTTATTTTCCACGTAGAAGTGTTTAATGTTGTTGATCCTGCCTGATGCTAACACCTAATTTATCGTTTCTTTTCCCCTTTATACAGTAAAACAACGGGAGCTGTTTGAGAAGACGTACTGCATCGGCTCCTTGATTGGCAGTGGCGGATTTGGGACTGTGTATGCAGGAACACGATTGTCAGACAATTTTCCGGTGAGTTTCATGTGTGATCACCCAGCAATAGTGTATCGAAATATTGTAGATTCATGTAAAGAAATCGTATATTATGCCCATCGCGCGCTCCCTGTCTGAGCTGCGCAGACGTGAAATTATTGCGTCCTTTTTGCGTGTCTTGTCTCTTGATAACGATGGTAGCTTGCACATTGTAATTTGACTCGTTCTACTATCATCAATGCCGTACTAATATTATTATTTTCTGTGTTTTGTTGTATATTTCAGGTTGCAATCAAGTTGGTCAACAAGGAGAAAGTGAACGATTGGGTTCAGGTGAGTTTCCATGCTCTGCACATTGATTTGTTTCCCCGCGATCGTTGTGAACAAAGGCCTGTCTGCGCTTCACCGGCCGGTCTGCATCAGCTGGCGGACTGCCAAATTAGCACTTTTACCATAGAGCGGTACTGTACTGTAGTGTTAGGCAGGTCGCGGGCTATCGGCTGGTCGCGGCCTCGCTAAAGCCGCAACGTCAGTCAGAATCTTACTTTTTCTTGTTCTGCCTCGTATCGGGCCAAGACAGTTGGACCCTGGTCTAGTAGATCTAGGCCTATAACCTTTTCCTTTAATCATATCGGGTTATGATATTATTACATCTGTCTAGAAAGTCTACAACAAATTGACATGAATTCTAGAAAAATTTTATTAAAATTTTGTAATTAGATTTAATTTTGCTCAGTTTTTTTTTTTTATTTTCAGTGAAATGAATTAATAATTGGGTTTTCTAATTTTTTATATTTGTAGGTATTTTGTTATCTCATGCCAGCATTGTGTCATGCAGAGGTTTTGATCAAGACCAGTTGACTAAGTATTGTATTAACATTTGTTGATTCATGTTTGGAGGTATTGTGTGAGATGGATAAGAGTAGTGTAGAGTTTAAATTTATATGAAGTAATGAAAAAAGAAGAAGCAAGTCTAATAATTTGTCTCCACTCCTCTCACATTTACCTTTACAGCTGAATAACCGCGAAGTTCCTCTGGAGATCAGCCTGCTCAAGCGAGTGTCCTCCATCCGCGGCTGCATACGCCTCCTGGATTACTACGAGCAGCCAGACAGCTTCATCATCGTCATGGAGAGGCCGGACCCGGCCAAGGACCTCTTCGACTTCATCACCGAGCAGGGTCCGCTACCCGAGGACCTGTGCCGGAGGTTTTTCCGCCAGATCGTGGAGACAACAAGTCGCTGCCACGAGGCTGGCGTCGTGCACCGAGATCTGAAGGACGAGAACATCCTCGTCGACCTGAAGTCCGGTCTACTCAAAATCATCGACTTCGGCTCGGGTGCCTTCCTCAAAGACACGGTCTACAAGGACTTTGATGGTAAGTGTCCTCTACTTCTACAGCGTATGGACAAGTGTTTAATTATTATGTACACAACTGATGAAATTAAAATCAGATTGTGAATGGAGTATAGACCCTCCTCTGTTTACAGTAGACTATGTTTTATGTGTGGTGCAGATATTGGTCATGAAAGTAAACTCATTGGAAAATACTCCAAAAATGTATTAGATATGGATCTACAGAAATTTGTGTTGGCAAAGTGAACTGACCTGGGAAGAAAAAAATTGAGACATATAAATCGTTACAGAGAGACATAGAGGCACTAGGTCTAGATCAAGTTTCAATATCGCTGTAAAATGCAGCCAAAATTTGAGGTGATATGGGGTACAGAAGACTGTGATCGAGAAATAGTGTCTAGTCATTTCAGCATTCTACAAGTTTTGTATACATGGGAGTGTGCATAGCAGAGGGAAAATGCGTGGAATGCATATTGGCTGTACTAAGTGCCCCTTGGTTGACTGCATGTGCATTGTATACAAGCCGAGCCCTCCTCGGCAGTGCATAGAGAATGTACAGTAATCACCACACACACACACACAGAGGCTTTGAGTCGCTTCCTCGTCCGTTGTGTGTGTGTGGCGTGCACTGTGTGCATTGGGCGCACTCACTCACACACTGACATTTCAGCCAGCCATTCAGACTTATGACGTCAATGCTGATGAACTTTTCAACCCAAGCGGGAGCTGGCAGCTCACAGGAGCAAACCCAACCTAGATGTAGGGAAGGGGATTTTTGCACACACAGTGTAGCTGAGTTTAGTCTGTAACTGTTACTTTAAAAAAAAAAAAAAAAAAAGTCTGCATTATTTAATGAATTTATCACAATAGCATTGATTTGGAAATAGACATTTTAAAATTACATTTTAGATATTTTTTTAATTGTGCAGATCCGAGTTTGTGATGGGAAACTCATCAAGTCTGTCCATTATTTTGTCTTTTGTCCAGGTACCAGAGTCTACAGCCCACCAGAGTGGATTCTGTCACACAGATACCATGGACGCTCGGCGACAATCTGGTCGCTTGGAATTTTACTCTTCGACATGGCTTGTGGAGATATTCCCTTTGAAAAGGACGATGAGATTTGTCGCGCTGAATTGTACTTTCGCGATGGTGTTTCCCCCTCGCTAAGAAACTTGGTGGAATCGATGCTTCAAGTGAAGCCCCAGCACAGACTCACTCTGGAGAAAATCCTCGAGCACCCGTGGATGAAGGAGGGCCAAACGGACAATAGCCCCCAGAAAATCATGTGCCCTGGACATTCCATGAATAGCTTGGACAATAGCCCCTACAGCAGCACCAACTCTAGCCACGAGGACATTCTCAAAGTGCACACATGCCAGTGCAGCGTCTCGCACCCCACCAGCTGTTTTGTGCACAACCATTCAAACCCCGAGTCGCAATCGTCGAGCACAGAGTCGCTATCGCACTCCCAGGACTCAGATTCGTCCGATTCAGGCATTGATGAAGGCGACCTCACAGACTGTTTCGCCCCAATATCACAGCACAGCTAACATAGACATGTATTAGCATCACTATAGGAGACTGGGAACCTCTATAGAGTCCAAGCGCGTATATGTGAAGGACTACCAAATGTGTGATTTTTTTCATACCATGTATTCTGCCATTACGGATATGGTGCTAAGTGGCTGTGATGTCGCGTTATTTTCATAAGTGCAATATTTCCCTGTTTTTGCTAATGATGTCTTGCATTAAAAAACGTCCTCTGTATCAGGCAGCAGGCTCTAGCAGGGGAAGGTTAATTTTGTCAACAAAAGAAATATTTTGCGGCTATTTATTTATTACCTCAATGAGGCTTTGTCGCCTACAACTTGCAAAATTCTAAGGTAAATTACCAGAATGTGAACAATGAATCCAGTGTGTGAAAAATGCATTTTTGCTGCCTCTTGCTGCAAATCATAAATTGGTCCCCGATATGGACTCGAGACTGTCCACACTTCTTAATGTGATGAAACCTGGGAAAAAGTGTCTAATACTGATAGTGAAGAAAAACAGAGCAGGTCATGGAAGAACGGAAGATCTACTTAAAATTTGTTGCAAGAAAAATTGAATGAAGGCACCAATACTGCTCTCTAACCCATTTTTGCAATGAATTTTATGTGAAATCTGATTTCTCATATTTATTTAGATATTTGTATCAATATGAATTTATATTATTTATTCCAGGTAATCAATTTCTGACTGTTGGAGTCGCAAAATTTTGATGAACTCTGATATTGGTTGTATTTATTCAAGTTCAAACTATTTATAATGAATTGCAAGTTGGGAATGATCAATTTATTCAGTGAATTGCATTTGCATACATGGAATCACCTGATTACATCTAAAATATGTTGCTATTATTTATTTATTTTCAATAATGGAAGTACCTGTTGCAAATTAAACTCCTCAAAGAAGTAATGAATTTAAGAATTCACTGATTTTGGTTATCTAATTTTATTGGTGCATTTTGCCCTATTTATATCAACGGGACAGTCCTTTTCTTATTTTTAACAATTGTTCTATTTTCCCCTTCAGAGGTTGAAGTTCAGACATTTAAGAAAAAAAAAGTCCACCATTGTGCCTAAATTATTTTAGCAGTGACCAAAAAGTTCTAAAGCATAGGTAAATATTTTTGTGTGTCTTTATTTTCTTTTGTTTTCTTCTTTTGATGGTGTGATTTTAGAGTTGTCTTCTACATGGTGTCCTATTTATTTGTCAAGACTCAGATACCTCAGTACCCATATGTTGAAATTAGTAATATATTGTTCTCATGATTTTTTTTTTTTTTTTGATGTGGGATTATAAGTTCAATTTGGTGTTAATTTAATTGAAGAAGTTTGTAAATATACAGATGTGTATTTTTTATATTGTGAAGAAAAAGAAAAAAAGATGCAATAAAAAATTGAACAGTTTGCCAGTTGGCATGAAGAAAACTTTAATCACCTTTCCAGTATCTCTGCTTTATTTGTATTCTGCTGCATTATGGATGGATGTACTTTGAGTGATGTTGTTTGGATTATTCTATTATATTATTTTGTGAATGTGACTAGAATTGAAAGTATTTGTAGATCTATGCCACATTAATTGGTGGGTAGGGACAATATAAACACATACCTACAATTTGCTGAACAGACATGCTCAATCAGTTATAGAAATTCAATTGACAGTGAACTACTGTAAGCAAACCTGTACTACTATACAGATAATGTGTGTGTGTGTGTGCGAGCGTGCATTGTGTATACAAACAATGAACAGAAGTAGGAAGTGAAGTGTCAACAGCTGTACATGTACTACCAGTGCCGAGCAGTGACCTTTAATAACAGCACACTAATTACACGATAACATTTCATTGTATGTGTGTGTGTGTGTGCGTTTGTGTGTGTTTATGTTTGTTATCACCGGATGCGTGCACGCATTCTGTGTAGGACAGTAGTCGGATGAGTGAATATCATAACCGTTCTATACTAGCGCATACCTCACCACATACCATGCATATCCTCACTGAAGACATCAGATAGCGATATCATGATTATGTTGATGACACGCATATCTAGTCCCGGATAGATGAACTAGCTGGTATTCAACGCGTGAAGGTCACTTTGACTCCGTGACATAAGAAGTGCAAGTAACCTCACTCCTTATTTCGCTCTCTCCCCTCTCTATCTGTTTTATATATACACACACACACACACACACACACACACACACATACAAACAACAAGACGAAAAGCGGGCCATTTCATGTTTTTATCTAATTTTTGTGCACATATAATCATATTCATTACTGAACAACCTGTTACAGGAACCTATTCCATTCCGATGCTGCGTTGCATTTTGAATAAATCATCGATAAGCAATAAAAACAGATAAACGAGTCATTTTTAGGTTTCAGAACATTTCAATCTACAAGGTATAACGCACTTTACTAGATATCAATTATCTAATGGTACGTCCTTACCTATCAGTAGATCACCTGCTCTGCTTTAATAATCTTAATTCATTCATAATGATATTCTTTGGGTCTCTTTCCTCTTCTCCCTCCTTTCTTTCTATATTTGTTTTTTTTTTTTACTCGTACTTTATGGCAAATAAAGATAATTCATTGAACTTTTAATGACTAAATCCCATTTCACTTTCTCATAACCCGTTTGAATTCAGCGAGAACAACTTAATTGCAGCTACAGACAGACCTATTTGACTACGCGTCAGGGCTGTGAGATTAGATCTCGCTTATTGGCAAGCGTTCAATCTGTTCCAGTGCAAGGTAGACATATAAATCGCTCCCCTCGACTATCTGACGTTGGAAGTAGAACTACGTACATATTTTTCCCCCAACGTCTCGACAATTCCAATCAACATTGCCCGATTTTCTGTCAAATGGGCGCCTATATTTAAACCATCTCCCCCCCCCCCCAAGATTAAATAGCTTGTAGAAAACGTAGGTTCAGAAGGCTCTCTTTGCCAATTCAATAATTTTACTGCGCAGCAAAAGACTGAGTTGTTGCTGTTTTTAACGTTTTCCTCGAATGGGGAAAAGTGTACACCAGGGATTTCGCCCAGAGAACATGTCGCAACATTGTAATCACAAGGCGGTTTCCATGGCTACAGTCTGTCAGCACTCCCGGCAGTCATCATTGGACACTTGATAGAGTTGCCATTGTACCTGCATGAACGTATAACACATCAATGACATACTCGCCATTGCTTTTACTCAATGAATCAGGGCCCTGAACGGATAGGCGCGTCTATTATAAAGTCCTCGTGACGACATGGTTATGAACGTAAATGCATAATACATACATCTCATAATATCACTTTGTGGGGGGGGGGGGGGAGCTGCTTTAATGTGTAGGCAGGACGTAAAGCATGCAAAATCTATAATTTATTATGAATGTCGTGTGTCACATGCCCACGCAGGCAGTCGTTACTCGTACTGAGATGAACATACATATCTGTTCATCAATTGAATGCACCCTTCTCTTATCCAGTGTGTGAGTGAATAGCAGTTATAAGTGCGTCAGGGAAGATCTGGAATGAAAGGGGAGGGAGTGGGGATTCATTGAACAGACCTCGCGTGCGTACAGAAGGAGTGACGCAGTGTCTCCGACAAGGTGTCTCCAGTGACCTCAGCTTTATATTGCTTGCATCACTCTTTCACAGTTTATTCACTTTGCTGACATCATACTAAAGTGACTCTGACATGCAGCGACAACGGGTATAGATTAAAATATCTCGACATATCACAAGACTTATTGTATGTCTTTGTTCGTTTTCCCTAAGGTGGGCACGGAAAAATTATGTTGAATTTACCTTTTACGTATAGCCCGTCTCCTAGCGCTATTACTGCATGCTTGTGTGTGAGTGTGTGTGTGTGTGTGTGTGTGTGTGTAGACTGTCGGTGATGCAGACTGGAACGTCACAAAGAGTTGAGCGACTGATAAGAGCGCGTGCGTCAATTTCTCCGGCGCCGTGACAGGAAGAATGTGAAAGTGAGTTAACTGCAGCCAAGGGGAGATGCCGGTTTATACACAGGTCACGATATGATCCGCTTATCAGGGTATCACAGATGACCCAGTGGTTTTAATATTAAATCCCCATTACCCCGCTGCGATGAATTTATTCTCGGAATTTTTTTTTCACAGCCACCAATTCAAACTGACGCAACGTTGAATCTCTTCTGAATTCTCCGCACAAATCGACGATATTGAACGACGATAATTTCCGAGTCTTTAGCTCACTCATAATAAGATCCTTTTTGCAGTCACTTAGTACTTCTAAGGGGCGTATAGAATGATCTTCGATCACTGGAAGCGTCAGCAAAGCTATACCGACAAATTAATTGGGTATGAAACTCACGAAATCGGGGATCGGAGCTCTTGCAAAGGGAAATTATTCATAGCACTTTGCGAACCAGCAATATCAATGTAATTGTAACCGTGCATGTAGTGGAAGTCAATGCATTTTTGGATCTGTAGACCTGTGAATACGATTTCTTCTTTTTCATCTCTTATCGAGAAGAACTGGTCAGCACTGCGACGGTCAAGAATTTGGACCTCTGGAATATCCTATCTTGTCTAAATTTTCTCTTGAATAAATTGCAACATGCGGGTTGCTCGAAATTGATGTGGAAAAGTTTGTTCCTTGGAAATTGGTAGTGTTCATCATCACAATAGGACGTTTAAGTTTCTATAGATCATTAGTTACTAACAGCGTGATGTTATTTCTGGAGGGGGTTACACAACTTTTGCCGCATCCACTCGTACTTTGCTGTTAAACGATTTTGAACTCTCAGTTGTTCAAAACAAACAAAGCGGAAACGATCTTGAGGACAAGGTCAGTACATCTCATATGATTTTTGTTTGTCTCGTTTGCGAGCACTTGTTGCGTGCATGGAAATGAAGCAATTCTGGGTTAATGACAACATCTTTACAACGCTCCTAGTCTTGCAATTTCACAGTTACTTTTATTTAACATAATTTGCAAGCGCTCAGAGCACTGTACATGGGGCGTCTCTTATTCAGATGATTGAAATAAAAATAATTGTTTGCTATAAAGATAGTGTATTTATCAAACACCTGTGGCCATCAACACAAGCTGTCTGTGTCAGGGGCGCGTCTGCTATACTCGGGTAATGTTCCGACATGATTGTCCACGTGCATTTCCGCTGAGGAGTCCACAGACTAACATGAATTTAGGATGACATAATAAAGCGACCTTCAAATCTAACACGACAGGAATGAAGAGGGTGAGTCGATGACTGTATATATACCGATCTTTCCTCTGAGTGACTGACGCGGAAAGCCGGATATTGAAAACTTCCCACTCGGTTGTCGACTTGGCAAACGCTGCCTGAAAATCCAGACAAGATGCAAAATATATGCCATACATTCGTGTCTTGGCGAAGGGATTACGAGTGTCCACGGACGATCAACTGTTGTCGCGGCGATGTAATGAGGACACTGGTGGTCTGTTGAAGTGGTCTTCGTTCGTGGGCGCGACAACTCGCGTCCGCCGCCGGCTCCGCGGTGGTGTGGCTGTTCGGGTATAGTCACCGATGATTGTCCGACTTTCGCTGGAATTCATAATTTCACTGCCAGGTGCACGAAAGAGCGAGAAAAGAGTAAAAAGAATGTGGCTGTTATACTTGAGACGGAATTTTATGCTTTTAACCGTATGTTTCTTGGCTACTCATACCTGTCTCTGTCGTGGTTTGGTTTGTCAGAATCGATTACACTGGTCTTCTAACATGCATGCCGCCAAAATGCTGCATCATGCTTCTCCTCCGTCACATGTAAAACGTTACTTCTGCCTGGAACAGAAAAAAAAAAACCCACCGTGTTATTAACTCTCAGAATGTGTATTGTCCTTTGCGAAGATCGCAATTAGATATATAAAACATATACACACACATAAACACAAACAAACAAACAAACAAACAAACTGCAACCCAATGTTTATAATGCTCCAATAATCGTCATCATCTTCGTCATCATCTTCAAAATTTGGGGAAGGTGCATGAGTTTGACTTTTTCGAAACAGATGCTATCGTCGGTTGGCAGATATCATGGCCAACTTCACGCACAGGGTTTTCTGCAATCATTGGATAAACCTTCTCGAGCATTTTCATGCCGAACATTGGCGCGTTCATAAGAAGAAATTAAAACTAACTGTTCTTGTTTCAAGAGGTATATGTATTATTAAGGTCATGGCTATACAGCTGGACGTGTTGTAAAATTGGATGCTGTATAAAATCCAAACATACGCTGTATAGATGACATTGCAATTCATCTTCCCTCCCCCACCCCCATCTCCAATCCTCTCCCTCTTGGGGTGATCTAGGATTCATAGCATTGCAGATGAACGAAATACTTTACCGATCTACATGGAACTGTTTGTATAGTAGTTTTAAGCTAGAATTTGACACGGATCTTTCTTACAAGCCCAGTTTTGTCATCAGACTTTTTGTTTTAGTCGAAGTGAACGGTGTGTCACCCTATTAGTGTCACAGTGTAGGGTTCACAGCCTATTACTTAACGAGAGAGACAAAGGGGGAAGGGGAGGCTTCAGAGACTAATGTCGCGTGGTGTCATTGGGCCAAGTAATAAAATGTGTCTGTGAGTCGGATTTACCTCAAGCGTCACCGTAAGTTCTGCGGTCGGCGATCCCGACGTTGGGAAGCCCGCTCAGACAGTCCACCGGTTAGTCACAGACATCATTTGCCGCTGCGGTGGTAACAGACTTCCCTGGGTTCGGTCATTGACGGGCCTCCACGGGGACAGCTGACGGTGCGTCAGAGCCGGCGGGTGTGTCTTCACGTATATAATATTCGATGGAGATCTTTAACGCCGTCGCGGAAATGTGTTCATTATGGAGGCACATGAAGCTGAAGAATCATATTCACCCATTTACACTCCTCCGAACGATTAACGCACCTGTTTCGAAGGTCAAACCGCAAACAACACTGAGTGTCGAGGTCATTAACGTTGACTAACACTGACGTTGGAATAGGCAAACCCACATGGGTTGACGAAACGAAAAGAAGGTATGCGAACACCTCATATTTTTTGTAGATTCCCGTCATCTGAAACACACACACACACACACACACACACACACACACACACACACACACACACACACACACACACACACACACAAAATGAAACAGTAATCATTTGTATATGATTATTACTCGGTTTGGTTTTTAGCATTTTCATGACCGATGGGAGTTTCTTTACCATACGTTGCATATAGCTGTCACTTTGTGAGATGATTAACCTGATCTGGTGCACTGACATTTCAAAAAATCTCATCAATGTGTCATACGCTGTACAAGACTCACCATGGAGCTAAGTAGCTCCATGGACTTCCCCTCTAATGCATCGTATAGGTGAATGGAACATGATGGACAACCGGGTCTCGAACATGAGACCAATAACATGTCGTTCAGCATGTGACGGATGCATCTAATGTGATCTAATATGAGACACATCAAACTTTCATGATACGGTTACAGGTTGACCTGACAATGAGGAAAGATTTATATAACGCGTATTGGTTTAATTTTTGTCATCAAACAATGTCGTGGTTTCATCCGTCACCCAAAGGTGTTTTGTTTTGTTTTGTTGTTGTTGTTGTTGTTGTTTTTTATTTATTTTATTTTTTTTGGGAGGGGGGGGGGTGAAAATCAGACGTCTTGCCAAAGGATTTTAACTGTCAAGTTGAATGTGAAAAAATAAACCGAATATCTATCGGCAGAGCAAATTTAGGCAAGTCTCTGCACAAGTTTCTGGTATGTATCATAAATTTATTCAACAATTTATTTCAACTTCATCATGCGACACCGTATACATCAATGGAATTCAGACTGTGCCCAGTGAGGGGAAAGAAAGAGGGGTAGAGGGGGCAGGGGAGGTTAAATCACCCACTAATGGAAGACGCCATGGAGGCAAGGCGGGGGTGTGTCATCTACTGTTTCTTCTGTGACGTAGTGGAGGAGTGTTCAGTTTACAAACGCATTCCTCAGCGCTGCCAAGAGCAACATCATTCCTCCGATGTGTTGTAAGAGGACCAGTCGTGTCGGATCGCTGCGAAGCTGCCGTGATGGCGATATGACGTCAGCCCAGGAACCCTATCGGGGGAGCCGAGAATGCAGGAGGGGGGAGGCGGTATACGTATATCGGACAAGAAGAGATAGTATAATTCGAACGTAACGTCATCCTGCGTCATTTTATCACGAGGGTAGAGATTCAAAGCTAAGACATTCCAGGGTCTGCTCAGACGAGAGAATATTTCCCGCGGGTTTTTTTTTTTTTTTCTGTCATGACAGTTTTTGTAGGGCGAGGAGCGGTTGGGGGAAAGAACGCGTGGGAAAAAAAGAAGGAAAGGATGAAAGAAAGAAAGAAAGAAAAAGAGAGAAAAAAAAAGAAAAAATGTCTTCTGAGAAAGTTTTTATGTTTTGTTCTCATAGTCAATTACCTTTTCATGCACGAGGATATTCGAGTTTACAGTCTGGTTCCATGTCTTCTCAATAGCTTGTTGAGTCCACAGTTTGTAAGCATAAAAGCCGATTATTCCATCCATTCCTATTATCATTGTTATTATTATTATTGTCATTATTATTATTATTATTATTATTATTATTATTATTATTATTATTATTATTATTATTATTATTATTATCATTATTATTATTATTATTATTATTATTATTATTATTATTATTATTATTATTATTATTATTATTATCATTATCATTATTATCATTATTATTATTATTATCATTATCATTATCATCATCATCATCATCATTACCATAATCATGCAGTTTATTACAAAAATTTAATACATATACTCGAGAACGAGAGAACGAGAATAATCTATTGATAACTACAATACAAAACAAATAGTAGAAAACCATAATGTGTACTTATTCATAAAAAGCCATTTTAAATGAAAACATGGGATGGCATATTGAAAATTGGGAAAATTTTGCTTATCAAAAAAAAAAAAAAATCAAATGTGTATTTCCCCCAACGCTTAACCCACAGCTACAGAAAAACAGCAATTATAAAAATTTTGACGTTTAGCTCGTACAATGATACTGGATGCAGTTATTGTCAATCCATAGACCCTGACTCACAAGACCTGCATACCTTGAAATTATATGATTCCTCGTCAAATAAAACATAATTTCTATAATGACGCTGTTTTTCTCAGTCGTCTTACAAGTGTAATACGATAGTTACAGGCAATTATCATTTACAGCCAAATCTTTTTGTTTTTGCTGTTGTTATGGAAGTGCACATTGCTGTTGCGACTAGATTGAATAGATAATAACTAGAAAATGAATGTTATGAAACCATAAGATAATAAAAAAAAAGTACTTTTCACGTCATCAGCTACTAGGAATCTGTCACGATATTAAGACACGTGATATTGTTTCTTATACACGTAACTTGCGCAGAGGGTAATGAGAGGGTATTTAGTATTCATCTAGAGGGGTAACCGATGCGTCATTAACCGGTGATGGTCTAGTTCTCTTTCCCCACTCTCTCCATCCCCATCTCTCGATCTCCACCTCTGTCTCTTTCTCTGTCTATCTGTCTATCTATCTATCAATCTCGCCATCCCTGTCTTCTTTCTCCTTGTCTGTCTCCCGGTGAAGTGTTATCCATGACTTGGCTGGAATGCCTCCCGAATATCAAGCGGGTCGGGACGCCATGTCAAAATGCTTGTACGCTTGGCTTGACTGAGCGGTGCATGCGTCGTATTTGGTTAGCTATGGAGGCGCCGTCGGGGTGTGACAGGGGTACGGAAGAGTGTGTGTGTGTTGTATGTCTGTGCTTAGTGTTTGTGTTTATATATATATTCCTAGATGGGTCATTTGGAAGACATTTCCATTTGTTTTATATGCAAATTTATTAATACATGTTCAATGGCAGTTTACGCAATGGAGACACGAAAATTTTCTCCTTAATGACCAGTTGTCTCCCTAATGAAGACACTTCCCCCCAATATGTCTCCCTAAGGTGCCAACTAGGGATATATATATATATATATATATATATATATATATATATATATACATACATACATACATATGAATAGTATGCGTGTGTGTATGTATAAAGAGCCTACATCTGTTTTCAGTCGCTTCACTGGTTCCAGATTAATGATCGCATTGTTTTATAATTTTGTTGCTTGCTTTTCAATGTCTTCATGGTTCTGCCACCCGATACAATACCTCTCTGATTCAAAAAGCAATAAAATACATTTACAGTAGGCCTATATACATGATTGTACATGCAGTGGTTTGCATGCGTCGTGTCATATTATTGTCTTGTACAAACGGGTCCCTGTTAAAGATGAGTCGGTAAGGCCGATTTGATTGTGGATAAAAGCAACATCATAACAACACCTTTTTATTCCCTTGAGTATGCGCATAGAACCAGTAATCGTCCAGTCACCTTTAAAGTGTGATTTATGTTGTTAATTACATATCCTGAAGATGAATTATATTACCATGTAATGTCTGAAGTCACTGCTTGTAGGACAAGATGGATGCTTGCAATTCTATTTTAGAGGCCTCCACGGTGCCTTGCCAATGAAGGTTGCTTATACACGTATTAACGTCACGTTATTCTGTCCATGGACCCGAGTTCATGCACTGTCTGAGACATTAGCTGGGGTTCATGGGAAGTTCGTTTATTTAACCCGAGAAGTATGCTGTACACCGTGTGCACCGCCAAAAGGTCACCTAGGCCAATTACAGATAATAGGACACGTGGAGAAAGTAGTGCCTCCGATGGATTTACATTTATTCCTTAATCGCTGTTTAGTCCTCCGCTGTATTGCAGATGGCCTTCTTGACTAATAGGTACAGGATATACGTGTACTTTAAGGATTTATCTCCTCATCTGATTCGTGAAATATCAATCCTCATAAAAATGGATTGGGTCTGTAGCTGGAGGGCCCTAAGTCCTGGTGCATAACAAAATGACCTGCATGCGATTGCCCTTTCAGTTCAATGTCAACTTTTGAACTGTTCAGATTTAGTTAAGTTTTCAACATGGACGTCTGAATGAAAGTGCAGAACTGATTAATACAATGTTCTACTGACTGTCACATCGTTCTATGATCAAATCATATAAAAAAAAAAAATCCAACTTCATGTCAATGTTGCAAAATGATAATACTGGTGAGAATGTATCGTTAACATTTTTTGTCCCCCGTGCACAAGCAAAGTATTACCAAAGAAATAAAATCCCAATGTCTCTTATCAGCACTAATATCAACAAAAGAATATATTCGATACATATCAGTGTTCGGTGTTCGTTATAGTGTAAAGAAAAACTTGTTTTCTTTTGTTTGTTTGTTTGTTGTTTTCTTTTCACGTTGCATAATTTCCCTCACTTATAACTGAGCCATGCAGTAATCGACTGATCATCCCGAATAGCAATAATTATGAACCGTCATACTGACTCTGTTGTGCAATATTTTGCAATCGCATATTAATTGCATTATAAAAATGGCTGGTATAATCACTGCGCTATTTGAACCTTGTGCATACATGAGTTTTCTCTCACACGATCTATATAAGTTTGGGTGACTGAACGGAAAGGCTTTTGTGTACTTTGCATGCTGCTGCTTGAGAAAAATGTTTACCGACAAAATAAACACACCCGCGACACTGACCGACTTCATTGACAATGACCGACATTGAACGTCACGCATCACCTACAGAGGTGCCACATATCACTAAATCACTGATCTTGTCCTGAGGAGACATCACAAGTCTTCATTGGTTTACAGATGATTATCATGAAAATCATTATTGCGTCAATACTCACATCAAGCAAGAAAAGACACAATTACCACCTTGTAACATCGGTAGGCCTATACACACACTCACTGTCACATTGAATGCAGTACAACTCTTGAACAAATTGACGAAAAAGAACGATTTTTTTCACAGAAACATAATAAAATTATTGCAAAAGAAGGATATTTGAATTTAATTGTGTACAAGCGATTGAAAAACTTACGAAGCAATGGCACCATTATCTTCTAATCTATTCTTCTCAGTATCATAGTCACACAACTTATATAAGTTTAACGGTTTTGTTTTTCTTGCTGCACGATTTCGGACAAGCTATCGCTTTTCTGTTTGCTTTGTACATCTCTGTAGTTAACTTGAACGCGTAAGACGAATGGTTACTAGTAACTGGCTTGTGACCTCGTTCGAACAGTAGCCAGGGTCTGCCTCAATTTCTTTGATCGCGTAAGACGAATGGTTAACTGGCTTGTGACCTTGTTCGAACAGTAGCCAGGGTCTGCCTCAGTTTCTTTGATCACGTTAACTATATAGCGCCTATTAATGTTTCGTTACTGACTGGGAGTGGTTGAAATTTGGCCTTAAAACTCTCCTGTCGGTTGGGATATATTCTATAATCTAACTATCAAATTTTGTCGACGATTAAGCAACTGAAACATTGTCATATTCAAAACAACCATCACTGCGTCATCATTTTGTTTCAATAGGCATTTTATCAAAAATTCTTGTGGATATCATTGGAAGAATTGCAAGGCGTAGAAATGTTGTGGTTGTGACGAATTTCAACTATTTTGTAAAAACATATACAATGTTGATGTTAGGGCCGACATGCTTTTTTTTTTTTTTTTTGGGGGGGGGTCGTTTTATTTGTTTGTATGGTCTAAATTTGACGAAGCTTTTAACTATTCTGCTCGGTTGATTCTGCCCTATATACGCCTATGTAGGAAAGTCCATCAACTACCAGTCAACGAGTATATAAATAAAGATCCACTTTAAGGGTTGTTAGATATGCCAAGGTTGTTCCATCTAGAATCAACCGAATTTTGTGTATAAGTCTACATAAATTTAATCACTTCTTTTCGAGACAAGTTTGACGAACAGACACGAATGTCAAGACATGGTGGCTGGTGGTTGTCTATACTGTACATGTAATCAAAAGCTGTAGACATTTCATTAAACGAAAAAGTTTATTACCGGAAACCACCCGAACCATTATTATATGCATGCTTGCATACCACCATGTTTAGAAAATACCGGTAGATATAAAACATATAATCTTGTGTTCAAAACAGGATGTACGTACAGGTATAATGGTGTAGACCTATGTACAACGAGCTTTTCACACTATACCCGGCCCTTCCAGAAAAAAAGAAAACATTAATATCATATTCATTGTCAAGCTATTACTGGAAAATTTTGGAAATTATTGGACTTTTTTATGCATGCAGAGATAATACAGTGACACTTATTCAATACAAGTTCATTGTCAGTCAATAAGCGATTTTAGTGATAGATGTGTTTGTGTGCGGTGTACAAAAGATATATCTATACAAAGTTCACGATTACCCACGAGGGAAAATGATATCAGTTTCCGATATTGGGTATGTTGTCGTATCTGTGTTGGTTGGTGATATAGACTTGAAAATCTGAGTGCAAATAAAAAAAAATAATAAAATTATCCGAATAAATTCAACCCCACGCTGTTGAGGACATGCTTATCTGGAAATCAATAGAAATGCGTGGATTTAGTTTTTCATTTTTGGGATAGTTCAGCTAGCGATTTGGTCAACCTTTAGAAACTCAAGTCTTTATCAAAAACTGAACAAGTTTTATTGCCTTAACTTATGTCGTTCCTAGCTGCTTCAAATTCAGCTATACAAGAAAAAAGATTGTCATGTTTTTATCTTTATGTGTATATTTCTACATTACCAGAATAAAGAGGAAGAGTATTCGATAGGTCTTTTTTTTTTCAGTTTCTTATAAACATTCCTAAGGAATATAATTTGAACCACAATATGATTACCTAACACACGAAATGTTTAAGGATATTTCTTTTTGATTCGGACAATTTTAAATTCACACAGGATGATGATCGTGCAATAGCCTGGTCATCTTACAAACGGTGACATAGGTTGATACCAGGACATTGATTCATGTATGATGTGTTATCACAACCCCGACACCATTGCTCATGGAAAATTCAGTAGCTTACTGGTTTTTTCTTTTAATTTCATTCCGTTGAAACGTCAGAGCTTTAACAATAATACCCAATTATTGTCTAATAGTCAAAAGGCCAAGTGCAAAGGACACGGTTTAATCAGGAGATACAGATGAACGACAGGATGGGTGTAGTGTAAGGGAGGGGCGATGTGTTTTTGTTTTGGAAAAACAATGTGTGCTTGAGCGTGAATCACGCAAACCCGGCGACTTTGCAGCCTCGGCGTTGATTTACCAATATCCTCGTGTTCGTCCAGCTGTATTGACATATGGCGGTCGGGTCAGCGTCTTAATAGAGAAATAAAGAGGAAAAATAATAACGCATAAAATGATGATGATGAAGGGCATAATAGAGGTCGGGGTCAGCGTCTCAATAAAGAAGTAAAGAAAAATTGATAACAAAGAAATAAAGATAATAAAGAACAAGTAATAATAATATGAGAAGGTCAGTTTAAAACGCTAATAATAAACACGGATGGGATAATCTGCCTTGGTTAACCTCACAAGAAAAGGGCAGCTTAATTCCGCGCGAGCCCCAGTAATTACGAACCTAACAATCGCGGCCGCATTATGTCCGCCGGCAGGACTATAGCCATAATAAGTGACGACCCCCTTTTGCTCCCCCACTGCTAAGCCTATATCTGGTTTCCTCCCGAAATAAAGAGCAGGAGATACTAATTATAGAATGATGCTAATAATAGCTCGTCACTCCTGACAGGTCCAATTTGCGACGCCGCATCAGACACCAGGCCATGCGGCTATGCTGTAGCATGTTATTATTATTGTGAGCGCAAAATGATCTTGATGACGAGTGTGTTATGAACTTCTCAAGTGCAAATCACGTGGCATGCTTAATATAGCCGAGACTGGATGGAAAGGAATGGGATTGCTGGAGAGAAACGAAGAGATGAATAGATAGATATATAGACCTAGATAGACAGATATAGAGGGAGAGAGAGAGAGAGACATATAAAAAAAAAGAGAGAAATATATAAGAAAGTCCACTATTATCTGTACTGAATGAAGTCTTGACGAACTCCAGTCCACTGTGACGCTTATTGTTCGTGAAGAATACTGATAGTTCCAGACTCCTGATACATGGGTGTGTGTGTGTGTGTGTGTGTGTGTGTGTGTGCTTTATCCACATCTACTCCCTGAGTTAGGATAGAAACAAAATGTCTTGTTCCCCGTTAACTGGAACAGTAACTGATACTTGCTTCTAGCTACATTGGTATCGTTTAAAAGCCTCAGTATATCACGGCCTCTCTATATTTCCCCCTTACAAAATGAAATTGAAGATTATCAATATTGGGTGCATCATTCTTGTTAGAAGGCATTACGTGTAATACTGGATTGGATAACAACTTGACCCCACATTCGGTCACATCCTTTGCACAGTCATTTATGGGCATTTACGTAATAAGGACTGTGAGTTTTGTAGCCACTTGTAGCCATGGTGACAGCGAAAGAAACAGAGAACACGACTCTCGTGACACCAGCTTTTGGCAGACTATTAGACTCGAAGGTTAAATGATCATTCAGCGCTTTTAATTTTCATTTCCTATTTGGCACTGCCGCAAATATCGTGTGAAGATTCGTGTCGACCATGTAGATATGCGAGCGTGATAACATGCATGCTATCATAGGCACTGAACCAGAGAGCGGTGTGTCAATTTTGAATATTATCAGCATTCTTTCAGTCGAAAGGAAATGAGATCGAGAGTGATATCAAAATTCGTTAATTTTCATGAAAACTATGATTATAATTTTCTTATGTCTGTAGTCTATTTACAGTCATTTGTACTTATAATATGTAATATGCATTGTGTTAGCCCCGTTTTCTGTATACGCCCAGAGTATTTTTGATTATGCATTTATCGGAACCTGTTAGCATCCAGATAATAACCTTCAAGTGTATTACATAAAGTAGCATTTCCAGTGGTACTGATGATGTCAATCATGTAGAAACTGTGCTGTGTAAGTGTTTGTGTAATGGTTAGAACTAATAATAAAAATCAAAATGATTTTGAAATAAATAACAAAATAAAACGCAACGCACTCACATATGCACACAGTCATAAATAATGTTTTAGGCCCAATTGTGAATAAAGTATAGGTGAGAAATGTGTCAGGTATTCTTCAGCGTGAAATCTAATGTAGATTCAGAATCATTGTTCTTAAATGGCGCTTACCATTGTGAGCGAAACAACAAAGGTTATTCTTGTTTACGTTCGACGTATCATGGTTGACACAGGTCCCCCCCCCCCCCCCACACACACACACCTACACACGCACACACGCACACACACCCACATACGCACGCGCACGCACACACACAAACACAAATGCACGCACATACTTGTGAAACGTTGGATACATTACGTAACTGTGCCCCGTGTTTCCGCTATCGAGTTGGCAAAATATCCGCACAGGTGTAAATTACCGTTATCCTCCTAAGCATTTGACGCCAAAGGGAATTAGAAGGCTCGATGGGTATAAGAATAGAAACTCCAGAAGACGATGCTAAGCCCAGGCCAGACAGCCTGTCTGCATAAACTGGGCAGGGCCACAGCCCCAGTTTAGGAATAACTTCTCATAAAAACGAAGTAAAACGAAGGTTAGGTGTAGTGCTATTTTTGCAGTTAACTGGACAGCCTGGCATTCTTTTTAAAGTTGTTGATAGAATAACTGTCACGCAAATATTACCATACATTTTTGGTATAACCGACCCCCCCCCCCCCCGAAATATACCAGTGTATACGACAGTAGGTTTAGATTGTGGACTGCACGCAGAGAAGGATTTTCTTTCTATAGCAGGCAGGGTACCAGAACCGTGTGTGTGCATGTGTGTGTGTATTTGTTTGTTTGTTTGTCGGTCTGTTGGTTTGTCTTTGTGTGGGGGTATGTGTGAAGGCCTATGTGTGTGGGTGTAGTTGCGCAAAGACAACGATGGTAAAATCTCGTCGCATTATCTTTTTTTTTTCCACACACAATAATTATAATGGTGACGATAAGGAAACTCAAAGTGGTAAGGCCTATAGGTACACATCAGATGATGGGTTTTATTTCTGTTTGTTTCTTTGTTTAGAATCTCATTAACAGTCCAATCGGTACTCAACTTGTATTGGTGTGGAAAAACATGCCACCTGCAATGTTTTGTCATTTCTTTTTTTACGTACTCTCGGTCATTGGGGCCTGCGAGAGGATGGGTCGATAGGGCGTCTTCTGTGATTGTGTAATCAAAGCGAAGCATTCCCTTTCTCACCTACCTCTCTACCTCTCTCTCTCTCTCTCATTCACACCCACCCCCCCCATACACACATACACACACCATCAAACACACATCCCCTCTCTTTCTCAATCTCTCTCTTTTTTTTTTCCACGCTTACTCTTTCTCTTTTTACTCTTGTCGCCAATTGGGACTCTCATAATCAAGGCTAATTACCTGCTTCGAAAATGCGTCACTGTGAACAATGATGCACCAGGCATTTCAAGTGCGTTTGTGAGTGTGTGTGTGTGTGTGTGTGTGTGTGTGTGTGTGTGTGTGTGTGTGTGTGTGTGTGTGAATGTGTGAGTTTGTGTATCACAATAGGGTATTATAATTCTTTCATACCATTCTTCCATGAAGATAAAGCCTTTTCCCTTTTGTTTTTATTTTTTTTAACTATTAACGAGAATTATTTTGTTTGCAAACCCATCGAATTCCATACAAGATTACATCTGCACCACCAATGAACTTTGTCCATAAAGTAAATTCTGATTAAAAAGTATTGAAATTTTGGAGATCTTTCCCTTTATTGGTTGAAATGCCAACTAGAAAATCTTAACGACATGATTTCTATACTCAAATTCTTAATTTGTTAGTTAAAACGATTTGAAAAACTGTGACATGGAGGCAGGCAGTCTAACCTTGATTTAGTGGTTTATTCCAACGACAACGATGAGCGGTGGAACACTGATTTCAATGAAGAATGAGTATGCTTTCACTGGCACCCAGTGTTTGTACATATTCTGTTATAGCAGTAGGTCTACTTATTCTGTATATAGGCTATACACATCGGAGCTCACGTGGTTGATAGTTAGTTTGGACCATTACATCAACAAAAGTGCCATTAAACATATCTATTTACTCTATAGACAGCCTATGGCGGAAACGTCTTTTATTCTATTAATGCTCATACAGGTCCAACTGCATACATACGATTATTGAAATGAGTTTGGTGATCTTTGTGTCAATAGATTGGAATACATTGTTCAATTGTGAGTTTTTATATCAAAATCTAGCCGAGTGTTTTCTTTTGTTCACCTATAGGCTATATATATATATATATATATATATATATATATATATATAAAGTCTGCATGTGATATAGAATAATATTGACTGATGGTGTTAAATATCAACGGAAAGATCGGAATCACAAATTATTCAAATTGATGCGTCTCATTTTGATTAGTAAAAGTTTAATTTCTTGGGAGAGCAAAATCACATTTTCTTCTTCTTCAACAACAAACGATACAAAATTGAGATAACCACACCTATAACATTTTGAAAAGGGAGTGAGTGGGCGAGGGTTTGGAATGGGGAATTATCGCGTCCAATCAGAATGATGGCGGCCCTTTGTGGCTACTCCTTTCCTAAGACGATTTGGAATGCTATATACTCCGTTTTTTCTTTGTTGCCTTTTCTTTTGTTCGGTTTGAGCATCCTCAATGTCAGCTTTCGTCGGGGGAGTAGCATGATGGCTGCAGCACAAAGAATGGGTCAGGCCATGCGATCAGATTTCGCAGCTACTTTGCCATCCCCTTCTTTGAATCCCGCACTTTCTGATTTTATTTTCTTCTTCGGTGCTCCAATGGAGCCATGTATATCAGACACCTTTGAGTAAGCATGGACCCAGTAGGGTCCATGGGGTAAGCAATAGGGTGCGTCGTCCTCCGCAATTACTATAAAGAAAGATTCTTTAGATCATATCCCCAGACTGGAGGTAAGGTGGAAGGAGGAGATAGCGAGGAGAAAAAAGAAAACGCGACCTCCAGACAAAACTATGTGTGAGTATACAATCTTTCTTGTCTGCGTTGTGGAACGGAGTGGGCAGACGTTCCTTTGTCTCCATTCTGCATTTTTCACCGATTCCACGAAAGTGTGATGCTCTAGACCGTATCAATGCTTAGACCGACCTTTTGGCTTATCTTTCCGCTCACTCTTACTCAAGAAAATCTACGCTGCTACAAGACTCCAATCATAATGATAGATTTGAGAGCAAATCCTCCTCAATAACAATATTATAAAAGATGGCAAAAAATAGAGACTGCCATACATGATCCGGGTAAGCCGAGCTTAGCCAGGCGGTTACTATCGAGGGAAATCCTGGGTGACCGCAACATGAACCCCTGACTATGCTCCGGGAGGTGAGAACCTCCCTGCTATGCTCTCCCTGGAGCAGCTTCGGTGAACGCCCTCCCAAGTCACGCATTCCTCTGGAAATAATGGGCGCCCTTCTCCCGTTTCCCGGGCTTCTTTCTCAGAGCCGAAAGGTGCACGATCAATTATTTGTCCGGTCACTGGAAATAATCGATTGAAGCAATGACCCCAATAAGATTCTCAAAATCAAGATAGGCGCCAAAGGACTGATGAAACAATGTTCTGAAAATGGTTGTCGTGGAATGACACAGGTCATGAGAGATACCGGCGGCACTGTTTATGCTTTGAATCGTCTTCTTTTCATATAATATTTCGATAGGTCGTTGTCGTAAATCGTTGTCAGTACCCATGAGTGAAATGGCGCGTTGACGCTTTCGGATCGATATGAGAACCCCCAATCACGCTGACCACACCTAATACTCCGGAACCACCACGTGCGGAGGAAAAAACATACCGCCGTACCAGCCATCTGTTGAGGCTGAGTGGGCGTAGTTTGTAGGCGTTGCAGCTGCGGTGTCTGCATGCTCATGTGGAGAGCGTGGCGATTCATCAAGTCACTTACACATCTCATGTTATGATATATCCGACTCTTCTGTGGAATAAAATACTGTTGTTGTCAGATTACACAACAATAACCAGCTGAAAAACAAACAAACACATTGTTTGTGGTTGACAGTAAAAGACATCTAACCTTTCAATCATTCTTCTGAAAGCTGAACCGGAAAAGAGAGAGAATTCATGAACAATTCGACCGGACGAATGTTGCATTGTGCAGTGTGTGTTGAATGTTCTGATGACCGCATAATAACCATGTTCCTTCACAATGCATCATGACCCGTTTGTACTTTTATCACGTGACTGGTGTGACGAACTACACTGGTGACGTTTTGATAGATAAATGGTTACAAGTTGCACGAATCAATCATTGCTTGTCAAAAGCAACATTTTTCTTTCATCCTTCAAAATTAAACACTTGTTATTTCTATGTAAGTTTCCAGAGCTTCTAGGTTATCTAATGATTTGAAAAATAAACCTCTATCTTATTTTTTTTTTTTGCCAAACTAATAAAGAGTTCCCATTCACTATCACATAACACTGCTGCTACCGAAGTTTCATACAATGGATGGTTACTTTGTCGTTTGACAATGCATAATAAAGTTTTGCTGATGGCCTTTAGGAAGTTGTGATGAAATTAACGTGTCCCCTCCAACCCCCCGCCACTTTTTTGCTGGCATAGCTGTTACTAAAATGGAAACAATAAACTAACCCCCGTGACCTTACTACGGTTGTTAACTTTGAACTTCCTGTCCTTTTTCGACAATACGAAAAGCAGCAGCGTTTGTTTCCCTCCTGCCTGGAGAAAGGGGCTCGAACTCTTCCACAATGTATGTTGGCCCTGTGGGAGAGCGGGAGTAAAGAACAAAGACAAGGAAAACGGGTTGAACTATTTTCCATTGATTGTGTGAGTTCACTTATTGAGCCGCACCTCACCCACGTGGTCTTAAAATGAACGGAAAAAGGGGTTGGAACTCATGGCGTGACTTCAGCCTTCCGAACACGATGAAGATTATCTCGTGGTTAATGATTCTTCTGGAAAGGCGTAACTTGGATATTTGAGGAAGGCAGAAATCAGATGTCTTGGATGTGGAAAGGAGAAGTCCAAAATATACGTCACAAGAGGTCTCAGGTCCATGAAAATGCTCGTATGGTAACAGAACGAACAGGTCCACGAAAATGCTGCATGGTCACAGAACATGAGAACCGAACGCGTATATCCACGCCATGCCGGAGAAGGTTAGATCATGGAGGTCACCTCCCCAGCTCGATCCATGAGCTGTGTCAAAGTTAGGAGCATTAAATAAGTGACGACTTTTTTTTTCCCCCATTGCAAACTGTCTTCATCGCAATACCAGCATATAAGTTATCATTTTCATTACACATTTTTCAATGCCAACCACAGGCACGCACGCATGCACCCATGCAGTTCATGGTGAGTCCAGCTCGTGTGTGGTGATGGGTCAGGTTCACCAGCTGTTATTTCATTTTTTTTTTTATCTTGCCATAAAGCTATTTCTGAAGAGAAGTACAGCCTTGCAATCCCAACAAACTGACACAACTCGAAGTTCAGCTCGTTTTATCGTATATACATGTATAATTTTAGTCATTAGGGGCGATTAAAAAGCAGAAAAAGTATAGAAAGATCAACGATCACCACGACAGATACCCGCATGTTCCGGAAATGATAAGTCCTGTCTGGAATACCTATTCCAGGAAGGATATGCATTATCTACAGAACAGGGTCTCGCTCTCCCTCTCTCTCCTTTTTATTACCTTGGTAAGAGTAGTAGCTCCATGGTAAGAGAGTACAAAGGTGAAGGTGTGGGTGTGTGTGTGTGTGTTTCAGTGTATAGTGGCACTTTCCCACCTGACCTCTCGGGTAAAGTGGAGCACTATCCGTATTCTACACGGACGCACAATCCCTATACACTTTATACAGCACACTATACGACCTTGGGGACTAATATTCTTTCAGCTTTCGCTCATAATGATATGATATTGCGTGAAACTTGGACAAACACACATATTACAAATAATGTTTCAGAACTCGACACGTTGTTCTCTGCTAATTCAACACGTCTTTCCTAAAAAATTGAGATTTTCGACTGATATATTACAATGCAGGCTTAATACTTTATTATGTTATTCATATTCGTCTTCTGGAAATGTATACCGCTGTTGTTTGATCGCGACTTTCAGCAATACTTCAGTTATTATGATCATATACTTTTACTGTGTGTGTACGACTGTGTTTGTTTGTTTGTTTTTGTTTGTTGTTGTTGTTGTTTGTTTGTTTGTTTGTTTGTTTTTTGTTTTGTTTTGTGTTTTTTTTTTTTGGGGGGGGGGGGTTCTTGGACATTGTGAAATTAAGTAAGTTACGTAGGAACTGCATAAACCAATGAGTTTATACACCAGGAGTAGTTAGTATATAATAATGCACTGGATTTGTAGGCACATGCACATGAAAATTAGTTGAGGCAAACCAAAGAAACATAGCATTATTTCTAGTTGAACTCGAAATTTGATTGTCAGCTTCATTTTCCCTGAAATGAAATATTCTCAGAAAGTATATAAATACCGGTGGAGATTGACAATGGACAATGCTCTCTATCCTCCTCTTTTTTTTTTTTTCCGGCGACTTAGTTTTGGGAAAATGCTCATGACCAACAAACGAAATGTTGTCTTTCCGAATACCACTTGTTCTTCCCTAATGTCAGCGGGAGGGGTACTGAGAAGGTGGTGCCCGCATTCGAGCATAAGTAGAACGTTGACCTCGTCACTGACCGCTGCTCCAGCTTCGTGGAGATATCATCCCACGAGCGGCAGAGGATCAATGCGATTCTCTGTCTTTAAAAAAGAAAAAAAAAGTCAGTATATAAACCCTCCTCACATAAAGCCTTCAATTCACAACGTCCATGTAAGCTGGCAGTAAAATAAGCGAAGGGGTTTGAGTAAGTCCTATATACCCACCAGGTCACACCCATCACTTCAACGGTTTCTCTCTATTAAAGTCGCGCCGCATCAACCCTCACGGCACGACGCTTCACTAGTAACAATCGGTCTCTTGAAAGAAGACACAGTACGCTGCTGTTCGGGCTCGGACACACAAAGGCACCTGTTGAATTTTCGCGCTATAGAAACAAGGGAAACAGAGCAACCATCAGTTTAACCGAACGGTGTGACGTCAACAGAATCCTCTCCTCACTCGTAGCAAATCTTCAGTTCTCTATTTGAGTATCTTATATCCTGCTGTTGCCTAAAAATAGCCGTCACTCAGACAACAGGGACAAAAGTGTACCGAAGAAGGGGGAAGCGGGACAAGAAAACCCTGTCTGCTGAGGATGAACTCTGGACAAGACGAGGAATTTGTAGGCGGGATGCCGTGACTAACGCAGCTCTGTAACTTGTAAGGAGTTAATTCCGCCCCCTCTATCTATCGAGTCAGAAGTCCCGCCCGCTTTCGCCTATATGCATATGTCAAAGATTGCGATGTCGAATGAGGGATTTATGGTTAATTAATGCCAGTTTACCTATTTTTGGACCATCAGCGTGATTATGTGGTTGAGTGGTTTTTGAGTCTGAGGTGTGTTTGACTTACAAGCAGAAGATGAGTGTGAGGGCGTGGTTGCTTGAAAATAGGTCAAAATCGACGTCTTTGTTCTTTGCTTCACTTTCGTCCTATCTCTTCGTCATATTCTCCTCTCCCTTAAACCCTTCACTTTTTTCCCCTTTTTCTTCTTAAATAACTTGTTCAAGGTCCCCATCATCGGTCCTTCCTTCTCCATGGACTCTGATCCATTTTTATCTTCTTCTCTTTAGAAAATAAAACAAAACAAAAACAAACAAAAAACGTATATTATTTGAACCAAAACTGTGTTGTCTGATGTATCTGAACATAACATCACCGCATCTGAACACGTCAGTAGCACGTGGCAATAAATTTAGCTGATACCAAGAGGAACTAAAGAGAGAGCTTGAACAAAGTGAAATTTATCTCCAACCAACTTTTATCAATGGATTCAAAGCAACGAGGTCACTTTTTTTATCAATCACTTTGGAAATTAAGAGATGTTATGGAATTATGCTGTGGGGTAAGTATAGGGACAAAACATAGAATGATATTAAGTGTATGCTGGTTTAAAGTGCTTGTCGATATCAGAAGACGCCAGCCTGTAAGCGGTATTCTTTGGTCATTCTGCTCCGAAACGATGCCGTTATTTGAATTTGTTGTTTTTGCATACCCCTTCAGATACAAACCTCGCCTCTGCCCGCCCCCCCCCCCCCCTCTCTCTCTCTCTCTCTCTCTCTGGTGACTTTGGAGTTGGATCCTTCTTCTCTAAGCTCGATAAATGGTTCTGTTGTATTGCTTAAAAGTAACTTATGTCTACAATATTAATATGTAGTCTTGTTGTGGCACCTACTCAGTTTAGCAGAGTTTTGCATTGATTAGCATTGATAATGACATCTTGTCCTCCATACCTCCGTCCAGGTTAGCTGTGGGAGTGGTCACGCCACAATCTCAGAATACTAGGGAGAGAAAAGGACAATTCTGGTATTATCTAGTGGCCGAGTACACAAAGGAAATGCCTCGTTTGAAATAAAGGCTTGTGCTTTATCGTCCAGCGGGAATCTATCGGTGACCGCTCGGTGAACTCTTGATCGCTACCGGTACGCGGGACTCACTGAACCGAATCCTCGTAGTTATGTAAGGAGCTATCCTTTAATTAGTCTGATCTTCATACGTTTGTCCCAAGCACAAGTGATCGTTATTGAGAAAGCAGCCCAGGGGTAGACAGCATGCTTTCCCCTGTCAAAACCCTAAGCAAGCAAATGCTAATTTTGCTTCATCAAACGTCCCAAGGTTGATTGTCATATCAAGGGAAGAGTTTGCAACGCACATACCTTATTCATCCCCCCCCCCCCCCCCTCGGTGTTCGGTCATCATTGGTAGATCGAGAGAAAAATGGCTGAAATGAATACATGTAGATGTAGACAGACCCCAAACAGTATTTCTCCACACTACTACAACAATGTAAACCTATAGACTTGTGCAGATTTCGCCCAAATTCAAACATATCCATTTGAAATACACATCTGCATTCAATAATAACTTTTCGTATCAAGTCTGGAAATTGAAAATTCGTATTCAGACATATTTCGTTGTAACACAGACATAACACGTTGAACTTCTAGTTTGACTTAATCATCCTTTTCGCACTGTATTTTCATTTATCATGAAAACAAACAAACAAACAATACAAACAAATAAAACATGTTTTCATTACCCATGATGAGATTACAGATAGTGACACACACGTTGCTTAGTATGTATGATCACTCGTGATGTTGGTGATCACTAAAATTATTAGTGACGGTATTGGCTCCTTGCAACAAATAACTTAACTCAATGCTGTGTCGCCATGCAAGACGACGTAATTTGCTTTAGATTAATGTAATTATTACAATTATTATCATCATTGTTATTTTTATTATCATCATCATCATCTTTACTACTACTGCTACTACTATCATTTTGTCATCATAATCATTATCAGTATTGTAGTACATTTATAGTAGTAGTAGTAGTAGTAGTAGTATAGTAGTAGACGCCTACACTGTACTGTTAGTATAGCATTATCAATATAATTACTTTGCTATCTTCTCATTAAACAGGCATTGAGTGCATCTTTTTAAAACAAACTGACTTCAGGTGTACAAAGGGTCTGCGAGCTCCATTCTAGCCGGACGATTTGAACTCGTGGCGCCTTCCGAGTGGCGCGGTCAGGTATAGCGCGAAACCTGTTGTTTCGTTCGGGTACACGAAAAATCACCAAAATTGACCCAGCCGTGATATATCAACCTGGCATATGATGACATATAGTTCTAGAGCCTCTCAAAGTTATCTTTGCCACGAAAATATGACAAGTTGTGGCTTTATCTATAACTATTGTACAATGACAAATCCTGGGTCAGTATTACGTAATAAGAAGGGCAGCGTACGTCTGAGCAGAGTGTACCACGAACTGTACATGTATGCGTTTGTGGTATAGATAGAGCTCCTTATCGTGTGGCCATCAACTTTTCCTTCCGAATATATCCGAACAAATGAGAATGTCATGTGTACCCTGCACAGTGAGAATTAGCGAAAGGGACCGGAAGAATTCCAAAAGGCGTTGGAATGATATATTCAAATGATGTAGACCCTCAAAGACTTGTAGGATGTAGCTCCACAGTCATTTCCGTTGAAGGAAATGAGGGTACATAATATATCACTCCTTCCTTTGTACATTCAGGCAATCCCTATACCAGAAGCTCCTGATGTTTAATCACAGACCCGCCCAGCTTCGACCATGCATTTTACTCAGCATTGATGTGTGGCAAAGCTCTGGCGCCTTCAAATGATCCGCGGCATTTTGCTCCCAGACCATGTGTACTTCGATCGTCTGAGACGCAGAGTACATTTGTTCTTTTCCTCCTCTGAGAGAAGAGAAAAAGGTCAAGTAGAGGGTGAAACCATGCCCTCTAACTTTCCGCCATTATCCTTTGTTTTATAGTCTGCGAAGTTACCGCCGTTGCTCACCAATTAACGCGCGGAAGAAGTGAAGACGCCACGGGGAGGAACATTTAAATTACACGCCAATTATTCGATTATATCAGAGAAGCCGGCGCCTGCGCAGTGAGCACATTATTCTCTCGGAAACCGTATGAATCCGAAAGTGGAACATGAATATAATAAGGAAAGGACGCGAAAGACAGCCAAAGAAGGAGTAGGTTTCAGAAGATGTGTTTTTCGAGATGCAACGGAAATGCAGCGGAAATGCAACCACATGACACCCGATCAATTAGTTGTGTTTTTTGTTGTTGTTATGATCCTAATTATTCGTTAACGAATCTAATTTCCTACTTTCGTCTTCACGTCCTTTTGCTGTATTGACACAAAGTTCTCTTTTTATATATATCACAGACTCCTGGATTTTACTTTTGGAGCTGAACATGCTGAAAATGAAAGCGCTTTCGCTGTTATGCAAAGTACCCTCCTCTGTATATCTTTTCTTCTGCTTCAGACAGAGTGAATAATAGGTTGTGCCAGGTAACTTGTGAGAGAAGAGATAACGACGCTCATACAAGACAAGTATAAATCTCAGTATTTTTTTTTCTTTGAACGAAAATTACTGTATACCAGTCAATCCATATCAATATTGATTCTGTTTTAAAAACACTGCCACGTTGAATTGATCGCATATACAAAAAGTTAATGGTTTAGTTAAGAGAATTGAGATAGAGGTTATAATAAAGGCAGTAATCAGAACTCGTTGGATGGGCTTGGAGATCAACAAATCATTAATGGATTTATTTATTTATTTATTTATTTATTTACTTACTTACTTACTTATTTAATATTTATTTATTCATTTATCTATCTATCTATCTATCTATCCATATCTATCTGTGCCACCTTAAAAGTCTGCTCTGAAGTACCAGGGGAAAATAATGTAATAAATCAATTCTCTTCCAGGAAGGAGTCCGCAAAGTTGAAAAAACAAACAAACAAACAAACATGTGATTTTCTTTTTCGTCTGTTTCATTTCATTTTGCTTTCAATTTCATTTCACTCATTGGATCTTGTTTCTCCAACCTTTTCATCACGGACAGCAAAACGAAATACATTTGTCCCCCCCCCCCCTCCTCCCTCCCCATGGAAAATCATGTGAAAATCTATCACACCCTGAATCCGTTTGTTGTAACATCACTCATTCCAGTGAAACAAAAACACCAGACCCGAAGTTCTACTTTATCTCTCTTTAAATATTTATTCGGATTTCAGCAAGCGATATAATACCAGCCCACATGTTCGTGCCGGTGCAGATGAGGGGTTGGGGGGGGGGGGGGTGACTTGGTCTTTCTGAACTTATATTGTTGTCTTAAAGTAATTTGAGAAGATGACAATATATCATTTAATAACTATTATAAGCTGTAGATTTAAAAAAAAAATCACTATATCGTCATATCCTGACTAATGATTAAAATGTATTTGTGAAGAGTCATTCATATAGCGTGCTCTATGAGCATCTTTCTTTTTTTTTCTCTCCCTCTATCTCTGTTTGTGCGTCCGAATAGATGGATGTGTGCATGTATGACTGCAGTGATTAGTAAAGTACAATTTGATATGTAAAATATTTGAATTTTTTGTACATTTCCGTTTCCTCCGCGTGAACCAAATTCTTGGAATTGCGTGCCACGAGTACATGCCATGGGCGGAGTGTCCGGCGTTCCTCTGGTGATGTGAACCGTATCGCTTTCCGAATCAATTATGTTTACCAAACCCACGCTCTGTAATCGCTCTATACAAGGTTGCTTTTGCATTTTTTTTAACCATTTTAGGTTAAAAAAGCAACAACCATCAGTTGATATCGCGAGAGAAGTTCAGTGAAAATCAGAGTAAGTAGAAGACAACAGTCTATGACGCAAAGCCACTATGTTGGAATACTTGTTAAGGTGTTTTGGTACGTGCTATTGGAGTTGCAGTGACGTACTAATTACGCCTGCCAATATTGTGAATGCGCACGTGTGTGTCTACTAGGTGTGTTCCCAATTTCCCAAATCATTATATTCGTAACTCAAAACATCTGTCTGTATCCTTTTCTTGTTTTCAAGAATAAATTATTCCATCAATGAATTCCACCATTCCACCAATGAATGACACTTCTGTATTTGCGTAACAGTTGAATATGTATAAGGCCGTATATACTGAATATTATTAAGAGATAATACGTTAGTAAATTTGTTTTGTTTCCTTCGTTCTAATTTCATAAAATCATTCATTTCAACCAACATTTGCAAGTCATCTGAGTCTACGCATACTGTTTCTTTTTCATTTCCTATCCTGCTTCTGTAAATTCCATAGTTTCTTTTTGGCTTTTATTCTTGTTGATTTTGCTATGGCATAACATCCAGCTGATAGAAAATGGTTCTCTTTCATGTCTGTGTGCGCTGTCACAACAGAATTGATGGAGGTGTGCTAAGTATGGACAGATACGCATGTTAAATATATTGTTTACCATTGGTTCGAGATATCACATTTGATGCATATATGACGTGTGGGTCAGTTGTATCACAATACACCCTGTCATATAAAATTTCGCAATAAAGCCTGAAATATAAGGAGATATCATTATTTTTCTCAATAATTTAAACCATAACTGTAGACGGTTTAGTCCAGAAACATGTTTATTATAACTATTGTTCATATTTTGTATATTTAACAAACGTATTGATTATACTGATTCGCATTTTTACATTGGTTGTTTCTATCCCTAACTCACATTTTAGAATTATTTTGAAGCACTAAATCTGGGTTTTTGTTTCATCTGAAAATGGTAAATAATGCCTCTATAAATCACACTTCTTAATGACATTTTGAAAGAGGTAACAACACAAAAAATAAAAATAATATCTTGTTATTCATATGGAGATTGGCAAAGTATCGAAGAGCATAAATAAAAGGGGGCGGGTAGCAAGGGGAGTAAAACGGAAAGACAGACAATGGTAGCAGATGGATTGTAAAATCGCGTGGAGTGGTAGAAAAAAAATACTTTACTGTCATTAGAAAAATATTGAATCTTTCGGCTCAGACAGCTGTCGTGTGTGTGTGTGTGTGTGATATATAATAATACATGATAGGCCCTATGAGTAAACACTGTTGTTTTTATGCCTTCCGCGGCACATCATTGCATCATGATTAGCATGAACTCGTCACCAACGACCTGCAACTTTCAAAGGCAGCTTTGGAAGAGAGCAATGCATTTATCACCATGATTTGCGATAATGAAATAGCAGTAGCAGTCCTGATGACAAAACTAAAATGAGAGAATGAGGGCGGCAATTTTAGGTCAACATGTGTTGGAGTGAAAAAAAAAAAAAAACAGTTCTGCGATACAACGCAGATGATTAAATGCGACGACAGGGCGGCCATTTTCATTTGGCGCCTATCATCATTGTCAAACAACTTGCTTATTAAACTGACACATAAATCAGAGAGGTATGTTTTACATGGAACTTCTGGGAATATAAATGCAGGACATATGGACAGACAACGAAAATGACATTAGAAAGCGCGACCATGGCAACAGAGAAAGGCGCTGCAAGGTCGATCAAGAAAAGTTTGATATTAATGTCCCATGCGCACGCAGCACGGAAACAAGCAAATACAAATGCAAATAGGATAAACCAGGGAGGTGCCCCCACCTCCTTGGATAAACAGAAAGAAATCCGTTTTAACTAGTGAAGCCATAGCATGGTCCGTACATTGAAAAGTATATATACACAGAATACTGTATAACTCGTGATTAAACCAAGAACTGCAAATAACTTCTGTGGATCAGAGACTCAATTTCCTCGCAAAACTAAGGACGTCTTCATCTTTGCTCTTGACATTGATGCTTGATGATTCGTCGAGGCCCCAAACAACCAACCTTTAGGTCAGCTCAAGATTTCTCCCCTGATTGATATCCAACCGTTGTGAGGAACTTGTTGATAAGTAATAACCATTGTTTGATAGTTTCTTCTCATTGCTTTGTTTTGCTCGTGACTAGATGGAGTGCCTCAGACGAATTCGCGTGGGAAAAGGATTCGAGCTAATCCACGAAAGCTACTTTGCGTGAATTAGAACAACATCATCACATGCAGGACTAACTGGATCGGATCAAAAATTCGCCACAGGCTGTTCTGTTTTAAATTCTTTCAGTAGGTCTATTCATCTATATCTTGCCATATTTTCAGAACGATATTTACTTAATGGGAGTAGGGTGGTAATACACTGATATTTACTTGTGAAAAAATGATATATTGGTATATAGTGGTAGAGGTAAAAAAAGGGGGCTGTATACAAAACAGGGTGAACACCGGAGATCTTGCCTACGCAATCTGAACTGTATAGTAGCCTGTGGTCGAGACTATTCCGTTTTTTTTTTTTAAACGTGCTGTTGTATTCACGTGTCAGTGTGAGGATTGTTTTTAAGAGTGGTCTTTACAACGTCTCTACATAAAGCACTAAAAATGCGTGGATCATGATGCACTTTGCAATTGACTATACTTATAGGTAAAAAAAAAAAGAAAATTGAAGAAGATGAGCAGACGTATAGGGTGAAGAGTTTAGGCCTGGAAGCAAGGCCATACTTTTCCACGTTGTCAGTATCGTAGTACATTGTATTATATATTCATATAGACTCTGGAATGGTGTGAAAGACGGATGTTTTGTTCGGGTTCTCACGGGGGGAGACCTGAGTGGAGATCGACCCAACCTTGGAACACATTTGCGGCCTTGTCTGAAACGTGAATGAAATTATTATTGTGATCGTGATCATGATGTTGGTCCGATGCCTCCGGTGGCCTTCAGCAGTTGAATAATTGAAAATATTTGTCCCGTCGACAATTCGAGCTCGTTAGGGCGTGAATGAATGCTAAGGTTTTTTCTGACTGCCACGCAGAGTTCGAACGTGACCGTGTGGTAATCGCGGTAATCTTCGGATTAGACAAAAAAAAAAAATGACGATAAGAAGTGCGGTAAAACATACTTACTTAACAGTAAAGCAAAACGCTACAAGTGACAAAAAATGGCTGAAGAGAGAGAGAACTATATAACGAGAAGAAAGATATCAAATATTTGAGCAGTAGAGCGACGACGTCAGATAGAGATAGATAGATAGATAGATAGATAGATAGATAGATAGATAGATAGATAGATAGATGGAGGTATACAGAGAGAGAAAGAAAGGAGGAGAAGGAGGAGAGGAAGAGAGCAGAAAAAGACAAAAGCGGGCAGTCAGTGTTGCATGTCATAATTATTGTAGCCTTTTTGTGTGGAATGCTCAGGGCCAACGATGACGTGAATATTGTAGATGTGGTAGTGGTATATAGGAGATTCCATCAATTACCCACATAATACTTATCAACTAAATTATAGGGCGTGTCTACAGAAGTAAATAGGGCAAGACGAATGCGATGGAGTTTCTTAATCAGTTGTGTGCTCCTGGGAGGAATATTCTCTCTCTGTTTTCACCAAAACAGTGAAATCGAGCGAACCGAAAGACTTAGAAAATAGAAAGTTAGGAAACGAAAGTATAATCCCATCTTTTGTTAAAAATTTATAAATGCACTCTCCAGATGAACTCGGCTAATAGGCATGGTTGTGTCATACAGTAATACTTAAGCAATTTGGAGCAATATTTGTACTTTGCTCTTTCTATAAGAGAAATCGAACCAAGGAACCTCACAAATTATTGCGCGTCCGTTGTCCCATCCACTGAGCCAAACTCCTCTGCTCCTCCTCTTCATGGATGTGAAGAACAGACAAAACATAATATTTGCGACACTATCTTTGTGCTCAACTAAAGCGTTTTCAGTGAAGCAAGCATGTGAGGGGAACTAGGACAGCTCTAGGGAAAGATTTCAATTTCTTCATACTCTGAAGCTAGGATAAGGTTTTTAAAATGATACTGCTGTATCATAAATTTGACGCACAGCCTCAAATGGCCAATGATGGTGATTCTCCGGGGAATATTCGCAGAGAAAATATTAATTCAGGGCTGTAAACTAAGCGCCACGAAGATGCCCCATTGACATCTTGTTTACGGATTTTGTCTTTTTCACGCAAACGAGATAAATGACGCAATTAAGTGGATATGAGGGGCAACATTTAAAATAGATCGAGACGTATTTTCGTCTGGAAACGCAGAAAGATGTAGGGGAAAACAAGTTGACGGTAGATCAGCTGGCCCTGGCAGCGGTAGAGTCTTTATTTAGCATTGACGGCTCTCTGGCTGGTATGTTGTTCTTGACGACCTTTTTTTCCAGTTCAACGAGAAAGGTTCTGGGCAGAAGGGATTTTCCCCCTCCGCGCCAGGGTACTGATAAACAAAATGTAAGAAGCATCATGAGCGATGTATTTCCTTCATGATCCGTTTTTATTTCGTCAAGGCAAAGAAATGATACCTCCTTGGCCAAGGATGCTCCAGCAAAATTCAGAGTGGAATTCAGCCGAAATTCACATCAGATAGGTCTCATTTATACGTCCACGACAGAAATTGTGACACTGTGTGGGACGGAGAAATGGGATATGCATGTACACACACACACACAGACACACACGTACATGCACACACAACCACAAACATACAAAAGCACACAGACACAATAATTAAAATATAAACAAAAATGGCTAACGTCATTACAGGCCTACGCTCATCCCACCACAGAGCCTCGGGTCATTCAAGAACTGGAATACAAGGTCAATGTAGAGTTTGGTGCACAGTCTGTTGACATAACATGTTCAAGTCTGGTGCGTGGGTGAGCATTTTCATACCAACTGTACCTTGCCCCCATTCCAGTGGCTTGGAGATGCTAGTCAGACATTCATTTTTGGAGGGTCTAGGAATTAAAAAAAAAAAAAAATGCCACGCCTGCATATAAATTGTCGTACCTTGGAAATCGACAACCAGAAGTGTATAGCGAGAGAGTATAACGCAAAGAGAGTATAATTATTTGGTAATGTATGCATGTACTTCCATAAAAATCGATAAGGGGTTTGGTTAGACTGTGTGTGATGTTGACGAACTTTTTGTGTGGACATTTGAATTATTAGAAGTATATTTTTTGTGCTTCCCACAGCGAACAACATTTATATATTTTCATGTGTGTGTTATGGGGCCACTTAACATAAATATCATCCCCCATCCTGCACGTCATACCCAATTTCTAATTTGGTTTCTCCTTTCCATTCGCAACTTCTGCGAGTTTCTCATTCACAAGCCTTCACATCTTCACATCTTTCACATTCACATCATTCACATCTTCATCGACGCCATCAGAGATGATGAGGGCGACGACGACGACGACGACGATGATGATGATGAACAGCATTTTTCAAAGGCGTCCAGTATGTGATTCTTCATCACCTTTTTCTTCACCATCTTCGTAATCGAATGTTGGTGTCATCTGCGTTGCAGTCGCCATCCCCTATCGCAGAACGCGTTGGTTGTTATTCACAGAGCCATGGCGTCTGTTTACCCATCACATTCATGTCGCACCCAAGATCGGCCGGTCTCCGCCTCCCCCCCCCCCTCCCCAAATATAGCCAGCTATATGTATTTACAGTCTTACCAACTGTTGTCTCCTCCCAGAGTCATTCCTTAAACCGCTTTCATTCTATTATCACCATGTATCAAACATTCTTTTCCTGTGTTTACTGTATATTATACCCTTACTGAAACATCCGGAGATCATACGCCAGATGTCCTTTTTTTTTTTTTTTTTTTTTTTTTTTTTTTTTACTCATGACTGTAATTCATGCGGCCTGAACAAAGTACACCAACGAATTTCCTTAATTAGTGAAAGTCTAACCGGGTGGGAGGACTATTTTTCGTTCTTTCTCTCTTGCATGCATATTTCCCAGTTTGCTAAAGTAACATAAGTATTAGAAATGATGGTTCATGTTATTTTGACTCAGGGAGAAAATGAATTTCTCCGACCTAGGATCAAGGACAGGGAAATATGTCCCTTGTACTTATAATAAGTGATATTAGTGGCAATACTCACTCAAAATAAAGAGTTCATCGCTCGTCACAGTAACGATTAGCGTCACACTGACGTTCCAGTAGTCATATTAAACGTCTTCATATTTTGTCTATTTCGCTAACATTGTTTGCTGGTGTGTTATCAATGGCTTACCCGCACAAAATGTTATACATGTCGCTCAAACACAGGTTGCCAATATAAAATGACAGAGTTTGTCACTATTTTGTTTTCAAGACAGGAGTTCTCCCACCTTAGCAGTACCTTAGTATATTGTTTACATTGCCGTCTATCTTTGGGCTATTGAGTAAACGCGACAATCCCCTCGTATTGCGCGATTACAATTGTATTGGGTATACAGGGGATTCTTCCTCGATTCTCACCCACCGGAGAATAATTGCTTTACATTGTTTTTTTTTTTTTGTTTTTTGTATTGCACCAAACATGCCCAAGTCTTTATGCGCATAAACTGATTTTTCTAGTTCTTTATTTCGATTTCTAGACATTTATGAGGTTGTTTATCGAGAGGTGTGCCGAGGGTAGGAATGTCAGAGAGAGAAGGTCTTCTGCTCCTGAAAAGGTTTTGTTGCGATGATTTGCAACGTGGGCACGGAGCGCTGATCAAATAGTGTCTGTGTCACGACTGATTCCTAGTCATGCGGAAGAGCTTTGTTTTCCTGTTGTTTATAGGATGTTATCAATAATAATGATTCCATCAGGGGAAAAACACACACACACACAAACACACAAAACATAGGTCATGAGAATCACACGAGAGGAGAGGAAGGTCTCGTCTTTGTGCTTTTTTCTTTGAGGCTACAATAGCCATGTGATGCCCGACTGACATTGTTTGAGGGGCGCGTGAAACTAAAGTAAACAGGATCACACAAAATAAGCATTGTCTTATAACGTTGAAAACGTGTAACATGTGAACTTTCCTGCTGTGAGTAGTTAATTGCTAGTACAATTTGATGTTGATTTGATGTGGATTCTAATTAAATTTGACCTGATTTTTCTGGTTTCTTTAGATGACATTATATACAAAACGCAATGCCTCGGCGGAGATACGTCTCATTCAGAACAACGTCTCATTCAGAACAACGTCTTCATAGCCATTAAAAAATAGTAATATCTAAACCATTACAGGAGCTACTTGACACAATACAACGTGTAAGTTAAGTTGGAGAAAGATATAAAAAGACCACCACAAGCCACCACAAGTTGAGTTTGACCAGGAAGGTGGCTTCCACCTCCCTGGTTTGACCAGAGAGGTAAGGCTCGTTGGTTTGACTTTGCTGGCGGCTAACAGTGATCAAACACTGGTAATTTTCGGCGTGCCCGTCCACTCTTGAGAGGTTTAGTATGCAACTAAGGCTGCGATCTTCCAAGACGCCATGGGTCCTATGTAATTCTAAGGAGCCACAATTCATATGCAAATTCGAAGTTAGTGTCTATAATATTATATCAGCTGATTATCAGGTGGCCTGTCAGGACGCAAACCCATAAATCTGGTTACATTCACCTCGTGATGTTTTGATGACTTGCAAAAGTGTTAAAAATACCCCACAAATTCAAACATATCTGAGTACATTGTAAAGGTGCCCTTCACGACTATCTTTGTATTCAAATACTTTGGAAGTACAATGTATCACATAAGATCTGCGGCGGGACACAATTGTGTTGTACGGGGCAAGTACGGCTCGTTCCAAGAGCCGATACGCCAACTTGACCTTTGTATCTTTTCTGTGAATTCATCCTCAGACGTATAGGTCGCACGCTCAACCAACAATTATAGTCGCCCAAAGTCCGTCTTGCTTTTTACGTCTTCTCGGTGTAAGAATAGCACAGGGTGCCCGGATGAAATAAAAATAGGAATTGACAGTATACGGGTAGGGAGAGAGATAGAGAAAGAGATAGAGAGAGAGAGATAGAGAGAGGTTGGAGGGACAGGGACGACTAGAATGGGGGCAAGGGTTACTTGGGAAATCCAAATGAGAGACAACGTGTTCAAGGAAAAATGCAGTTATGTCACACCGAGTTTTTAACATCGTATTACCTGCATGAAACTGTCTCCTTCCTGTGCTTGTCCTTTACGAGCTCCCGAGACCGGGTTTTTTTCTCTCATTAATGATGGTAGCAGAAGTATGCTGAACATTAAACCCGTGTCTTTCACTAAGAAGGAATGTGTATGATACGTCCCTGCATGCTTTAACCAATAGCAACCCATTTGTAGCAATTCAGATACAGCCTAACAAGGAGAATATATTTTATGGTCACTTGCACCACGGTGTATCAGCTTGGGCGCCACGCAAATGTCAATACATGTACCACTATTACCCCAGGTGATCTCGCATATTATGTAGGCCATCTCCTTGGTGCGATTATGGAGCTATACGACAGAAAATCTCTTGTAGCTCCATAGTGGGACGTCTGCTAAGAAAGAAGAGAAGACAGGAGGCGCAGGAGGAGATGGCATTCTCATTTCAAAATTCTCATTCACAATTTCATTGTGATTTAGCCCTGGACACAAACAAATCGTCACGCGTGTCGAAAGAATCGATGTCACCGACGTTTCCTCAGTCTATCAGCTGCAATAAAGCAGTCTGGTAACTATCAAAGCTAATACATTACAGGTAACAAATCTGAAAGTCACGACAAAGGCAAAATATACGGCATATCCCATCGACATGCTCTATGGCATCCAGAAAAAGCACCCGTTCCTGCTTTGGTCCTTTACGGGTCGTCGGCCGTAATGAATGCTGGTCTTCCATGTGGGACGAGGGTACTACATCACTACACATGGGTCATCAACTCTAAGGTTGGCCTTCCAGTCTACTGGACTTATACGAACCTCAAGACCTGCGACACCCGCTTGTGGCGATCACGGTCGTAGGGATACTGGTATATGGGGATAATACTTTGCTTGCAGCTGATTACTGTAATTTTCGTTACCAGTCTGACAAGCTCCAACAGATCAATGACCTGCGAGACCGACATGTTCATAGCTACCAGGTTCACAATGAACTCATAACTTGCAACACCTGCTTGTGGCGATCAGAGATATGGGGATACTGGTATATGGGGGATAGTACTTTGCTGGCAACTGATAACTTTACTATGATTTTCTTTACCAATCTGACAAACTCCAACGGATCAACAACCTAAGGCGAGAGCTGCCTGTTCACAGCAACCAGGTTCACACTGAATTGGACATAAATATTTATTATTATCAAAGATTAACATTGGCTTAGGTGAGAAAGTCGTCCCTTTTCCATTAAAGGTTGAGGAAAAGGTATCTCAAAATTATGATTCAGTTGACAGAAATCATGTGAGTTGCCGGGTTATCACTCCACCAAGCGTGAATCCGGCTTGTCATTGCCTCCCTATAGACCTTTTGACCATTTTGTTTCTGAAGTCAGTCATGCGTCTGTCTGAATTTCGACCACGTCAGAGATGCGTGAACTTCGTCGACAGGGCATTGGGGTCACGTTGTTGCTCCTGCAAGAACTTGGAAAGATCTACTACACCTGGATGCGCAGTACGCGTGTTGAAAGGTATCAGTCGGTATGTACTTGCCGTCTCAACTCCAAAGGGGAAAGGGAGGATGCATTGATATCCATTGGTAGAAAATTGCTGAACATTTAATTTTGGGGTAGAGTGCTCGAACAGTATAGTAAAGATTAAAGTAAGAGAACGCCTTTGCTTTGTGCTGTCAAACCAGAGAGGAATTTCGTTGCACCTTTAGTATATGAATGATGCAGTGGTGCTCTGATGTCAAATTATTTTATCTGTAGGAATTCCTACTGTACTCTAGTCATTAAGGTGAACGTCAGAGGTGAAAGTCTCACCTCCCTGCTTTACAGTAGGCTTAGATCAGGCAATGACTTTACAGAAACCGTAACGTCCTACAGGCCTCCACCCCAATGCAGTGCTTGAAATCATCTAAACGCCTGACGGCCTACATTTTTTCTCTTTCCAGAAATATCTTGAAGAGAGCTAGTCGAAGGAGTTCAACAGTTGCGCTCAACAAGCAGGACCGGAAACGACTTTGATCCGACCGGTAGTTCCTGGACTTCCGATCATGCAGCCTGCCTTGCCTCCATTGTGTGCTGACACCACACTCAGGGTTCCCGGCCCAGAGTTCAGTTCTCTCTTCTTCTTTTTTTCCCGGTGTACATCGCGCGACAGCAACTAAACGTGTAACATGTTGCTAAGGCTACTTGACTCTTCGAAGAGTGCATTTATGTAAGAAAAATTAGAAGGAGAGCATGCATGGCTCCTGATGGCTATACACTTTCAGTGTTTTGTCACTCGTAAACCTGTACCAGTCACTCCTACTTTGTAATAATCAAGATAATGATGATAATAACAATTTTGATATAGTAAGAATGATGAGGACGATGTTAATAATATTACAACACGATATTTATAATGATCATAATCACTATAACCCAGCGAAACATTATTATATTGAAAGCTTACCATTTTTGACTGATGGAGTATATCATTCTTTGATAAAATGTTACAGCGCAATCAAACGTCACATCATTCGGTGATCGATAAAGCACAATAAACATATTAGTGTCTTGCCATTAAATATTGTCTGCTTATTGGCGCCATATCGAAATTGGTCAAAGAGAGTGCTTCTGCTGAATTTCTCTGGACTCTCTTCACTTTTACAGGGATGTTCCACTAATGGGGGGGGGGGGTCCCTATGACCGTGAAAATTGATTTTTATAACTTTGAGTTTCAGTACAGCAACCTCCTTTGGCTCGATAAAATCACGTCGGTGAATACATCTAACCCAAACTGATAATAGATAACATAATATGGTAGTAAGTATATAACATACAATATGTAGGTGTAAGCATGCGGGGACGGGGGGGGGGGGGGGGGGGGGGTATGAGTGATGGTTTTTGGTGGCTCTGATATGTAGGCCTATAATTGTATATAGGTATATTAGACACTGTATTATGTATATTACAGTCACCTGAAGATTATTTGCCTCCTCCGTACAATATTATGCCTATCATCTTTTTGGTTCGAACGTATTTGAAATAATACTTAGTAACCGTTTACCTTCTTGTACTCCTTTACCACTCTATTCCAAGCCTACAGAAAGTAGTACTCTATGAAGTATTCGTTTGACAGCCCAGAATTAAAAAGACAGACAGAAAGAAAGAAAGAAAGAAAGGAAGGAAGGAAGGAAGGAAGGAAGAAAAGAAGAAAGGAACGTTATGCGAACAACAATGACAACTGGCCTACTTCTTGCAACATTTAAACAGAAAAAGGCGGCACTTTACGAAACTGCGCATGCTTACTAACATGTGACCGAGTGTAAAATGTCAACAAAACCCCCCTAGATACAAGCCAAGCGCATGCGCAAATAGGTTGACACCACGCACCACGTCATGTGGAAGTTGACGCTAAACATTTCGATACTCCTTGAAGGTCTTTTGGGGCATTGTTTCAAGGAAAGACAATGTGCTTGCGAAAGAACAATTCCGTGTTTGTTTGTTTTTTTGTATGTGTGCGGTTTTGTTTTGTTTTTTCACAAACACACCAATTCAGGTCATCTGCCATCAGAAAAAAACAAACAAACAAACTAGCAAACCATAAATCATTTTCTGATCATATTCTACTAACAATAATCATTGTTAAAAGTAGCGATCATTCCATAGGTTTTTGCATTGCGCCTCCTACCAGCAAGTGTTGAAACAGAGTGATCATTTTCCGTCATGTCTGTGACAACACGAGCCAACGCTCCACCGTAAATTCTAGGTTCTAGACTATGTAACACCGCTTCCTTGACGAGAGAATAAACCTCATACTAATAATTCCCAGGGCCCTGAATAACGTTGTATAATGCTGTCATTATTATTATTATTTTGTGTGTGTGTGTGGGGGGGGGGGGGGCGTTTTATAATAAGAGGAAAATATCATCTACTATGAATTCATTTGTCATTCAATTTCGTAATAAGATCTAAGTTAACCCATCTGATATCTTCGTACATTATTATTTTTTTTTTTGACACAGCAGGTGTTTGAGGCTATCTTATCAAGAAATGAGGGAGCCGACACACAGAATTGTGGACGAGATTTCGCACTACAATACAACATGTACTTACTGCTTCATCTGTGAAGCCTTCTTTCGTATCAATTTCAGACCAGCAGAAAGTGTCCCAGACAACTTTTTGAAGGATATTCCCCTCCTTCCAATTTTCCCGCTGAATTTCTAGACGTTGTTATTTTAAGCGGGATTGTATCGATATTACGAAAATAGGCCTTGCAAAGCAGACAAAAAGCTTTCCACAGAGAAAATTCCAAGGCCTTCAGAGTCAGAGTGATTTCCAAAATGATTTGGACTTTCACCGTCACGCGGCTCCAACAGCTTCGAACGGTTGAAGGCAAATAAACATATTTTCCAAGAATAGTGTGGGGTGTTTTTTTTTTTTGAAGGACTCAAGCTGATTTTTGTTGTTGTCATTTTCAACGTTATTCGATATTTCTTTTATGGTTTACTGTACGAGCTGAAATTTTCGCGGTGGTTTTATTTTCGCGAATTTCGCGAATCGCCTTTGAACCGCGAAAATAAAAACACGCGAAAATAACAACACGCAAATAACTAAGTTCAGTTAGACCCTCGCAACCGCGAAATTAACAACACGCGAAAATGTCCTCCAAGTAGCAATTCGCGAAAATATCTGTACGCGAAAATTTCAGCTCGTACTGCGTACAGTAACCTGGTGCTTAAACGCCTACGCTTTTCATGATCTGCTCTGTTCAAGGGACGGAATTTGTGTCCACAAAAGTTGATTAATCTTCGCTGGTGTTTACTGCATTCCCATTCCTATCCATTATTTTCCGTATTTAATTTTGTCAGGTCTAGAACGATGATTCCCTTGTACAAGCTGAATGTTAGGCCTACTACTTACACTATACTATATTATATTACATAATATATTGTACTAAGTTATGCTTCAGGCAGGCATCTTAAACACATTCCTGCTACCAATAGGCTATTGCTTTTACTAATAAGAATAAAAAAAAAAGGAATTATAACATGACAATGCTATGATAACTACTTATATTCTGATCATGTTGGCAATTGCTTATTTTTCATTCTCACAGGGAAGGAAGGAAGGACGATAGAATAATACAGCAAGAGGAAAAGAAGCTTAAACCTGGTCACAGAAGCCACAATGAATGCTATTAACTATACAGTGTACATTGTAGCATGTATAGAGTAAATCAGAAGTGTATAAGTTGTCTGGTAAGGGATCATCTTGCGAGTCAGCAAAAGGATGTTATGATAACAAGAATGTTAGTTCTACACCCATTGTCTGGTTAAAAAAAAACAGTTTCGCTCTATGACTGGAAAAATTGACAATAACAAGAATGTCAGTTATGCAGCCATAATTGGCATACCTTGTAGAGTGGCTAATAGGAATTGACATAAATAGCGCACACCAATGATCATCACACTGGAATAAACAAAGTGTCTGAAAGATTTTGATACACAAACAAGTTTGTGACACCCGTTTGACCTCGACGTTACAATCAATGTCTGAAGTATGGGGTGTGCTTGATTCTACATAATTTCAGACAGCACTATTGTGGTAGAAAGCATACTGTATTCGAGGAGTGCCACGAATTTATATATTTTTCTTTTAGTACAGGCAATACAGACACCAATGATTTGGCTTTTCGTACTTATGCAAGAATGACTTCACTCTCTGACAGTTCTGCGAGGGGAGATCCAGGGTAACTACATGCATACCCATCGTTGTTGCGAGCACTACCCGTACATGTGATCGGCAACTGATCACTCTCGTGCTCAAGATAAAACCAGTCACCAGTCACACAAGCATTCACTATCATAGCACGAGGAGAAACGGTGAGCAAAGGTCGTACTATACGGGAAAACCAGCCAGGTTCAACCAAAGTTCCCTCTCCAGCTTATCTGGCTGGTACGTCAGATAATGATAATAAGTACCGTGGTCCGTTTATTACATCATGTGCGCTGTTAAAAGCGTTTTCTAAAATGTGGTTGACCCATCAAGATATTGCGATCAAATCAGTTCTATATCAAAATGCCTTTGACACAATATAGGTATCATGACTAAAACCTACCAATATCATAACACTTGGAGCAAGAGTTGCTTTAAAAATGCATCATCAAGTAAAATGATGACAATCACACCAAATCTATGGATCACGACTATAGTTCATCAAAATATCTACAACCAATAAGCTGTGATAACTTCGTGGAGGATTTCGCATATAATAATGATATTGATTATAATCATATACTCTCATCACTTTCTGTCCACTTTTTTGGCTTCCAAACTTCCGAATGCGACAGTTCTCAACATCGATCGAGACGGTGTAGAAATCACATAATGTGTCATGAGGCTACATTCTTCCAGAGTCCTGTAAAGGGTGGGGTATTCAACTTGCAAAATCAACAAAACAAGAATGCGCCACGTCGCAAACACGAGTACGTACGGGACGGAGTATAATACACAGCTGAGTGCGAGCTTCTGGAAGGGGGCGTGGCACTTCGAATCCGCAATCGGTGCATGGCACTCGGGTGATACGGAGCAAAGCCAGTGAATGCATGCGATGGTAGATGCACCCGACCGCTGACCCTCCCCGGGAGCTAACCCAGTAGTCGCTCGATGAGGGTACCGCAGGTGGGCGTAGCTTGATGCTATTTACGATCAAAATTCTTGCGGTATTGATCCTTGAGTTGTCTGACCATATAACGAGATAAGAACGGAATATATAGATAGGACAGATGAACAGACAGGCGTAGACTGATGTCCCTAGAATATCGCAGAATCCTTGTGTGATAAGGGAACATCAGAAGATACTCCGTTATCTGATGAATGGATTTCAGCAAACCAAAAAGACACGCTGTCTGTTATACATGAAATAGCGGTAGCTTTTTTTCCCCCTTTTCTTTTAATCTGGCCGGCGACTGACTTTATCGAAGAGGAAGGTAATACCCAAACCATTCCTTGAAATGGAGGAACATGTAAGGACATTCGACTATGCGAACGTGAAACAACCCCTCGTGTCAACATCACGTCAATTGCATTGTCACTCAGAAAACTGTTTCTAAGTGGGTAAATCAAGTACGGTAGTATACCAAAGATTAATGTCGCTCATATAGATGGCAATACAGATAACCCCATACGTGAGCTATATATTCCAAGACAAATTCTCTATTTACACTGTGGATAGAACCTACAACTGATGGTTTTAAACAAAAGCAACAGCAAAACAAAACAAGCAAAAGAATAACAAAAATCTCAGTGAGCAAAGAACAAGAAGATTAGTTCTGTCGCATTATGTGCCTACCCTGGGAAAAAGGGGGATAGCCGCGAATTCCAGTCGGGCTCCGGAATAATGGATTGTGCCCGCTTCTTTTTCAAACGGGGTCACTGTGCGTTCGATTCCCACGCCCTGGTAAAGCGGTTCGACGTACATGTATATCTATAAGCAGAGTCGTCGAAGATCATCAACTGTTCGAGGATTGGATAATAGGATAAGCCCTAAAGGGGACGAGCGCTTTAATATGAATGTCTGCTACAAATTTTAGTGGGAAACACGCCCCACGAGTCGTTCAGGGAACCTGACATACATAAAGAAAGATTGTAAACTTCACCTGAACTATAACCGAGCTTCATTAACAACTTGGCCTTTGCACAATTTGCGTGTCATTTTTTTTTTTTTTTATTAGTCTTCCTAGCGTATCGATTGTTGGCGCATGATTGCCGATGCTTCGAGTTCGTAATGTCATTTTTCCCCCATGATGTAGGTGCTCATTCACGCAAGTTGTGAGTAATTGCTTCTCGATTTATTGTTCCCGAATCTTCATTTCTCAACCTTAGCGTTTATATTTCTGAGTCATTACATCGGTGGTTGGATGGGTGTTTTCATCCCATAAAACAGTGTTGAGGCGGCCGGGAAATGATGGTATACGGGACAGACTCATTGATTGCGGTCGTAATAGTTTCAGAGGGGAGAATTACAATGGAGAAATCTAGAAAGACACAAGAGAGAGAGAGAGAGAGAGAGAGAGAGAGAGAGAGAGAGAGAAATCATGTGTGTGTGCAATGTACGTGTTTGTGCGCGCGCGCATGTTACGAAACTTGGTGATGATGTTCGTTATTTCGAAGGCTCGTTGATCCGAAAATGAAATGAGGTTCGTTATTCCGAAACACGCGAATTCCCTATATCTAGATGTTTGTTAATTCGAAAAAGAAAAAGGGTTCGTCAATTCGAACATTTTGTGGCGTTATTCCGAAAATTTGCGGCGTTATTCCGAAGCTTTCTTTGTCAATCCGAAAATGAAATAAGGTTCCTTATTCCGAAGGTTCGTTGATCCGAAAATGGAATAGGGTTCGTTATTCCGAAGGTTCGTTAATCCGAAACTGGAATAAGGATCGTTATTTCAAAGGTTCGTTAATCCGAAAACGAACAGACGGTGCGTACTTACAAACCTTCGGAATTACGAACTTTGTTTCATTTTCGGATCAATGAGCCTTCGGAATAACGAACTGTAAGCGCGAAACTGTGGGACATAATAGGCCCTATAGACTTCGTTGATGAGTAAAATACACCTCCAATTTCAGCCAGATACATTATGAATCTGAAACAATGTCCATCATTTCTGAACTGAATTTTACAGGCAGATATTCACCATTTCTAAAACACTGTGTTGTGATTAGTCTTTATTTTCTAGTCACTTTGCCGCCATGGTTAGAATAACTGATCAATGAAAACAGAAGACTGAAGTTTTATCACTTTCATGCCACATTTAGCTCTCTTAATCTATCGCCAGGCCCCTTACAGGTTGGAAGTTCTAAAAATTGCCAGAATTGCTGTTGCAAATCACCATCATTTTAGGATGTGATATTTTTACCAGTTCTGCGTCATCAGTTTTTACGAGGTACAATCATTAAAAAAAAAGTTTTGGAAGTCATATAAAATATTTCTAGAGTGGGGAAGGGGGAAATATTATGAGACGGTATAGGAACGGCTTATTTCTATTCAGGGAAACTGTCAAGAGAGGCTGCGATAGAGGGATATGGGCACTGACACACATTGAAACACGTGAACGTGATGCAGATTCGGACAGTTGCTATGGTAACCATTGACAGGCAACCGCACCAACTCGGAGAGAGGTACGTCGAAAGGGATGCTGTTAAATAAGAACGCAAACATTTTGAGCAATTAATGTGTGTATGTAATAACATGCAGCTTCCCTTCGGAGGAAGATCAAGTTGCCATCTAATTTTCAGTGATTTCTCTCTTACAGCCCCCTCCCCTCTCTCATGTTTGTTTATGTGTTTGTTTGTTGTTGTTGTTTTTTAGGGGGAGGGGGATTTTGTCCAGGCTTATTGATATATTTGACGTTGCCCTCTGGAAGGGGAGATGTTTACATTCATGAATCGCAATTCACATGAATTGATAACAAACAAACAAACAAACAAAGTCGATCATGAGGCATAGAGTCATGTTGAATGAGTCTTTCCCGTAATGCTAGAGACCCCCCCCCCCCACACACACACACACCCGTCAGTGCTTTAGTAATGATTTGTTTTTTGTTTATGCCATTTCCCTGGACTGACTGTCATTTCTGTCTTTGTCTTGGCTATTCTTAGACACGAAAACAAGGCCACGAAAAATTTGGAACAGAGTTATCTTGCTCGTGTGTTTGCGCTTATGTGTCTTATATCATTCTTAAATCACTTTTTTACCCTCATAATCATTTAGGTGGCTTCCAAATACACTGCTTATGTTTAACATTTTATTGTCACATGTACCTCTCCATACAGCCGCATGCACTCACATCAATTCAATTCAATTCAAAGTTTATTTCATTTTTCGACAAAACATATATGTTACACTTCTTTTACAACAGAGAATAAGGTAAACAGAACATTATGCAATGAAAAGAGTGTACAATAATTGAGAACCTTATAGTAATTATACATTGTAGGAAAAAAAAGAAACAGAAGTGGTCGAAATGAAGTACATAACCTTGCTTAAAGGTATTAGCCCACATTTGTAAACCTGCAGCAATTGGTCTCATAGTTAGCATGGAGTTTGGGTATGATTGCAGTAACACCTGTGCAAAATTTCGTTCCAATTAGTCCATTACTTTCATAAAAATAAATGAAAATGCACCGTATGCATGCGTATAAAAACGCTCGCTAGCTCCGGTCCACGCGCGTACTACATGCATGCGATACATGTGTAAGTTAATGTACGTAGCTAGCCCGCGCTCGCAATTCGATTTTGGGTCGGGTTGACCCGGTTTGAAAATTGATTTTAAAACGATGATTTTCTCTCTTTTATCGAATGGTATAGACAAAGAGCAACAGGTGAGGTATGTTACTGTTATAACTTGTACTTGAAGTCATATTGGACCTGTTTTATGCAGTTTTGATTTTCGTGGGTTTGCAAATGTGGGCTAGTACCTTTAAAGTGCGAAAAATGGAGAAAAACGGGTGCAGTTCGTTATTCCGAAGGTTCGTTAATCCGAAACACACAAATTCCCTATACCTATAGAGGTTCGTTAATCCGAAAATGAAAAAGGGTTCGTTAATCCGAACATATGTGGCGTTATTCCAAAGGTTCGTTAATCCGAAAATGAAATAGGCCTCGCTATTCCGAAGGCTCGTTTATCCGAAAATGAAATAGGGTTCGTTATTCCGAAGGTTCGTTGATCCGAAAATGAAATAGGGTCCGAAACGAACCATCGGAAAAACGAAAAACGGAATAACGAACCTTATTTCATTTTCGGATTATTGAACCTTCGGATTAACAAACCTTATCACATTTTCGGATTAACGAACCTTCAGAATAACAAATCTTCGGAATAACGAATCTTCGGACTAAAGAACCTTCGGAATAATGAACTGTAACCTATAAAACGGCACACACTCTTGTACACACTATCACATGTGCAATATCTTTTTGTTCTTCTTTGACCTTCGGATTTTTTTTTCTGGTATGCATTTTTCCTTTGGTCACCACTCGCACGTCTGCTTTGTTAATAATGGCAACTTTCTGCACTTGTTCTTTTGTACTTCTTTGGCAAGATGACATGTTCTTGGTATACTCGAATTCGTCTAGGTTTTATATTAGGTTATTATCTAATTCGTAGAATTTGCGAATCATACAGAGTTCAGATACAGATGATTGCTTTCTAGCTATGTTTACATTCATAATATCAACTTGCATGTTAGTTTTGGATATATTTGTGTTCATGTTTTCCTAGATTTCCTGATATGAAATATTTTCTATTGTCTCAGATGATAATATGCGAGGTAAACAGTAGTCAAATGTTGTCACCAATATTGTACGAGCTATAACATTCCAGTCTTTATTAAATCATATTGAATGCGACGATATGAACATTTCCGGTTATACATTGTCATCCAGAATAGCTGCGACGCGAACGCTAAGACGGCGCAGCCTCCCGGGTTGAACAATGGAAACAGTTGCCTTGCGCCTGTGCAGAACATCATTTTAGCCTAACAGAGTCGTCTTTAGCGTTCGCGTCGCAGATCTAAACCTCGCTTTACTGATTCCTTGAGAATGTAGTCAAATGAAGTGTCATGCATCAGTTTAAGCATGGATTGGATATACTCGATCATACAGGGGGTACCCTAACAGTCGTATTATTTTGCTTTCAAACGCCGATATAGTTCGTTGCAATCACCAAGTACTGCAGGGCATGTATAGACATTGCATTTTCTCTGTGCTAAGATAATGTTTGTTTGTTTGTTGTTTGTATTTTCTTTTGGATGCGTGTATGTGTTGTGTGTGTGTGTGTGTGTGTGGGGGGGGGGGGGGGTGTCAGTCATACAGCCAGGGAAAAACAAGCAGGACTCTAGCAGTTATTTACCCGAATCCCCTGCCTACCTGCAAATGTTCCCATATGACATTGCCGAATGCGGGCATGAATCATGACATGTACCTCAGTATGTGGGACGATAGATTCCGTTTGATATTTTGATGTATTAGAGAAGAAGAGATGGGGGGGGGGGGCAGCTAAGGGTGACACGCTATTTTTACAGTCAGAGGTCTAAATCTGCCCATGAGTGAACCTTGCATGGCGCTGATCCATAAAGGGCAAGCTGTAACCCTGCCAACTGTTGCACGGCACTGGTCTAAAATTTGCTGACGTCGATCCAAGACTTAGTCAAATTCTATATAAAGGGTTCCTATTGTTGTCAGGCAGAGCCTTCTCATGAACGTCGTATGTGATAACATTTCTCACCTTACTGGCAAAGTAATGTAATACTATAATCATAATTACCTAACCTACGCAGCCTATTCAGCGCTGTTTTTCGTATAGATGGTGGGGCCAGCCCTGTCATCATCGATCAGCTTTGCGAGGTAACCCCGCCAATTCAAACATCGATTGTCCAAGGAATGTATAATGTATCAGTGATCAAGCGTTTAATAAACAATATTGCTGGAATAAAGGAATTGTAAAATAACTAGCATAGTCTTGCCACGATATGGCTATATTTTCATAGGCAAATCGATAATTCTATTTTCTACTCCTTATGTGAGAAGAACGTAAATCGTCGTCATGGATAATACCATTTTCTAACGAGAATAAAAAGACTTATCAAACAAATGTTAGCTCTGCCAAAAAAAAAAGAAAAAGAAAAAGGATAACACATAAAGCGCACCGAAATATAAAGAGAATGAGCAATTTCCTTTCGACGATGTTATTTTCCGAATCTCCCAGTTCCCAATACTCCAGCATGACAGAATTCATGGTCATGTAGCTATGGAAACAAAATCGTTCTCCTTTGCAATTTTCTCCCCCCCCCCCCCCAATACTGGTCACCCTGTCGTGTGCCCTCTTTCCGCACCTGCTTTCAATAAATGTATATGTGTCAAAAAAACTTCTGTACTATTCAGTTTCTACATCTTTGCACTGTTTCTATAGCGGTACATGATTATATTCCAGCGCAGAGAGAGAGAGAGAGAGAGAGATAGAGAGAGAAAGAGGGAGATGGGGAGGGGGGGGGGGGGTACAGGAAAAAGATACATAAAGATGCTGTCCCAATTTGAGTCCTCATGTTTCCCCCGTTCGCCTCTGAACTTTACCAGAAAAGACTTTGGAGCTAATTTTGGACGCTTGCGGTTTTTTGGACATCAAAAAAGGAGCAGGAGTCATAATGGCAAAGCTCGTCATCAGCTAGTCATCAGTGGCTGTTCCAAATGTGGCTCGATTCGAAAGAGGGATGTGTGTGATATCCTCACACACATACAATATAACAATACTCGCGCGCGCGCACACACACACACACACACACACACACATATCTATATCTATATCTATATCTATATCTATCTAGCTAGCTAGCTAGCTAGCTATGTATCATAATTATGGTATCGATACAAAGTGATAGAGGCAGTCACACAGAGAGAGGGAGAGAGAGAGAGAGAGAGGAGAGAAGCTGAATTTGGCAGAAGTTATATAAAGTGATATAATTGCTGCATGATATTCAACATTCAACATCCCTGCGTGTGTGTGCATATCATACAAGTATATAATCCCTTTATTCCCTGATATTTTCTCTATTTGGTTGTTTTTTCTGTAGGCTTTTTTTTTTCTCCCGAATGTCAAGATCATTTTCATTGAAAGATGGCTGAAAACGCCGGAAAACTCGATAAATGTACTGAAAGTTATTATATCCGCATTCCGAGAAAGAACGGTCGGTACGGGATGGTCCGTGGGGGTTACTTTCACTAGTCTTGTTCGCAACGCAAACTTGTACTTCCTAAAAGTAAAGGAGAGTCCGTTTTTCGGAGAATCTGCCCCAAAAGATTAACGCTTATGATAAGGACCTTTTCCACCATTAAAATACCGGACTTATGACCGTTATCTACCAAGGAGGTACCAGTCGAGCACCTTGTCTATACCCCCGAAAGGCGCCGGGGAAGGACACAATTAGAGAGAGAGAGAGAGAGAGAAGGAAAAATAAGACCACAGTATAAATTCTGCCTACCAGGCACGGAAGGAGGGCCGGATTTCCTTCAGTTGGGAATGTACATCTACTTAAGTTACTCTTCGCCAAAGTTTCTCCACCAATTTTTTTTTTTTTTTATAAAAAGAAAATACAAAATGCTGTGTACCGACACCTTCTCTGATTTCCAAACGAAACTGAAACTGAAGATTTCGAAGGAAAGAGCATATCGCGATTTGATGATATTTTTTTTTTCCGAATATTGTAATTATGACTATGATCCAAAGATTTGTTCTTGATTTCTCCAATACACCCTAGAATAGGTCATAATATTAGGCTTCATGATTTCTCAGCTAAATATGGCATTTTTAAAAAAGTTATTTGTTAAAAAGTTCCCTTTCCCCAAAGAGACCACGAGGTTGGAAAATCAAGTCGTATATTATCAACTTATGTAGGTTGATTGAATATCGTGATCAGTAACTATTTAGCAATTAGTTACTAACTGCTTACCCCGTTTATATCTAACATTACACAACTACCCAAATCGACTCGAGTTTAGGCAAGTGCTTGACAATAAGGTATTAATATAGATGACGTCATTACCCAACTCCGACATCGTTGGAAACTCCTTACTCTGCGAGTCTTCGACCAGGGACCTATTGCATTCGACATTTTGTAGCTTTTGAACGATCGACTTTGAGTAAGTAGAAATTTGATGATGTTGAACTTTCCTCCAGAAATGTTACTTATTTCCAGCAAAGTGGTCCTCTCCCACAGTGCACCCCAGTAAAAAAAAAAAAAAAGTAAGAGAGAAGTTTTCCATACGAAAATGGGTTACCCACGAGGGGTCGACTGGGGTTCAAGTTTAATAGGAGACCTTGTCTGAGAAGAGGTCACGAGTAGGATTTAGAGGTTTGTGGAGAAGTTTTCCCACCCACCACCATCCTGGAGAAGAAGAAGACGAAAAACGGGAAAAGGTGACGAACATATGGTGAGAGGGAAGGGTTGCCCCCTACATCATCATCAGCCACAAAAACGGATGGCGTGTCAGCGTCGGCTTGATCGTCGGTCGGGGCTGACGGTGGGGTATATGGTGCATGATGAAGGCAGGGAAAAGGGGGACTGAAGGGTCTGAAATGATCACATGATGGTGTCAGGGAGGAAACAGGTGCGGGAACCATTTGGCTGCCAGCGACCCGGCTGCCTGTTTGGTCAGCTTCGGAACACGCTTCCGACATGTCTTCGTCGTTTTGCAGTTTCCACGCGATCGCGTCCTTGCCTATAGTTTGTTCAGACCCGCAAAAGAGGAAGACAGCAGTGAACTTGGCGCTTTTTCTTTCCTTTTCTTTCTTGGTACTTTTTTGACATTAATTGTTGGGAGTGCGGAGATAGATAACAGTGGCGGAACCACATATAGTACGAACTTTTTAACGGCAGGAAACTCAGGGTTACCACCTAATAGCATACACTTCGAGCAGAGTGTGCGCGAGAGTTCTGTTTGCGCAGATTATATGCCCAAAATTTTCCACCATTTCTGCAGAGATTTTCTCACGCTCGAGATGTATGCAGTTTTCTTTTCTATCATATTCCATCTTTTTGTTTCTTTGTGATGTTACAGTGCTTTATGTAAATTGTTATCAATGTTTTGCATATTATACGGACTATACAAACAGCCGAATGGCTGAGTGCGAGTATTCCAACGCGAGTTTTCACAAAACAAACAAACAAACAAACAAACAAACAAACAACAGCACAAGCATTCAAACGAAGAAAACTTATTTCCAAAAATTGATTAATTCTTTTGCTGGTACACCAATTACTATTTTGTTTATTTACTGTCTCGTAAAAACCATCTCATGATTTTATAAGGTTGAAAAGGCAAAATTTTCACTCTGAAATTGAATGAATGTTTGCATTCTGGCGGATGAATAGGCGCATTTTATCTATAACGTGACACATTATAAAAGTTAACTATCATTCAAGCACCTATAGACAAAAGAATGTATTCATAACTTTACGATATGGCACTGCACATTACACTCAAAGAAAACAAGAAAATACTTGCAGTATTTCGGCTCTACAATTTCAGCGTCTTTTCTTACGAGCTTCAACATTGTTGCCAGCATTACATAATAGAATCCCCTTCCTCTCATCTTGGGGACCAAAATTCCCGAACTGTAAGACATCAATCAGTTTCGTTGTCACTCAATGGTGAAGACAGGCGCTATATCCCGAGTCAGTGATCAAAAGCAGTTATTCATAGCATCGCATTCGTTGCGGTTAATGACAACATCATGACAATATTCACAATGATTGGCACTCGATCAGTTCACTGGGGGCAAGGGAGGTAGCCAACATTTTGCTCATTGTTCGTTTACTTAGATGAAACCTACATTATTTCTAAGGAACACTACCTGAACGATCCGACTTTAGGTGCTAAATAGTAATTCCCACTTGATAATTCTTACAATAATTCTCTGTTCAGGTCTGTTTTTAAAGTTGAATAGGGAGGTCTCATATTTCCCTGAAGAGATAAGCCTACCTGCCATATCAAACCCCCTCATAAGATAGAATTTGATCTACTTTTTTTTTATCACTTCACCTTTACTGAATCGCATGTAAGGTTAACAAAACAAAACGAAACGACCCCAAAAAGAAGAACTTTGTAAAGCTCAAAAACCTTTGTGTGTATGTGTACGTGATCGTCTGTCGAGTATGGAAGGTCTTCTAAATTCCATTACGACTGTCAGTCATTACCAGTGGAAAGAATATGACTTTCATACTTCGATCACCGGCACGACTTTCTCGTAGTGGGAACTTTACCGCGATCTTGCACATGAGGAGCTTCATTTCTTCATTCTTTGTGTGTGCCCAATATATATATATATATATATATATATATATATATATATATATATATATATATATATATATATATATATATATATATATATATCTAGCACCTGTCTATCTGTATGTCTGTTTATCTATTTATCTATCCATCTATCTATCTCTCGAGCCGTGCACTGTGTATACATTGTCACGCAACGAATTATCCAATTCTCTCCGGATGATATTATCACCCAGTGAACATTCATACGCCATCAACTTGGCAAAGTTTAGAAACAATGTATGTCAAGTTGATATTTTCACAGACGAGACAATGTAAATGCGATCTTATTACTACCCTCCTCGATATTCGGAATGCCTCTCGTTCTAGTTGGTTGAGTCATTTGGATCTGGCACGGCCATTGTTGGGGTCCTTTTTAATAGCCCCCTGTGGGTCCCCTCTTATGATGTACAAGGTTTTTTGTATCGGTATATATCATATACAGTGTGCCTGACAGGTAATCTAGCAAAGCCTATTTATTGGCAGTCATTGTCGGGGGCTACAGCGATGGTTGGGAGAGGACTTGCAACGGGGTGGACTCTTCACCCTGCTGAAGATCTGAGCGTCCAACCCTGGATGTAACAAATTTAATTTAAGATTATCATGACAAGATTAAAATGAAGGTCAGCATGTACCGGAAGATATCATACAACGAATAAGACCCCTTTTATATCAAAAAGGGAATAAATCCCCCGATTTCCATAAACAGAGTGAATCCAAACAAGGAAATTATAGGGAAACTTTCACAGAAAAGGACAAAAGAGGAGGGATTTTATGGACAAGGGACTTCTCGCGCGTTTTCATGAAGGACAATTCACAGGTGCTTAAAGTACTGATCAAAAGAATAAAATGGTGAAGAAAAGGTGATGAAGTCATTACCTGAACGAATTCACACGTATAGTGCTTGCGACCACAACCATTGTGTCGTAGGTAGACATCCGACGCTTTTATAATTTTCTTAGATTTTGTCAAATTTTACAAAAATTCGCCCTGTTGTATTTGTTTGGCATTCGTTCCAATCATTAACGTGTGCTTTAAAGTGGTGTGGAGTTTCTCTTTTTAAATAAAGGCTGATATATATAACCTTGGCGGTGAATGAACCATTATTGCACACATTCTAATCTCGGATCGACAAGATGTCATTCTTTTGTCCTAAAAGCTATCTGTCAGAGACATTAGGCATGCAAGGAAAAACACGATTTGTCTATTTTTTTCTCCCCCAAGTTTAGGTCCACGGACTTCGTGAGCGTAGAGTTGGTACGTATCGTTGTATATTGCCCTATGTCAAGTCCACTCTTCACGTGACATTTTGGCACGTGGGCTGACGTTGGACGGGGGTTAGGGACCTCAACATCTGTTGAGGGGAGATGAAGAAGGACCATTTTCCTGTCTGTTTCTTGGTTTGGTTTGCTACAAATTTTTCATTTAGGCACTCGGTACCGAAAAAAAAAACTTTCAAGAAAAAATGATAGAAAGTGCAGTCCATGTGATATTGTGATATCAGCTTGAGCATGCGGAACATGTAGGGTGTTCTGCATTCAATAATGGTATTATGCGAGACCTTTCGAACATTATACCTCCTTGAAGAGCTACACGAGATGTGTGTATGTAGGTGTATGTGTGTGTGTGTATGGGTCGGTACTTGGATTGGAGACCATTCTTTACGTAAAAGCTGGATATTAGGAAGACCTAGGAAAGAGAGAGGGAGATCATAAGACTGAATTGGTTTTCCCCTTCTGCACATTTCACGTAAACACGGAAATACGAATGTTTGTAAACAGGCTGCGACATTGCCGTTCTCAGATACTCTATTGAAACGCGACTTTTCTTTCCAACTAACAGTATTCCGGTTGCGATATCCACATACACGTACATTATTATATGGCTCCCAAAAAGAGAAAGAGATACGAATACACAGGCACATTCTTTTCTCCGCCCCTCTCTCTTCCCTCTTGTTATATATCCCTCTCTTCCTCTCTCGCACAGGAGGTCACAAGCTAACTGGGTCGAAGCCGCGAAATCGGCAATGGCCTCTCTTCTCTATGCTATGTAATGATCCAGGGAAGCTAGCACAACGCGTACCTCCCGCACTCTACTTGACCTTCCTTGCTTGACTGGGCTTTGCTGCACTATGGAGCCAGATCCATGGCTGCACTGCTTGCTTGCTGAGGATACGCAGTCAATGTCAATGTTTGGAAAGAGTCAACTACAAACGGGGACAGGGCGATACGACAAGCCATCGGCACTGTATATCATGGGTGGGGTTAACTCGTATTAGAATGTGTACGTGTGTGTGTGTGTGGGGGGGGGGGGGGCGCAGAGGGAGCAATCACTGATTGTCATTCAAGGAATCGAATTTTCGCACCCAAAACAAAAGCATGTCAGCCTAGACACTGGGCAGCGTACGCCAGTCACGTGCCTCATGACATCACAGAACTTCACGTCGGTTGCAATGTTGCTGTCATGATGTCATCCACAGATGAAGATATTACCATGGAGACAGAAGATTCTGGCATGCGTCCCCAGGCCGACGTCAGCCAGCGGAAATCCCAAATGATTCACCTCCTGTGAACATGAGATATTAATCTTTAATGTGACTGGCTCCAACATTTTTACCTTCTTGGCACTCTTCCCCCTTAGTGGTGCATGAGCTGCATCAAGTTCGTGTAAAGTAACATGACATGGTGTTAGAAATTCAAGTTCAAGGATGAAAAGGGGACTAAGTGTTGAAATGTTCCCGTCCATGGTATTTTTTTCTTGGCTCCTAACTCTGTCTCTGCATGCATCCAAAAACTGGCCCGAAAGCAGAGTCGGGAAATTGTAATAGTTTCATTGTGGAGGTCACGCCACTTCAGATCCTCTGAGGAAACCTTTGGTACCTTGTGACTATACAATATTTAGCCCTCATTTCGGAAACATCGAACGAAATTTAGCCAAGTATTCTAACTTAGGACAGGGAGGTGGGAGCTTCCCACCTCCCTGCTTAGGAGAGAATGCAGCAAACACTAAATATTTCTAGAACCTTGCTAGAATCAATATCAGTTTGGTCTTCTGTAGCTAACAATGTCTCTGCTATGAGTAAGGAATCAGACACAAGCGGCAAACACAATGGTGATATCATTAATTGCTCATAAAATATAATGACAGCAAAATCGTGATATTCAAGGTCTTTGTACGGGGATGTATTTCTTCAACCATAAGAATACCATTACACGGCTCAGCCAGGAAACCACGCTAAAAATGGGCGCCTGCAGTTTGGTGTCTCTTAAACCAAGGAGGTACTTACATTACCTCCTGGGTAAAACTTGCGATCCTTGATCTGCGTATTAGCTGATAACAAAGGAGCAGAAAACTTTATCTCAAGCCGACGGGATGATGTATCAATAAATTACTTAAAGTCAGATAAGATTCATCTTTTAATCACTGATGAAAAAGTGGGTGATGTTCTCCATTCCGGTGGTTCTTTAATCCGAAAATGAAACGGGATTCGTTAATCGAAACATTTTGTGACGTTATTCCGAAGGTCCTTATCCGAAACTAAATAAGGTTCGTTATTCCAATATAATGTCCGTAAATCCGAAAATGAAAAAAACAAAAACAAAAACAAAAACAAAAACTTGCTTACTAACGAACCTAAGGAATTACGAACCTTATAATACATTTTGGGATAAAAGAGCCCTTCGATTAACGAACCTTTTTCATCTTCGGATTATCGAAATTTCGGAATAACGAACTTTCCTAACGACGAAGCTTCGGTAATAACGAACCTTATCTTATTTTCGGATTAACGAACATTCGGAATGACGCACCTTCGGAATAATGATCTGTAACCGAAAAAGTAACGAACTGACACTGCATTTTATGCCTCGTATCATAGTGATACATGTTTCATCATCGGTACAAAAATAGGAGAAACCTGGAAAAGGCCCCCCCCAAAAAAAAAAAAAAAAAATGAGAACATCAAAATCTTTACAAAATTTATGCAAAGTGTATACAGGGCGCGTGTCAGAAGACATTTTGAGCGGGTCGTACCTGCGCGATAAGGTAGCAACGATAATCGATTACATGGGGTGTGTTGGTCATGTCAACGCATGGAAACAAGTCGAAGATACTTCTGCATTATGATAATGATGTGGCTATGAGTTGTTTGGTTGTTGTTTTTTGTTTGCTTTCTTTTTTTAAGTGATTGATATCCAGGTATAGGTTACAACATCCTTACCTGCGACAAACACCTTTCAAGGATCATGTTCGCGTCCTCTCTGAATTTGTGGTCATAGAATATTCAAACTGCCGCCAAAAAACAAAACATCTCAGCAGGAAGGTGAGTGTCACTCCACCGCGCTGTTTTCTTCGTGTGATGTGATCATCCAAACTCTTCTTGGAACCCGCCCTGAGTATAGAGTTTAGTAATACTAGTCATAGTGGGTATTGATATGCGCAGGCTCTGAGAATTAAACAAGCCAAACACCCTGTAAACTACGAGTAACAACTTATTGGTGCGACTAACCGCCACGGCGACTTGATTTCTAATGGCCGCTGTGCATGTGAGACTACCAACCCTGCATACCAGCATTTTGCCCCTCATCAAGATGATATTGATATGTTCCTGCCCAATTTGTTGTCATTGTTACGATTAGCAGTAATTCACGGCTGACTGTAACTTTAGCTCCAATTCATATGTATACAGTAAGACGCCATGTCATTTTTTGTTTTTCCTGAAGGTGATATTGACAGTGCAAGAATATGGACCTAAAGATATCAGGTCAACAACTCCGTTGACCTTTGAAAGTATGATTTCTTACTCTCGCAAATGATACTGTCCCTAAATGTAGCCACAAGGTCAATAAACATGTTTGTTTGAAGATTTGTGACATGCCGTAGCAATCATCATTCCGCCTTCTTCAACCGACGAACTTTTGAAATCCTGACGATCGCGAACTTGGAACAAAATTGTGACTTCGTGACTTCTGTAGGTCTCACATACATAATTATGCCTTCAGGCTAAGCAGAATGTTCAAGTTTATGCCACCATGTGAAAACTTGTACTTTGGTGCTTTATATCTGATCATTAATATTTATCGATAGCCAGATTCATTTCGTTGCACTTCACAAGTGGCGTACTTGCTGGAATGTTGGCCCCCGCGCTTTTCATGCGGGGAAGAAGTCATAAAGCGCAGGACTTCCCTATCTGCTATATACCATCGATAGCACTTGGGTTCACAGAGGAGTCACCGCAAGGTGAACTTACCTGCTAAATTAAAACATGCCTTCGCCTTGACTACTTTAACACGTCTGGAAGGTGATGGAAAGTACATAGCAGGTCCCCAGCCCTGGCACAGATCCTAATTTGTAATGAATTCCACATCTGTGTAATACCTCATCAAATATTTGCAAGTATGTCGTCGCCATTTCACGCGGCGGGACGAAATTTGTGCGTAATTAAGATATCACACTCGTAGGCTCAAAAAGAAAGAAATAAAGGAAGAAAAAAAAAGAGATGGGGGGGGGGGGAGGCTAGAGAATCATCCTCTCTCTCTCTCTCTCAAAACCTGTTTCCTATACCGTTAAATATTTTCTAGCGGTAGGACTAGGAGCCTATATATCTGTGATGCATGGGTGTCCTAGATTTGCTTGACAGAAGTGTTATACCGCTTCTATTCCGCGACAACGCTCGCTCGCTTGTTAGACCACGCTGGACGCAGTGAAGTACCATTACGACAATAAGGCTTCGAAGTTTATCAAAACGCTGAAAATTGACCCAAAATACACTATAAAAGTCATCAGTATATTATTTTCGTTAATCATATAATCTAAATAGCATGTATCTGCGTTTATAGACGTTCATGTTTCCTCACAACAGAATCCGATATAGTTCTTGTTATTGTCCTGTCATTGCTCCACCCCCTACACACATACTCTCCCACACCTCACAGTTTCATCATGACCAGAACACGGCTATTTCAGTACATTTTGGGTCATGTTTTGTGTGGACATCTGCAACGATCTTCACATGTCTGTTTTTTGTTTTTTTTTATTCAGTTCGATGTCATATTGATATTGCCGTTCGGTTGATCATAGTTTTAGTTTTCTACACCAAGACCACTATTTCTTCCAACAGCAGCACAAAAAGGTGTAGCATTGATACGGAAACCCCTCAAACTTGTGTATTAGTCTGGAACATAATATCGTAAGTCATTGAAAGGACTATATAGTCGCGTATAAACTCCTTGATTTTTGTTTCCAGAAGTATCAATACAAAAATAAATGTATCAATGCTGATACAGCATCTTAAAGCATTGCGGGGCGATGAAATAGCTGTCGCCGTCATGACATAGTAGCACTACAGAATTTTACTCGATTATATTATTGATGGAGAGCCTAGAAAACTAGGTTCATTATATTTTATAATGATGGAAATGATTCATTCGACGTAAAAACGGATAGACAAACTGCAGTACCTACATAAAGATACGAATGACCTTTTTTTTTTTTAAAATGTAGTTAACAAGATGACTCCAGTTCTCTATTCCGAAGGTTCGTTAATCCGATTATGGAAATAAGGTTCGTTGTTTTGAAGGTCGTTAATTCGAAAACGAAATGTGGTTCGTAATTCCAAAAGTTTATTAGTACGCCCCTTTTTCGGATTAACGAACCTTCGGAATAACGAACGTAATGTTTCATTTTAGGACTGACGAACCTGCGGACTAACGTACCTCCTCCATAGCCCCACATGTGTTTCGGATTAACGAACTTTTTTTTTATCATTTTCAAATTAACGAACATTTAGGTTTAGAGAAGTTATGTGTTTCGGAATTGATCACACAATCACCCAACCGGTGAGGATCGACACAGTGTTGTCTCCGTTCCTCTGTATCTAAGCTATACCCTCGTACACAAAGGTTAATTTGAGTTTCCACTTACGACGCAATGTGTGACGACATAAACATTCACATGGCCACATGCAGTAACATTCGTGTGCCTGTTTTTTTTTTTTTCTTCTCCAAATCACCTTGTTTATCTATTCTCTTACTTCCCTTGGGGTGCTGTCACTGGAGGGGGAAAATAGAACTCTTTGGGGTGATTTCTCAACTTGTGAGAGTTTACCGTCTATGGAGAATTAACGGACTTCAAATAGCAAGCGGACTTGGAAATGATATTTAACTGTTATTTTTGGGAGCAACTATCTGGAAAACGAGTGTGCTGTATACCAGCGGGATATCATTGCATGTAAATATTTAATAGCCTATGTGGTGTGAGGGAGACTTATATGGATGAGCACTGAGAAAGGTTTATGCATTCGTTAACTCTTCGTCGTCGCCGGCGAACAATTTTCTGTTAGCCAGTCCTGGGAATATACGGAGTGACGCAGACATTTTTCGGGGAAAGCCCGAAGCCTATCAACTCACCTTGAAACGCTTGTTTTGCGATTGAACATGACGTTGGGCTAATCAACATAGCGGCCAACGCTCAGCATGATTGCGCGAGATGCCATCAAAACATTCATTCACTTGCGCTGCCCCGTGCGAGCACTGTCAGGCATTTGTTTAAGAAAAGAAATCTACACCACTGTCCTCTGCCCAGAATCATCACATGTAAATTGTTATTTGTGTAAGTGATGAACAGGGTTATTTCTAAGTCATGTGCCCGTCGGAGATAAATTCAATTTGGCGAGATAGGACGAACCGTTCTGAAATGAATGATTTACCCGACTCCCTACTTTGAAAAAATAGTTAATGTCTGGAGGCGCACGGCATTGAAAAGTACTTGGTTTCACACAGTGTCATGTGTGTTACTGTATTGTGTACTATTACTTATGCTCCGCCTGACCAAAGAATAGTCCCATAGTTCTGTCTCCATTCAGACTTGATATCCATTTCTACCAAACCATGGCAGTTTCCGCGAATATTCTACGATGCACTTGCCAGATAAACATTACAATAATATATGAATGTGAAATACTCAATCTGCGTGCCCTGTATCCAGAGGTCATGGACATTTAGACACAAGTTTTGACATTCTGTCTCTCAAGTTTGATCCAACAAAATCAGGTTTGATGGCAGTGATTCCCTTTTATCTAACACCTTCTGAAAAAAAGGGCTATCAAATGGTCATTGTATTGACGAAAGGTCTAATTTACAGATAACCTAACAACGATGCTATACACAGTTGTTGATGAGTCATTGATGCGCGGCACTTCAAAGTACATTTTGTACTCTCAAACTCATTAACAGAACTAAACATACATTCGTGAAATTCGTGCAGCGAATGGAGTCCGTCTCAAGAAGATGATTAATACCTGCTCTGTGAAGAAAATAAAATAAGTAGGCTTATGTCAAAATTACCAGACATAAAGCAGGATAGGTGCTGCTGTGGTAAACAGAGAGTCATGTAACTAACAAATTTAAAACCACGAAGCCACAATGATCAAAACAGACACCAAATTCCTAAATTCTACTAACCATCCATCTCAGTGACTGCATCATCTCGACCGACCTGCATCACTTCGCTTGGGATGTGTTTTTCAGGAGAACTTGGCAGCGGGCCAATATTCCTACGCAAAACGAATACTCCAGCCGCTCTCTCGAGACAGAAATGTACACAAAAAACTCTCAGGTAGCGCTGTGAAATACGTCAGCAAAACATTCTATGTTGTTCGTTGGGGAGATGGCTGCAGTGAAAATTCATGTCTGACGTAGCTGCCAAGAATAAAATCGGACGAAGATGTTGTGGTTGTTCTTCGACTCTCCGAGTCGTGTCTAGACGTAGATTTTTTCCTCCCTGAATCAACATCTGTTTAACCATGATATGGGGTCCATGCTTTAACCAAAATGGAATTCGGGCTCGTTTTCCATGATTTCCCAAGGATTGAAATCATAATGCTGAGAAGCAAGTTTAATGCATATTCAAGCGTTACTTTATTTATATACTCAGTGCTTTCAACACCATGTCATAATAAAAAACAAACAAACATCACATACCATTGAGTGGAACAGAGTGATGTGTGTTGGCCAATTAAGTCTTACCCATTTCCACCTGTGGCGCTAATTTGCGGACTTGTACGAATACAGCCCACCTTTGTGTTTTGATGCGTTGGCGTAAATACGCTATTTGATGCGAAGGAGATGACCATCGTTTGGGACACGAGAAAAGGATCACTGACGGGATTATCTTGTCCTCTACTCAGGTGATATCCGGGATGGCATCCACTCCCTCCTGATACCCTCCTCACATACTCTAGAGGGATGGTATAGTCTTGGTTCAGATGGGGCATCACGTTTCCAACTCTTGTGTGTGTGAGAGAGAGAGAGAGAGAGAGAGAGAGAGAGAGGGAGAGAGAGATAATGAGAAACATCCTACGAGATATGAAAGAGCATACAATTCTAAGAGGAATTTATAATTTATTTCATAAAATTTGGTTTTGAAATATCAAAACACAAAGAGGTCCTAATAAAAGATGGGACCAGGGAGGCAAGAGTGTCTCACCTCCCTGGTGGGATTAACTAAGACCACTTTGTTTTGCTTTGCATTTGGATATCTCAGCCATTTTAAAACCGGCTTTCATCAAATAAACTTTGATCACCTCTTAGAGTTGTATTCTCTTTAATATTTCATAGGCGGTTTTTAATTATCTCACAATAAGCAAAATCTTAGTCCACCATCTCAAATAAAACTCTACCATTCCTTAATCAAAATAGAGACATATTACTTTTCGACAGTTGTGGTAGGTAGTGCATATTTCATCACTACATCATCGAGGCATAAAGATAGTTCAGTAAGCTGCTATGAGCATTTCAATTTTCTGACGAAAACAGTTTCTTCTTATTTCACGGCGTTGCTCAAAAAATGACTGATTATAGTGATCACTCAATACAACACGCATGCCATTCCACGTCCAGCGCCCAGAATCGTTGATATATTTCGATAAATATGGAGTGATGTGAATGCTCACTAATATTGATATCATCCTTGGTACTGTTGTTCTTATCATCATGACAATAATAGTATCCATTTCAACTGACTGACAAATTGCCCTACATCGACGTAAATAAGCACTGAATTGATCAGTGTTTTAGTAGTAGCCATGATAAAAAAATCATGGGCGTACATACTCGAGCAGGATTCGAACCTACGACCTCCTGATCGCCGGACAGGCGTCATCTCCACTAGACCACCGAGCTTTCGCCCGACAGCAAGTGTTGGTTCTAATCCTTATAGCATGCAGCGGGTACTGCTTTGTTATTCCATGGAGCTACCAAGGAAGCTCCATGGTTATTCATTTGTTATTTACGTCGATGTAGGGCAATTTGTCAGTCAGTTGCAATGAAAACATCTCGACGAAAGAATTTCATGAATTTGAATAACAAAGCAGTACCCGCTGCATGCTATAAGGATTAGAACCAACACTTGCTGTCGGGCGAAAGCTCGGTGGTCTAGTGGAGATGACGCCTGTCCGGCGATCAGGAGGTCGTAGGTTCGAATCCTGCTCGAGTATGTACGCCCATGATTTTTTATCATGGCTACTACTAAAACACTGATCAATTCAGTGCTTATTTACGTCGATGTAGGGCAATTTGTCAGTCAGTTGCAATGAAAACATCTCGACGAAAGAATTTCATGAATTTGAATAATAGTATCGTTTTCTTCATTAGAATGTTCAATGTTATTTCATTTTCACTGCTATCATAAACATCATTATTATCATCGTAATTACTGTTGCTCTATGATTATCTTTACCATGTTCTTCATAATAATTTCGTAACTTCATTTTTATAACTTCATTGTCTTAGTGAGTGATTTTCTACGAGAAAATGTCATGACTTCACCCAAACCCGACTGGAAGGCGGTATTAAAGCATTGTCAAAAGTTGTGTTTGTTTGTTTGTTTGAAACCATTTCCACTTCTCCTCTGTAAACTCAGGAGGCAGTTATGATCGGAATGGAATTTTAGTGGTGGAAGGTAAGGCGGGTCTCCTAAACAAGGCGGCTATTTTCAAGCGCGATCTCATTTGGAAGGGATGGGGGAGGGGGGGGGGCGTGGATGGGTCCATAAGTTGAAAGGGAGGTAAGTAAAGCTCGTCTCATTATGCACCGTCGTCTGGAATTCGGACCTGAGACATCGCATTGCGATCCACATAGGTCACGACGAGGTCTCGAATACCATCCTTGCTCTATTTTCCTCTTTTCTCTTATATACTCCTCATTTTCCTCAAAACTGCTTCGCTCTGAGTTGTCCTCTTGTCGTCTTCTTCGCTCTTGCTTTATGGTTGCATCATCCTCGAACATCCGATGTCTGTCTATCTGTCCTTTCTATATATACATACTTTTCTCATTCAACTCTTATGTCTTTCAGTGTTGACTCGGCACCTGGGGAAAAAACAGGGACTTCGGTTAACGTTCTACGAAGTCGTTTGTGGACATACCGTCTATAGTACTTGTATTTATGGCTCAGCCGTGGGTCGCATTATGGGGAAATTGACGAGTCATGTTCAACCGAAACGGAATGCTGATAGCGTTCCATAGTCTCAGATCACACTGATCTCATCTTTATCTACCCACATCTTCCTCTCTCTCTCTCTCTCTCAAACACACACACACACACACACACACACACACACACACACACACACACACACACACACACACACACACACACACACACACTCACGCTCAGCATGTCTGTAAAGGATGGGATGCTTGCCAGTTAGGTGAGTATGGCGGTGTGCACCAAATTCAGTATTAGTACTCGACTATCATGCGCCAAGTTCAATATTTTTTTTTTAAATGTATATTGATCAAAATAAAATTAATGTCCAATTTCAATCACTACTGTACACATTTCCATGAAATAAATGAAAAGAAGTTGAATTGAAAATAAGATACTAATTGGAGAGGCAGAGATGTGTGGGATATGGGCTCTACTCCTTTCATGAAAATGAAATGACCCAACCAGGATATTCGCCACGATCATGTCAAAAATTATCGGAGCAGTACAGAGTTCTACAAAACTATTTATTAGCAGTGACACCACCATTTATGTTGTCAGGATAGTTGCAGATGATGTGTGTGGCAGAAATCCGAGCGCATTGTGTACGTAATGATCATGCATGTACAAGGTGAATGATGATCTTAACGCAGTCAATAAAAACGCGATATTTATTAAGATCAAGATAGTGATGAAAACGATGATGACAATAATATACTGATGATCCTGATAGTGGCACTGATGATTTCAAACAACTGATACAATAATCATGATAATAATGAATGTCATAGTAATATAAGCTATACATTGATAGTGTGACTACAAGCGTATTTCATTGACAGCATCCAATATAATACTGAGGTGAAGAACGGTAACATGGACGATAAGAACTTTGTAAAACATAAATTATGTGGCAGAAATTGCCCCCCCCCCACTTCTTCTCCTTTTCACAGATAATTCACTGGGGAGTTTGATGTTCACTCGTCATCGTTTTCGACAGAACATTACCCATGGACGCGATATTAGCAGGATACACTTCAAATAGTTCTCCAAATTTAGAAAATGATATCGCACAACTACTCGATCACGAATGTTTATATAAACATGCACGATATTATATCAAAGTATCTTCTAAATATGTAGCAAAAACAACCAAATAAACAAAACAAAACGCTAAAGAGAAGGGGAAGAAAAATAGGAAATATGCAGGAAATGACTAGACATTTCAAAGAATGAAACTTAACTTTAAAAAAAAAAAGCCCTGAACCGATGAGTATGGTTTTTTCTTTCCAAGAAGCTGACAAAAATATGACAATGACACCATTTTGACACTACTCATGCACACACACACAAACACACACACACACACACACATACACACACACGCACACACGCACACACACATACACGCATTTAGAACAAAACGAAGAACGTCATGGAATCGAGTTCGTTGGACGTAAGAGGGAATCGATTCGCTGATCTATATAAACATTTAATGCTGCCTGTATTCCATCTCTTCGCGACATGCTCTTAAAGGCATTATTTACCATTTGCAGATGAAACAAAATCACATTTTTAGTGCTTTGAAAAGTTTTAAAATGTGAGTTAGGGATACAAACAACTAATGCAGAAATTTGAATCAGTATAATTAATGTTAAGTATTGTTATATACACAAAATGTGAACAATAGTCACAATAAAAATGTTTCTAGACTAAACCGTCTACCATTATGGTTTATAGAGAAAAAAATAGTGATATCTCCTTATATTTTAGGCTTTATTGCAAAATGTTTCATAAGGTAGGATGTTTTGTGATACAACTGACCTAAACATATGCATCAAATGTGATGTCTCGAACATTTTCAAAAATCACTGCTCCCAATAGTAAACAGTGCCTTTAAAATCATAAAAATGTATCTCAGTCGTCGGTGTCATGGTGGTTCTGCAATTTGCACACCCACTCGCGAGTCAGTGTCGCCCCGTCCAGGAAAAGTCAAACACCGCAGCGCCGGAATCTTGAACGTGAGGTTGGAATATTTTGGCACCTATCTTCATTCATATCATCCTGCTAAGTAACTTTCTTGCCGCCTGTCTCTGTCTGTGTCTGTCTGTCTTGTCTTGTCTTGTCAGTCTGTCTGTCTGACTGACTGACAGACTGTCTAGCTCTGCTTGACAATCTCTTTGCACGAAGAGATTCTGGTGTCTAGTATTTACTTGCGGTCTTGTGTGAGCCCAGTCGCATAAATAGAGATCATCATTACGGATGGCTGGTTTGTAACCATCACATTTACATAAAGCAAGGTAAAATCAAAGTATCCGCGCCAGTTTCCGTCACCTTGGTTACGCATTGGCATCGAAGTCATCATCGGGGAGCGGAATTCGATTTTTCTGCCTTATACGGGCTTTCCTCCTGCCTTGTACTGGGAGGTGCAAAGAGTGAACGAGAGGTTATTTGCATGCGTTCCAGTCACGGACATTGCATCACTTCTCGTCATTGTTCACGAAAAGTTGTCATTCAAAACCGAGCAGACGGTGAAAGACAGATCAGGAAGGACTGTTGTTTTATCTTTATATACAACGGGTATACGAGATAACGAACTTATGATACGCCCAGTGTCAGTGTTGCTGCTAATGGCTAACACCTCTGGAATTAGCTGAATAGTACAGTGCATTTGCGCAACTGCCTTCTGTTCAAAGTCTGACCCGAAAAAAGGTAACCGGGTTTTCAAAGTGCAGTGTAAGCTGATGAGGTACCGGGCTGGTGAAGAGGCGGGGATGGGGGGGGGGGGGGGGGGGGGTGAGTGTTATGGAGAAATATTTAACTGTCGAGTTGATGTACTGGTGACTGTAGTTATCCATCAATGCCCAGCGTCAGGTTCAAGGGCTTGATTGCGTTTACTGTGTATGGCGGTCAAGGATTCATCCAGGACATCGCGTGGCACTAAACCAACCCTGTTGCAAAGTGCTTGAAATGCCTGGTGACAGGATCAAAACAACAGGACCGAGTATGCACTGTGGTGATCGGATCTCAACCGCACAGCCAACGCACTTTTCCTGGGAGGTTGTGTATAGTCTTCCTACCAGACCCCTTGCCTAAATTATAACAACATGACAAAATAGAGCATGACGACGTCGACCGTCGCTATAGGCTTGTTATCGAGACCTTTGCCATGTACCATGAGTGATAATTTGGTAGGAGTACATTATCAAGGCGTTGCTATTTACATATCATGTTTGAAACTGTAATTTGGTCATTAAGTAATAAAAGCCTCGCAGCTAGACTAAGACTAAAATGTGTCTGTGTGAGGTATTTTTTTTTTTTTTGGGGGGGGGGGGAGGAGGGGTCACCTTTCATGTGCTGTATAAAGTAAATACCATTTCTGGGGAGACTCGACTTGTCTCTCTCTACATGTTTACATTCATGTACATCTCATCATTAAAACTTAATAATTTAATGAGCAATTATGGACGATTAACTAATTTAATCAGCGATAAGGCAGCATATTAAATTCAAACATCTCGCGGAACGGTGCGCCGATAGTCTTCGACAGAGCCAGCGCATCCTGGGTCGTCCCGTCTTGTTTTCTTTGCTGCGTCATTCAACAGAACATTAACTTTGATGTCCGGTTTGAATGCTGAGATCACGATCACGAGCAAATTTGGCACTTTTGTTTTTCTTTTCAAAACATGACACGCTAATTGTCATTCTATCAGGGTCACAAATTTTATAACCCTCCGTGACAGCCCGTGCCAGATATGGCATTCTATAGCCTTGTACCGTCTTGTCATGGAGGCTGCAGGTCTTGTCAACAAAGTAAAACTGGTGCACGCCCGTGTGAGTGCACTGATGCTATCATTGTTCGATGGACTCATTTAAACTCACCCATCATACAGGAGTGTGCAGAAACTGTTTCCCAAATAAAGCAATGACTCAGACAGTAGCTACGCTAAGAAAAATACGTCAAGGGACCAAGGCTTTTTTGGATTCCTCTGACTCAAATATACAAGCAACTTATTCTTTCAAAAGGGCGCTGATGTAATGAACAAACTTTCTCACGCAAAATGAAATAGTAGACCTGTGCAGAGTAAAAAAAAAAAACACAACAAAACAACAACAACAAAAACAAAACAAAACACAAAAACAAACATCTGCATCGAAAGAAATCAAACACGGGCGTTGGAATTTTTTTAGAACTACCGAGTCACGTTAAATAAGTTCTTTGATGATTATTATTTTCTTGACAACAAATCTGTGCTGGTAGAAGTGAGAGATGACAGTGCAGAAATGTCCTCAATAGATTTGGGATTCCGTGAACACGGTATGATATGCTGCGTTTCTAATCAAACACGCAAGACAGACACATTGTATTCACCCATGATGATAAAGTGTCAAAGGATAGAAAAAAATCACTAAATAGTTATTGACACTAAAATATAAATACACGCTAACAAACAATAGAAGACATGCCATGAATGGATTCAAAGTACATCAAAAACAAACAAACAAACAAAACAAAACAAAACAAAACAATACCGAGGGGGAGCGCTGGAATGTAAATCCCCACCCCCTCACCTCATGATGTAATCACATGGTGCTCTGGGCACTTTCACATGTCGCGAAGTCACATGATCATAACATTTTGACTCATCACGCTGATCAGGTGATACCACGAGCGCTCGTCATTGTCGTGATACTGAGAAGATAGGCGTGGGACAAGGTGATTGTGTGTGTGTGACTGTGTGTGTGTGTGAGGGGGATGGTGTGCAAGACAAACACACACACACACACACACACACACACACACACACACACACACGCACTCTTATACAAGGATGAGTCGAGCAAAAATAGAAACAAAACAAAAACATTTCGTCATAGCGCGAAGACGAATGTCAATGGGGCTAATCTATTGTTTTTGTTTGATAGCATGATGCCACTGTTAATTCCATTTACAGACAAGTCTTTTGTCTTTCTTCTTTATTATGAATGTATAATATTACACACACACACACACACATGTATTATATATATATATACTTACGTATCTACGAAGTTGTTTAGTTATGACAGCGCCATTAGCCTACAGATGATTGCAAAGAATGTTATTAGCAATATCTCTCACCTATCTGGTTACATCGTAAAGTCATGTTCAAAATAATACATCGTTGCTATTGCAACATACACAGACAGCGAGGAGAGAGACAGAGCGCGCGCGGAAAAGGGGGAGAAAAGAGAATTATACTGTAGCATAGTAATATATTTCATATGTGATTGATCTGCAGCTATTGTCAAGGTTACTTTTAAGACCACAAAGTCGGAATACAGCAGTACTTTTAATCCTACCCTGCGTGTGGAAAAGTCACCCCAAAATTTTGGCACGAGTTTCGGACTTGCAACGATTAGCATTGTATGGAAATTTCCATTTGGGGGAGCCCGCGATAACCCCCCAACTGTCGCTGGGAACCAAGAGGTACAAAACTGACGAAATACCTGACCCCAGGCCGACTTTGAGAACAATGTAAACAATTCGGTATAAGTCCATACCAGCGCTACCAACTTACCCCTTCCCTCCCCCCCCCCCCCCCGAAAAAAAAAAAAAAAAAATCTGGGCCCAAGTTCAAATTCCTCAATAGTTATACAGAAACATGGTTTTGAAGAGGGATGATGACACTGCAAAGCAATCAAAATTCGGGCGAAGGTGACTGCCGAAATGGGGAAGTTATAGCCATATTAATATTCATCTGCTATCTGGGAACAGGTTACGGTGCGAGTCAAGGGTAGCTCCAATCGGTGTCATCAGAAATGCCGTGACGATGCAAAATGCACACGAGACTGCGAAGTGAGCAGAAACAATATCGGCCTATTGCGACATTACTAAGAAAATTATGTGTTTGAAAGTGCGTTGCCTTCTTTTGCGCGAACCAATTCAGTGTCAGGTTGTGAGGATTGTTCCGAATGAATGGACGGCAGATTGTCAGGTGTGCATGCATGCCCCCTGGCCTACTATTTACACACAAACTGAAGACGAACAAGATCTGAAGACAGTTATGTTGTCTTCACCGTAAAAACGGTGTCTGGGTAAAAAACAATAGCGTCAACAATGATTACAGTAACGGTAACACTGATGACAACTGATGATTATAAAGGTGAGAAGACGAATAATGGGAACGGTGGGTAGGCCTACTTCATCTCTGCCATTGCCATTGATGACAGTGTTGATGACGTTTTGAGATTTAAAGACTATCCTAGTGCTTACTGATGTTGAAATACAGTTTGAATTTTTTCGACGCGCAGCTGAAAATCAATGACAGACGATCGGAGCAGGGAGGTGGGAGAGTTCTCTTCCACCTCCCTGATCGGAGCTCTCTTCTGAGGGATGAAATGGTGACGGTTTTCTGCATTAGACGCGCAGCCGTACGTTTTCCTGCTACTAACAGTTCAGACAAATTACATTTCGACTGTTCCTTGTACTTGATTATCGACTCAAAACGTAGATGTTGCTTTATCTCCTTCAAAAGTCGCCTGATAGGACAAAATAATAATGACCGCCAGTCATTCTAATCTGCTCGAAATCACACGACCTCAGAATGCACCCATTGTTGCGAAGGATGTGAGTTTACAGGAACAATCCACATCGAATAATAACCATGTTTGTGAATTTCAGCTTGTTTGCGCAGAATTTTCTTTTGTCCCTGTATTCTTATCACGGTCACGTTCTCACCCACAGTGCCAGGTATAGTAGGAAATATGTTACATATTCCCCAGAAATCCAACGAAAAGCAACAAACAGAAGGCACCCGGGACCATGGCACCAGCCGGTACAGCGCGTCTGACAAAAAAACAAACAAACAAACAAACAAAAAACAAAAAAAGGAAAAACAAAATTTGTCCTTGATGTTGATGGTTTTGTACTTACTGTAAAGACATCAGCGAGTCTAGAAATGCAACATTATGCACAGAAACGTACTGCGTTGATTCTACCCAATCAGCATTACACAGGTACCTTGAAAACGTATAGACTGACCTAATTCATGACATCGATTATGATTGTGTCCCTATCGATACCGATATCACAGGACCCTATAATACCAGTGCTGAGTGTTTGGATCTGAGACTTGTAAGAAGCCTAGCTATGATATCATACTTGAAAAGTAATACCTGTAAGTGTATGCATAACCTATTATGTTTATCGCTACCCTACCATCCGGATACTATGCTTATAATCATGCAACGAGAGTAAGTGTTTCAAATGTGTGTGCATGTGTAGTGTGTGTGTGCGCGCGTATGTTTAATTTTATAGGAACAATAAAGTGTACTTGTAGATAACCTAACTTTTACCATACACACGGTGTTACTGCAAACCCCTCTCCCTAATCTAACTTTTGTCCTTCTTGACTTATCATAATAAACTTACCGTGGTGTTTTCGCACGGAAGTCAGGAGAATCCGGCACAGTATCCGACTGCGCATGTAGGAATTGATCAATGCGTGTTTCAATATTGTCCTACCCATGTAATTTGAACTCAACCATTTGTGAAGTGCTACGTCATAGCACTTTACGGACGTTATGACAGAGTGAGGATATCTTTCATCCTTGGTTTTTGTTTTTTGTTTTTTCTCTCTTAAGCTAGTTTTTCTTCTTTTTTTTTCAAACAGGAAGAGTTTGACAGCTACCTAATCAGGCGGGACAAGGATGGTAGGCAGTTCGGCTCAGCAGGAAACGCGTTTGGAATGTTTAGTGGGATGATTGTAATTGATTGTTTGCTCAGCATGAAATTTGACCATTATGATACATGTTTGAACTTTTGTTCAGTATCCGTGTTTTCTCGCTAACATGGATCCGCATACTTTGACCTTTGCCAGCAAATTTACCGTGCAGATATCCAACAAAATTATTATCACAACATGACCACCGTAATGCAATCAGAATGCACTTTTCTCAAGGCTATTATGTCAGTGATATACCGAGTGGTTCACTTGTCTTTTGAATTGTTCAAATAAATAATTGTTCAAGGTGAACAGGATCCGAAGCTTTCTGTGGTGTTTTTCCCCCCTAAATTTTATTTCTCGTTTTTTCTTTCAGTTTTTTGATCATCAGAATGTGATATTTGTCTTACTGTGCGCATGTGAATTTATTTAGTAATTTGTCATTATTATTATTATCATTATCACTATTCATTATTATTGTCATTATTATTATTATCATTATCACTATTCATTATTATTGTCATTATTATTATTATTATTATTATTATTATTATTATTATTATTATTATTATTATTATTATTATTATTATTATTATTATCATTATTATCATTATTATCATTATTTAGTCTACAAGGTAGCTTGGGGAATCTTGTGTACGCGTAGGTGAAGTTAAAGATGGTGAGTCCTTGTGATAGTTGTGGATGACACTCAAATACAATAATTACCCGAGTTGCTGATTTAAAGGCATAATTTACCATTTGCAGATAAAACAAAAACCTAGTTTTAGTGCTTCAAAATAGTTCTAAAATGTGAGTCAGGGATAGAAACAACCTATGTAAAAATTTGAATCATTATGATCAATTTTAAGTATAGTTAAATATACAAAAAGTAAGCAATGCATGGTTAGAATAAAAAAGTTTTTAGACTAAACCATCTACAGTTACGGTTTATTGAGAAAAATTGTGATATCTTTATATTTTAGGCTTTATTGCGAAATTTTTTTGTAGGATGTTTCGTGATACAACTGACAAACACCTTAGGTATCAAATGTGGTATATCTCGAAAAATGTTTGAATCACTGCTCCCAATGGTAAACAGCACCTTAAACATCGCCAGTAGGTGTTTTTAAAATAAATATGGGGTTCAAAATAGTAGACCTTGCATCCTAAGACGACATTAATTGTGCTCTAAAATTCCACCTCAGAGTTGAAGACGTAATACCGTGACAACATATGTTTACGGATCTTACATTTACATGATTAGAGAATTATACGCTATTACATCATTGTCTACTGCAACGTTTCCACGCGCTTGGTAGTTTTCTTAACCGCTGACCTATATATTTTCGTTGTCATTTGCTTTTGATTTCGTTCTTATTATGTACTATCAAAATAGGGTTACAGTTCGTTACCCGAAGGTGCGTTATTCCGAAGATTCGTTATTCCGAAGGTTAGTTAATCCGAAATGTGATAAGGTTTGTTTGTTTGTTTGTTTGTTTGTTTGTTTGTTTGTTTGTTTGTTTTATTCCGAAGGTTCATCGATCCGAAAATGAAATAAGGTTCGTTATTCCGAATGTTCGTTAATCCAAAAATGAAACAAAGCTCGCTATTCCGAAGGTTCGTTACCTACCCTATTTCATTGTCGGATCAACGAACCTTCGGAATAACGAACCCTATTTCATTTTCGGATAAGCGAGCCTTCGGAATAGCGAACCCTATTTCATTTTCGGATTAACGAACTTTCGGAATAACGAACCTTCGGAATAACGCCACAAATGTTCGGATTAACAAACTTTTTTTCATTTTCGGATGAACGAACCTCTAGGTATAGGACATTTGTGTGTTTCGGATTAACGAACCTTCGGAATAACGAACCTTCGGAATAACGAAAAGCACCCAAAAAGAGTATAATAGTTGTGACTCCACCTCTCAGATTGACGTATTGTTAATCATTTTGAGTTATAAAGGAGCTGATTATTACTGATATTGCCAATATTGACTTTATGGTGATCATTATGAATTCAGTTCGCGATGAACGAGCAAAATAATGCTTGCTCACGGTTGGTTTATTTTGAAGATGAGGGTTCGCTCGAAGTGAACTTGGCAACTCTCATTGAGAAATGTATAGGGACGCAGAAAAACAAACTCTGAAACTTTCCACTTCCCTCCACCCCCCCCCCCCCCTCTCTCTCTCTCTCTCTCTGTTTCTCTGGTTCAGTTTCAAAGCTGCCTCCCCTGCTGACTGGTTGTACCACTGGCTCAAGTTATGGGAACTATCCTTCGTGGACTGAGCTGACCTTTTCGGGTGTGATATACTTTTTCTCCCCCTCAACGTACAGTTGGAGTGCTCGCCTTCGAAGTATATTACATTCCAGGCATACCAATGTTTAGGCTGCTTACCAGACCCGGTCTGTGCATTGTCTGTTGCCCATATCATAAAGTTTGGTGACGTATGTACATGCTCTGTAATTTGTTTTATGTCTTGTTGAATGGAGAAAGCATAAAAATCTATACTGCAAGTCCCCCTACCCTCGATTGTTGCAGTAAAGGGAGTCTCCACTACCAACCCCTTGAAAGATCCGCTAAAATACTCCGGCGTGCTCGCATACGGTAACCAGTATATAAAGACCGAATTCACATTTACAGGGCGGTTCCTGTGCATAGACAACGCTTCCACTGGCACGGATCCTTATTATGGAATGGTGTCCTGTAGTGGTCAGTCCGAACCCCCTGTCAAGCTAACATCTAATCTGAGTCCCATTTTCAGTGGGCAGTCTCACACGATATGCGGCGACCTGCTGGTCGCAACAGCTGAGTTATGAAATTACGATATGAAATACTGTAGAGGAAGAGAAAGAGAGAGTGAAAAAGAGGGAGGAAGAAGGGAAGAGAGAGAGAGAGAGAGAGAGAGAGAAACTTCATTTGTGGGGTGCTAAGGTGGCGGAGTAAATGGAGCACCGTACAAGTGCACTACGACTGAGTTCAAAAGGTCGTCCCCTCATGAAATCGGACCAGATGCGATGATTACTCGAACATGAATTCAGATCCGTTATGCTTGCACTCTCAGCGCTGACACATTTTGCTCTTACCAGAGAGGGAGGGAGGTTGGCTCCTTGAAGTCTTCCTGCGATCACATTGCTAGTGATGCTGATGATGCCGATATTCTCGATTCTTTCATCTTGAATGCTATACATTATCAGTTGCAGGTACCATCTCCCTGATTGCAGACAGAAAAGAAGAAACCGCGCATCTTTAGAATTAAGAAGTCATTTGAAACTGTTCTACAGAGTGCATATACACTGTAGTACACACAGCAGGCACAAGACACACGTACACATAAAAAAAAAATAATTACTTTCTTCTTCTTCTTCTTTTTTATTTTTTTATATTTTTTTTACTACGATTAACCTCTTCTCTCGTGTTAGTGGCGTCGTTCTTGTTTAATCATCATGTATTGCAGTTCACGACTCTGTGTAGCGACATTCCTAAACAAGCTTTATAATCCTACACGAGGTGAATTGCTTCTCGGTCGTCGGTTTTCACAAGCACCGGAAATAGGCGAAAACAAGAAAAACAGAAGAGTCGTATTCACGATCCGGTACCTGTCATTACTAATAGCATCACTTCCTTGTCACATACTAAAGGTAGCACTATTATTGTTATCATCGTCATAACCATTTAAAGTAGTATCATAACTAATATCATGATGCATTGGTATTATCATTACTAATACCATGAATATTAATTTTCTACTTCTATCGATTTAAGTAGTCGCGGTAACGGTATTATTATTAGTACTAGTATTGGTTGAATGATCTTGATGTTACATTATTGTATCACTACAAAAAAAAAAAAGAAAAAAGAAGAAGACTGATCAAGAAAGAAGAGGAAGGGGTGTAAAGAATTCAGAGGAAGGAGAAAGGAGAAAGAACTGGGTGGCGCCATTTTCCCGCCACTGCACCCCGGGAGAGTTGTAGGCCTACATTCCTAAATATTTTCGCTCCGATCGTTCCGACTATCCCGGACCTGGATCCATTGGTCTTCTCGACAAGAAGATTTTTCGCTCCCACACACTCTGGGCTATCTCCCTGAACTGATTTACTTTTCTTTTGGGGGGGGGGGGGGGCAGGGCGAATATTCTTTCTGTCACCTGCAGCGTACGAGGCGGCATATCGGGAGTGTCCAAGCCCGCGAACGTGACGGAGTGAGAGCGATCACAATAGCCGCTTCCACCGGGGGGTTTCTGCTCTCAACTTGGTCCTGGCTACGTCCAAAAACAATATGAGGTGGTCATCTGTCCGGGCTGACCGAATTTCACCTCCTGAGGTCAAGCTTTGTCAACGGTTCACGCGTCGAGATGACCTCGTTTGGACAGAAATAGATCAGTGACTGCACGGGGTGAAGTCGGATGTCCGAGGCAGGGGGTCGGAGGGCGTGGTTTGTTTTAAAACACGATTGCCCATCTCTTCCCCAAACATAATCGAACTCTAGGTCAGGATTACACTGTTTTGAGAAAATACACACAATTGTGTATGTGTTATGTTTTTAAACAGTACATCTGTAACCATAAAATCATTATGTCTTGGGTCTTAAGAAACGAACAATTTTATACGAATTGACAGAAATTCGGCATTGCGCGTGTCGTGATCATGTAGTTCTATTGTCGTATTATTCTCACTGTTTTATAAAACACCCAGCTACGATGTAATCTGAGTTTTCTTCGCAAGGTATCATTCTTTGGCAATTTAATGTTTGCTTATTGTCATACCTATGATATATGTTTGGTTAACTTTTGTGCATAATTATAATCAGGTGATTGTGTGTTAAACTACATCAAATTTAACGATAGTTTGATGTCAGACCCATCAGAGCTGAACACTAGACAACCTCGACCGCTATCTTACCTTTCTCTCCCGCCCAAACGAATCGACCATGACCCATTAAAAGAATAATATCGTGTTAATAGGAGCTCACTGTTCTTTTGGAAACCCGGATGGTGCATTTTCTCGGGATGACCTTGATCCTCATTTTTCCACCCCACTCCCCCCCCCCCCTTCCCTTTTCCCTCCCTGAGTAATATGGGTCAAGAGCACAAGCCAAATTCCCGCGCTTTTTCCTGCTCTTTTCTCTCCTCTCTCCGCGTTACCCCCTTCCTCCATGTGATTATTCATCCGCTCTCTTCGTCGGGGACCTACATTCCAGACCGATGCCTCGTCTTGAACTTTGCAGTAGGTCTGCTCGAAACTTTGACCCCCACTTGGAGGTGGGGACCGCATTCCGAGGTACCCACAATTATCATATCGTATCAATGAGCGTCGATGATGACCTACCTTCTCATGCAGCGAAATTTTTCGCGCTTCCACCCTTTTCAGTCTGAGGCTTGCGTTAGTACTAAAGAGCTCGAATGACACATTAACAACGGCCAAAGTGGAGATCGTCTTTCCGCTGCACTTACACCATATGTTTATCATGGAATCATATTCATACTTTTTTTCCCATACAGCTCATACATATTTCTTAACGACCGTTGCCATGGGTACGACGTAAATGTTTCTGCTGTCACAATCATTGGGCGGAGTCTAGCTGGCTGTGTCGTTTGGATGATAGACTGGCATAGAATCATGTTTAGTTTGATGGCATGCTTCACTGTTTTGTCCTAGTAGACCATTGTTGGGGCCTCGAGTTAGCTCTCTGGAGCTCTTAGTCGTCTCAGCATGTGGTCCACACCTGTAGCGGAATTCAGTACATGATGAGAATGAAAAAAAAAATCAAGAAAAAAAGAAATGTGTGGCTTGGGGAAATTGAAGTATTGTGCAAGAGAATGAAAATGAGCTTACTTTTTCACATTCTCTATCAAACATGTTTGCCAGTGGAGCCAACATTTTGACACGTTAATTCCGAAGTTTCAAACAGTTCCTAAAGGAAGACGCCAAACAATCAGTTGAGAAGTAGGTGTAAACATCTCTTGTTCGTCATAATCGCAGGGTACAAGCGCATGATATCAAGAATGTAAAGATATGGACTTCCTCTATATATATCGCCAAAAAAAAAAAAAAAAATGAGAGAACTAATCGATGCTGTGGACCTCATACAGGGGTCAGGGCCGTAATATGTTTTTATTGTTGTTCGATTTGTGCTAAAATAACAGTGGCGGGGGGGGGGGGGGAGCTAGTGGCTGCAGCCCCCTCCCCGCACTCACTTTTGGCTCTTTGAAAAATAGAAGGAAAACGTACTGTGTATACAATCAGGGAGGTGGTCCCACCTCCCTGGTACAATATCCCCGCCTCTAAAACAAAACAAAACAAAACAAAACAAAACAAAACAACAACAACAACAACAATGACTTTCGAGAGTTCCACCCGACATTCCTTCCATCAAACATGTGGGAGGAGTAATGACCCTTTACCTCACCAACAAAAAGACTACTACGAGTACCTTCATGGGCCCGGAGACCCCCTCCACCCACCCCCCCCCCCCCTCATCCATCTCCAACAAGGAAAAAAAAAAAATCAGCGACCCAGCAATATCAGTATTGCCTCTAGCCAGACTCCGATACTTGACAAGTACTAATAGACTGATAACACGACACACAAGAGGTTTCCATAGGCAATGCGTTGACGAAAGTGATCAATGATCATCATTCTTAAAAAAGAATAAAATGACAGCTGAAAATGTTGAGAAGACCCTCTTATCTTCACCCTTCATCCCTATTATCTCTTTATCTCTTCCTTGCTATGCCTATAGGGGTGCTGTTCGTTATTCCGAAGGTTCGTTAATCCGAAACACACAAATTCCCTTTACCTAGAGGTTCGTTAATCCGAAAATGAAAAAGGGTTAATCCGAACATTTTGTGGCGTTATTTCGAAGGTTCGTAATTCTGAAGATTCGTTAATCCGAAAATGAAATTCGGAATAACGAACCTTCGGAATAACGAATCTTCGGAATAACGAACCTTCGGAATAACAAGATGTAACCGCCTATAGCTGGTATAACCGCGCCGCTGACTTCTGGTTGTATCGATGTCATCTACCTAAACATATCTGACGCTTAACCCTTTTCCCTCAGGGACTTTAGACAGTCCGTACAATACTACGAAGTCTTCAGTGCCAATAATCATTGTCTCAAAAGGGTTAACACGTACATGGACGTGCCGGAGATGACCACATTCTTAACATTAGTTTTGCTATGTGTTGTAGCAGTGACATACAGTTTTCAGTATCCTGTCGGTTTCTCATTTAATAAATCAGTTTGCATTGACTGCGGTAGATAACAGGATGTTAAGAAAATAGTTGCAAACATCCGGTGACACGATTTTCTGGACCACGGTGCCTCAATTTCTTTTTCGATTCATACCGAAAGCTCCTTAAAAGCATAATACGCATGTCTATAATGTTCAGTAAACCATAGCAAAGTGAAGGTGGTTTATGATTCTTGTTAGTGTCAAGTTGACAGGCAATAGACTTCGAATTAGCAAGTATTGGATGTTAAAACATAACATTTTCATCACCATAAATACAAGGCAATTGTTCGTAAGGAATACTTTGATTATCTAACCACTTTCACACACAGAGCTTGAATGGGTCGAAGTAACGTTTGAGAAGGAAGACAATGTTTTGTCAAAGATAAAATATCAACATCAACAGCATCGGTATTCTCATGATGAAAAATAATGACGGCCATGAAAGTAACTTGCACTAAGCATCTCAAGAATAAAAGCGATGCCTTCCTCATTAAGTATCGAATATGAGAGAAAATTACTCAATTTCCAACAACTTTTCTGTCATATTTTTATACAAAAGTCACATTATATGATTGTATTTCCTTACACTATATTCTCCATTTTTTAAATAAGAAATGAGCCTCATTGATTTCGTACAACTATGAACACTCTATAAGCAAATGATATGCTGTAATTATTGGAAATGAAATAAATGAAATGAAATGAAGGGCATTAGGCATCTAGAGTCTTAAAAACGATGTTTTCCTCAGTTCAGTTCAGTTCAGTTCAGTTTTTATTTCTGCATTTCAAAATCAATACAAATCCACAAATCAACAAAATACTTACATAGTCATTTACACAGCTAGTATTCGTAACGTTTGGATCTTACATACATTTTTTTTTTTTTTTTCAAGAACGAATATCATATATGAAAGGAAGCAATAGGAAATGATAAAAATGAAATGCAGGGGACCATCATAAGCTAAGCTTGACGAGGAAGATGGCCCCAGGTAAAGAGATACATACTGAGTATCGAAAATAATTCAGATACGGGCAACGCTAGCTTTCACCATGCATTTAACTAAAGATGGGTAATGGAATTTTCCGGACATGAATAAAGAAAAACAAAACAAAACATAAATGACTAAACTTCAACATGTGAGACAATGACTGCAACATTCGTCATGATCGCAATTTACTGGTCCTTTGTTTATGTAACCAGTGACAAGTATGGACGCACGAGTTTCCCCATGCTTATAATCGAAAGAAACGTCATTATTTTGACACTTGTCCTGCAAGCCGTGGAGTTTCCCCGTAACACTCAGTCATTGTTGTGTTTGTAATGTGTACAGACACTCACGCATTGATGTAATCGTTCCCTCTGCGTCATGTGCGCGCGCGCGCGGTGTCGTAAGAAATTGCTTCCACATAAACCCATTGCCATTGGTGCGTACTTGCGTGTTCGCTGAAAAGCAATCAGGGGATTTCCCTATTTTGCCAATCGCTGGCAGTAGCGTAGGAGAACGGGGGATTTGTTATTGTTTGGGTCGATCGGGAGAAATTGCTCACAGCACGACCTTTGCATTACGTAAACCCGGAAAACTTGAGCCGTTCGATTTCGCGAACTTTTCCATGAACACAAATTGACGTCAGAAGGTATTTTCCCAGTTCCAGTTCGTTCTGAACGCAGTAATAATTTGATCGTAAATCTCACCCGGCAGAATAAGCATTGTGTCCATATATCTTTTTTTCTTGCGTATCATCAAACGCAAGCTATTGCTAAGAAATGTCGCATTTGGCTAAAAATACGAAAACGATACTGCTTGAAAGTACATTGAGTGACACAAGTTAAACGTATGGTGTTCCATGTTAGTTTTAGACGACCCTTATTGAGCAATCATGGCTTTAATTAGACAGTGTCTATATGAGTGCACAGGGAATTATGGAAAATATAATAACAGTAAATAAGACATTTTACATGCTAATGACCCAGTCAGAAGTGTTTGAAAAGTGAGTGGAGATAATGCATATGGATGTTTTACTTAATAAATGGAGCGCTCTATCATAATATTCTCAGTGAAAAGGAATCTACTTGATTAGAAAGGGAAATTCAAACGTGATGACAATCTAATTTTGTACTGTGATAAATAAGACAGTCTATTTTTGATTAAAGAAGAAAATGTCTAATCATCATGAATGCAGTATTTTCTTTTTCCATTTTTACATGTACTTTCAATCTTTTGTATTCTTTTCTTCTACTGACTTTACCAAAGGAATAATGCGTACCCATGACACACCCTTGATACGTGTTCCCCCCCCCCCCTTTTGTAACTGTCGGCTCCACCCTTTCCTTTCCGTCAATTCAACTAGTATTGCTGTTTGATCATCACACTAAGGCTGCCATAATTCCAATATGTAGAAAATGTATCGAAGCAAATACTTCATGATATGTCTCTTTCATACTTGCTTACACTTGTTTACTTTATTTGCTTAATTCCGCGAATCACTGCCAACTGCGTTGCTATGATTATGATAAACAATTAACCTGTATTCAGAGTGATAGTCCGTGACAGCGGTCGACGATGTCAGCTCACGAATTATCGGGTAGATAATCCGAACATAATCTCAACGATCTCGAGGATTAACACGGGATGAACGAGCAATTTGTTTACTTCTGCTGGACTGCGTTTCTATGGTAAAATGAGGTAAAACAAAATAATGGCGAGCATCATTTTGTAGGATCGCTGCCAAGTTAGTGTTGCCCAGATAAGGCCGTCGAATTCAAACAGCCAGAAGTCGATTGTCGATTGTTCTTGGGAACAGGGCGCGCAAAATTACCGATTGTTTCATTGTGTACGTCCCAGGATTGCTGTTGACAAAGAACATAATGTCTTTGTTCGCTACCTGCGAATGTAATGAGGTGCATGAGTGTGACCTTACATTCACACGGTAACCTTCTCAGATTTCAAAGACACTATACCCGAGGTCATGATAGTCACCGTTGAAGGCTTACGAGCGAGCCCGCTCACCGCCGATGATGGCGCTACGTTTCACTTTCGATCCAATGGGTTCGACGACTGCGACGACAACGATGACGCTCCTCGCCGGAGCTATGAAGAGTTGTTGAGAAGGAGAATTAATCGTAACGAAATCGCGTGGCACATTGAAATGTTCAAACTTGGCGGTCTTCGTATAGTTTAAGAGGGATGGTATAGTTTTGGTTGAAATGGGATTTCAAATTTCCAACTTTTTTTTTGTGAGATAACTAGAAACCACTTATAAGATATCAAAGAGCATACAATTCTGAGAGGAATTCAGAGTTTATTTGATGAAAATTGGTTTTGAAATAGTTGAGGTATCCAGGAACAAAAGATTCAAGAACAAAGACAGGAATAAAAGGTGGGACCCACCTTTTATCATGACCAGTTTCTTTCACTTTGTTTTTTGGATATCTCAGCCATTTTAAAACCGATTTTCATCAAATAAACTTTGAATATCTAAGTTAGAATTGTATGATCTTTGATATTTCATGAGCAGTTTCTAATTATCCCGAGAAAAGTTAAAATCTGAATCACCCATCTCTACCAAAACTTTACCATCCTTTAAAACTCTAAATATCTCATTAACATGAAGACATTCAAATTGCCAATATAGAGAGTTGAGAAAATGCAAGTTTTGCAATCATTATTAGTGAAATAAACTTCCCAGCTTGGTGATCCTAACAAAGCTTTGATAGAACTTATCTCTGATCGCGATTAGAATCGTCGGAAATAAAGTCCCATCGCTTCATACATGACGCGCAATGCCATGGTAACACAAATATCGGTCTTGAATAACGCGTTGTCACATTATCTGCGGCCGAGGCAAAGTGAAGAGGGGGAAAAATGTAGGAATAATGTTGAGGCAAGTTTGATTCTCAGAAATATTCGTAAATATAAAAAATAGATAAATAAATATTTGTAAATACAACATCTCCCGCCCCCATTACCTTTTTCTGAACTCTATCTACCCGTATGTAGATGACAGCTCGATATACTGTCAACAACTTAAATCCCGTGTCGTACTTTGAATTGGTGACACGCGGGGGGAAAAAAGGAACACCAGACATTATTTTTTTTAATGCCCTGTAATGTCTTTGGAACTTCCCATCGTGAATTCGTGTCACGTGAAGACCATCCCTTAGAGTTCTCACGAACATGTCGCGTCTGCATGTCTCATGTTTAATGTTTACGAACAGTCATTAAAGTAAATGACGACATGTGATTACAACGACTCCATGACGATTGTTCGAGACTTCAGCAGTCTCTTGTCAGGCAGTGTCAGGCTGCCGTCCCGCCATTACGACCCTAAACATCTTTTCTAACCAGTTAGAAATACTGATTATAGTCGCCTTTTTCAGATTTATCACATCGATTCTGTGCTTCTCGATACAATTTGAATCCGGGAGAAGATAAACGTTGCCCGACTTGCAGTGGTCATAGTCAGGCAGGCATTGTATGCAAATATACTGGCCTTGCGTCTCAGCAAGGTAACTTACTCGCTGGCGGCCGCTCTGTAAAACTCGGTTATTATTTGTTCTCCGTTTTGCAACGAGAGATTTTGTCCCTGTCATTTTTGTGTTCGTTTTGTTTTTTGTCTAATTCGAATTTTTGATGTTTGTACCAAGTAGTACGAGATTATCATAAAAATCAGGGTTAAAAACAAAGTCGGGATGAACTATTAAGCTCCAACAACCTGTCCGAGTAGATTGAATCATGCCATGTGACAACAATGCGTGTTATGTCTTGGCGTTATGAAAGAAAATAAAACACTGGCAGCAGCGATTCATTCTAGTTTCAAGGGTGTTTTTCTTTTTCTTTTTTTTTTCATTCTCCTCACAAGAAAAATTGGAATGATGCCAAACGTTAATGAAGAAAGATATAAAGAAAGAAAGAAAGGGATGAAGGAGAGTAGCTGAAAGGCAAAGCATTTACCACGTTCAGTGAGAACAGAACTTCAGAACCAAGCATTGTGTTTGGATTAGCGCTTCGGATATGTAAGTATGCGTACTATATAATACGATACTCCCGATTCTTCAAAGATACGAACGCAGAGTTTTCGAGAGATGTCTAGCGGACGGACGAACTTGGCAGGACACACTAGACCGACACTCTGATGTGCATCTTCTGTGTTCGAATTATTGCAGAATATCGTGCCTTTTATTTCTTTATTTCTCTCTTTTTAAGAGAGCACGGGAGAAAACGTCGGCACGCCGCTCGATTTATTACCAAAGTGAGCATGTACACAGATCTTTCCACCAACACGTGCATGGATCTCACGTTGTGAAAGTGTAGTTAAAAAGCAACGCCATTTACCATTCAAGCACGCCGATAGATTGTTCTTTCTTCTTGCGCATCGCATTATGCCAGCGAGGGTGTGTATCAGTCGGTGGAGACGATACATGATTTGATGTGTTTGCCTTTCACAGTTTCCTGACAATCAAATCAAGCGTTGCGGGTGACGCACGGGAAAGACTAGTTTTCAAAGAGTTCACCCAAACAGTTTATCATAATGGTGTTCCAGTTGAAAAAATAAAAAATGAGTGTTTTCATTGTTGTGACAGGTATGTTTCACCAGTTGAAAAAGTGTGGTTTTCCGTCTCATTCAGGTCACATACTTGCACGCTTCCTCCATCACAATGTTACTTTTTTCGTTGTCTTTACAATATGGCAAAGGACGTCGTAATAAAAGAGACAGTCTATCAGAGCATTTTGATTTATTTTCTATTATTTCCCAAAATCCCCAATCTCGAGCTTTTGCCCGCTGAGAATCGTCATGCATTGTATTTTTTTTTTAGCCAGTTCTAAAGCCTGATTGCATTTTTCTTCAAGTCAAAATGCCAGTTTGTCATTTTTTGATGTGCAACTCGACGTGGGACAGTGCTTCATGACTTGAAATGAAGTTTGATTTTATCACGCGAAACGATAACAATTCAAATCAAACCTCTCTCAACCTATCTTTTTTTTTGTATCTGTCCATCTATCTATGAATCTATCTTTTTCTTCTGTTATGTCTTTCAAGGGATGATATAGTTTTGGTTGAGATAGTGCTTAAGATTATAATTTTTGCGAGATAATTAGAAACCACTTATATGGAAAAAAACAACCAAAACAAACCTGTCCAAATATCCATCAAAGTGGTCCACGTGATGGGGCCTATCTGAGGGAGAAAGAGACATGGAAAGAAAAATCTCGAACAACATCGTCAATGACAAGGAGAAGTTGAATCGCGCCATTCAGTCGATGGGCGACAAGTTGCTATGACAACCCTCGAGTCCCGTACGTCTCAGTGTAGTTGCCGTCAGCGCACGCTGGAGAGGGGAGGAGAGCGTAGCGTACGTCACACCTTAATCTCCTCGACGGCTCATCTCTGATCCACACCAGTTGTAAAGTTTAAAAGGATATAATGAGAAGACCTGTTGGATAAAAATCTTGATCCCGACGTAAATTACTAACCTGCCTCTCTGTTTCTCATTAGACCATGGGAGAAACTATTTAGAAAAAAAAAGAAGACTTTTTTGAAAGAAAGCAGCAGCTGTATAACATGGAAAGCAAATATTGTGTGGAAAAGAAAACTCAACTCGCTCATCATAAAAAAGACGGGGGCTGTTTGAATAAGCAAATCATATATTATTTAGAATCAAACAATTCATAATTACAGTTAATCGCGTTTTTGGCTCACATATTTCATACTATATCTGATCGCCAATAAGACAGCAGTATAATCCATACGTTTCAAAGTTTTGTTTCTAGAAATAAACATGAAATAGCTACAGCCTTATTCATACAATTTTTTTTTGGTGAAGACAAGCCATGGATTTTAGTAGTAGCCATGATAAAAAAATCATGGGCGTACGTACTCGAGCGGGATACGAACCCACGACCTCCTCGATGCAGGGCAATTTGTCAATTAGTTGCAATAATTCAATTCAATGTTTTATTTCATTTTCCGACAAAAAAGATATGAACATTACTTTTTTGATAACAGAAATTAAGGCGCGTAAAGTATAACATGAAAGAATGTATATACAATGATTGTACCACCTTATAATAATTATACACTATCATATAACTCAAGTGATTAGAAGTAATTATACAGTATGCAAAATTCGAAAAATGGAGGGACCCACTAAGAAGACAAAGCTTGTAGATTGTGGGCCCCTCGGAGGAAAAACATCAGTTGAGGAAAAAAGTAATAGTCTGGAAGCCCACTAGAAAGATAGATCAACAAAAGCAGACAGATATACAAACGAATAAACATGACATGAGACTGAGGTAGGAGTAACAATACAATGGAGAGTTGACTATGAGACGAGACAAAATGAGGCAAAGAAGAATTTCATGAATTTGAATAAAGGCATGGATTGTTATGTCACATTCAAAAACGGCTATACAGAAGGCACACCATTATTGTTAATGGTGAATAAAACAAAAACAAAAACAAAAAATCTTTGGTACTTGAAACAGCACCTCCCTGCTTGAAATCATCCAACGTCACGTTGCGCTGTATGACGTAAAAATGTCTCAAGGAGGCCTTTGAATCGTCTTCTCAATTAATGAAACCATAATTCACCGTCTTTCGTAGCCTTACAAACGAAAAGTCCTCGCCAGAGAGGCCCTCTATGATATTATATTGCTTCTTTACGCAAGCTGCTTAAAGGGATGATATAGTTTTAGTTGAGATGGGACTTCAGGCTTTCAATTTTTGTGCGTGTGTGTGTGAAAAAAATGAGAAACTTCTTATAAGAAAGAGCATACAATTCTAAGATGATGAAAATCGGTTTTTTTAAATGTATTTTGAAGAAAACAATTGCACGAGTGTATTTTCTAGTGAGTTGCATTATACTACAAAATTGAAGATGGAATCCGCGTTTTAAACACAACTTGTTGACTTCACCGCAGAATGTATCCAGACTACGTGGGAACAGCGCATAACAAATAAGGAAAAATGCACCAAATAGAATGGAACGAGGGAAGCAAAATTGAAAGAAAGATAAACTCTTTCCCGAAAGGATGTTCTTGACACCTAGAGTTGACAGATAACGACAAGGCAGATTAATGTTGTGACGTCTGTCGCCTCGTTCACATTGGTCCCCGCGACGCGGGGAAAGTCCCGAGCTGTGGGACTTTCTCCTTCAAAACCATAATGTGAACGCTCGCTGGGACTTGTCCCCTCGTCCCCGCGAAGCAAGTCGGGTACGGGGACAAGATTTGGAGGGGAGAGTGACCTTGGGGCGCAATTGATAGCGTCCAGCTGTGGTCATCAAATGTGCGCATGCGCTATGCCTGGATTCAAGTGGCAGAGCTCGCTCCAAGCAAGCCCCAAAGTGCCCCCACAGCTCGGGGACAGATGAGATGTGAACGGTCAGTCGTAAAAAAGATAAGATCTCTTGTGGCTGTCCCCGCATCGCGGGGACCAATGTGAACGCGGGGTGTAGTTCATCGTGGGAATAAGCGGAGGCACAGACAATGAGCTTGGGGTGACAATTTTTGACACCGGGGATTATTTACTCGCGAATATGTTATCCTCATGGTGACTGTAGCTATCTGATTGTTCTGTAAAACTTTTTGTTTCAAATTCTAAACTATCGAGACGATAATATCCAGGGGTTATCTTTTGCTATACGACTAACTCACTTTAAGCCATATTCAACATTTACATTAAGCCATATTGTATACCCGTATATACTAAATTGTGTAATTGAGCGAGATTGACGACATCATGATGATACTCTCTCGTTCCTAATTCTATAGGTCACAGTATCATTGGTTACAGTACGTTATTCCGAAGCTTCGTTATTCCGAAGATTCGTCATTCCGAAGGTTCGTTAATCCGAAAATGTGATAAGGTTTGTTGTTCCGAAGGTTCATTAATCCGAAAATGAAAGAGGGTTCGTTATTCCGAAGGTTCGTTCATCCGAAATCAGTTTCAGTTTCAGTTTAGTTTATTTCCACAGTTCAGGTAAAAACATAATATACAATCAATCAGTTCTAACACATACATACAAACCAAAAATTATTTTGGATAAGTACATAATCACAGTTAAAAGTTAAAAAGTGTGTGTTCAAGATTGACATAACAATTAACAATTAAATCGAAACAAAGCTCGTTATTACGAAGGTTCGGTACGGACCCTATTTCATTTCGGATCAACGAACCTTGGGAATAACGAACCCTATTTCATTTTCGGATTAACGAACCTTTGGAATAACGAACCCTATTTCATTTTCGGATAAACGAGCCTTCGGAATTGTGAACCCTATTTCATTTTCGGATTAACGAAGCTAAGGAATAACGAACCTTCGGAATAACGCCACATATGTTCAGATTAACGAACCCTTTTTCATTTTCGGATTAACGAACCTCTAGGTATAGGGAATTTGTGTGTTTCGGATTAACGAACCTTCGGAATAACAAATCTTTGGAATAACGAACCTTCGGAATAACGAACAGCACCCGTATAATGGGTGTTAAAAAAAAGTAGAACAAACATAAAATATAGCAGCAGAACAAAACAAAAACTGTTACACGCACACTCTCCATGAGAAAGGAGAATCCAATAAAACAATAAAAATAACGATGCAAGCTGCATGAAAGTTTTATAGTGTCCCAGAGGAAGTGTTCCTACAGGAATACCGAATTCGATACACAAACAACTGATGTAAACGCTCTCAAGAAGTGGAACACAACCTGCGTTATGACTCTATCGAATGATGAGGTAAGATCATTGACCTGCAGGGTATTATGTATGAGTGATGAGGGAGGGGTTGGGTGGGGGGGATGGGGGGAGGAGGGTGACAAAGGGATGGAGCAAGTGTGATGGTGGAAGAAAAAAAAAGACAATGAAATTTGACGTCTGAAAACAGTTCATGACAAAAAATGATCCTAAGCCTGATGATTCATTTCTGAAATCTATATTGTTATTTCGTTTTAACGTTTTTGCTGTGGTAACTACATTGTTGTAACTCCAAGCACTAGGGTGCTGTTTAAATATAGTTTCCAACAAGATTCTTAAGAATGTTATACAAGACTTATTATACCACGTGTCCGTGGTTCTGGCTTAAACAACTTGTTTAAAGGACAAATCTGGACCAGAAATAAGCCCATAAAAAAACCCCAACAACAAGTACAATTCACAGACACGTTAATGGAACTTGCTTAAATATTGGATTAAAAAGCTTATGAATTTTTTAAAAAAGATTTCTCCATTTTTTTTTTCAAAACAGTTCTAAAACAATATTGATATCGATGGTGCAGATGAGTGAGCTGATGATGTCATCCACCTCACAATTTTCAGTTGATTGTGTACAAAAAACTGATGAAAATTCAACTCTTCTGCTGTAAACGTGTTAAACTTTCACGATGTTATTCTTAGGTGAATGATTTCAAAATAATGATCAGTCAGAATATACATCCGCGAATTACGATTTCAGACTGAGGCATGATCGCGATTGAACAATAATGACTAAAAACCTTGAAATTCAAAGGTTTTATGTACGAGCATAATGGCAAGGTGTAAGGAGTAGTGATATCATCAAATCGCTCATTTGCATATTCATATTGCTTGTTTAAGAACTGTTGTGTGAAAATTAGTGAAACATCGCAATTTTGTAGTTCCCCACCTAATTCTTATTCGACTTGTATCAAATTTTCACTTCTGCGCTTGCAGAGAAATTTACTCTCTCTTTTTAGACAAACTTTTAACTTGTCAAATTTCGTCAACCTCATCTCTAAGTGGATACGACACTTTGGTGATATCTTTTAAGTCGTTCATTTCTTATAAGTCGTTTATTTAGCCACATTTTGTCAGTGAATATGTCACGAATTCCATCACATGAAACTACATATGAGATTAGGTCAAGTAAACGATGTAATACAATCAGCAAATATAACTGCATCATGAACGTTGTGTATGAAATAGCTCTGCGGGGCTAAAATTCTGAGAAAGTAATCATTGTTTCCTTTCAACAACAAACATACATAAACACATACACATACTATATTACACAAGCCGTATTCTATTCTGGAAGGGACTTATTATCATAACTGGGATATCTAAGGCGTGTCTGCTCTAGTTATTTGTCTACTTACGCGGGTTTTTATAAACACAAATCCATATCCCCATAGTCACCTGCTAAACGGTAAGTAGTTTGGGGCAATGCTGCGGTCGGGTGATCTATTTTAGTTTGAATAATGGACTTCTGCAAGCAACTGTATTGAAGTTCAAGGTTACTTTTTCCTCCTTTTTTTCCCCACCCAAGCTTGTTAGTTGACCAGCCTGAGAGGAAGTTATTCATCTCATTATTTATTCCGACGTGACCACGATAGCACGTTGACCTGTCCAGGCTCGACTGGTCAGTGGTCACTCTTGCCCTCGCTCCCTCTCCCCTGCCTCTCTTTTCTCGCCTCCCGCCTTTTTGAAAAGTAGTGCGGTGAGGCGTGCGAAAGTCGAGCAATGCGCTCGGCCATTCATTTCCCACCAGAGCTGGTCAGTGCGGTGACCTATAAATTGGAAATATAGAGCAGGCGGAGAATTCTGGCTGAATTGCTGCAGGTTAGTAAAATTTGACTGCGTAGGTATCTCCTCTTTTTTGCCCTTTTTATCAATATATCACTCTAATAGTTGCCATGAATTGTGATGGTTTCGTCTTTATTATACCCACCATTGATTGCTTCCTTCCGATATGATGATTAATATCAATAATCTGCTAAGCGATTACCCCACTACGACTGTGCCATTGATATACAATCATATCGAAGAGTGGAGCGCAGTCGTTAGGAGAGGTCAATCTTGGGTTATTATTATCAAAAATAACTCTAATTCAAGAAAAACATTAAACTGCAGACTTTGTGTCCCAATTTCAATCACAATCCATATCAGCAGAGCCAGTCTAACATTTAAAATAACAATCCTCCACAAAAAAAAAAGAAGAAGGAAAAAGTAAACACAAGGCGACCTGAATTCAGCATAGAAAGCGGAAACATCTTCCGATACGAGACATTTAGGCCCGAATTCACGAAGGTGGTACAAATGAAACCATGGTTTAAACCATGGACAAAAAACATGGAGCGCCAAGTGTCGCATGGAATATTTCGTTACGAAATCAGTCATTTCGTCGATGAATTTATTATTTTGTAACGAAATGACAACATTTTGTAACTAAATGAACATTTCGTCTACGAAATGATAATTTCGTTAACGAAACGGACATTTTGTCGACAAAATGACCAATTTCGTAACAAAATATTCCGTGCGACACTTGGCGCTCCATGGTTTTTGTCCATGGTTTAAACCATGGTTTCATTTGTACCACCTTCGTGAATTTGGGCCTTAGTGTTTGATATTATACTCATATAGCTGTGATGTGATAAATATGAATCAATTTGCCAATGCTTGTTTGTAACACAGCCTGACATATTTGAAAATGCCATTTTCACGCTTTCTTTGTTGTTGTTGTTGTTGTTGCTGCTGTTGTTTGTTTTGTTGTTTGTTTTTGTTTTTTGGCTTTCGTCGTTAAGTTTCGTGATTTGTGTCATTCTCTCAGTTGCAGTACTGCACTCACGGGGACTACTGGAGAACATTTACAATACGAAATATTTCAACCCGACAACCGCTATCTGTTGTGAGGTAGAACGTCACCGCTGAGTGTTCTGACTATACCACATAACATTAAGAGATACAGCACAAACATTCCGTCCCATCCTGTTTAATTCTCCGTTAACCGCCTCAGGACCACCACGCCACAGTGCCACTGACATCGCATTAAAGCAAGTTGCCGCTGGTAGTGACAGGCTTAAAGAAGAAATCCACCTCAAAAAATAAATGAACTTCAAAACAAAGAGAAATATATTCCTTACAAAATGATACAAAAAATGGGGAAAAAAAATCGGAGAAGAAATAAGGAAGATTTGACACTTTAAGAATGTCAATTTTTTTCGGAAAACATTTCTTGACCAGTCCTTATGAATATTCAAATGAGTGAGTTGATGATGTCAAACCCTCACAATTTTTCATGTAAATAACAGTAAAATTTATATGAAATTAGGAAAATTGTTATTTTTAGCTAATACAAGTAAAAGCATATTCCCATACCAAGATTTAGCAGAGTTAGCATCTGTTTTGGGTAAAAAAAAAATTAGGGTGGTTTCAAGGTAAGTTTTATATTCATACAACTGAAATATGAGATTTCCGTCATTTCTGTATACGAAATGAAAAAGAAATTCTGAGAGCATAACATAGCCAACTTGCTGATTTGAATATTTGTAACGACTGGTCAAAAAGTGTTTTCAAAAAAAAAAAAAAACACACATGAAATTTCAAAATTTTCATATCTTCCTTATTTCTTTCCCGATTTTTGTCATTTTTTGTATCGTTCTGTAGGGAATATTTTTCTCTTTCTTTTGAAGTTTATTTATTTTTGAGGTGGATTTCCTCTTTAACTTTAAGACCAAGATGACAACCTACATGGCGATCTACATCCGACGAGGATTCTCTCTGATAGTATCCCGACCTCCTCAGATGAGCATCCAACTTCCCCGCCAGTTCTGGAGTCTACATCAAAAGGAGGCTCTGAGTTCGTGCTTTGCGTGAGACAACAGTGGTCTATTCACTCTGATGGCGACCTAAAATGGATTAATTACAACTATCCTATTAAAGTAATCTCTAACCCAGAACCCTTATCTATTTTGCCTTCTTCGAAACTATCATCTATTTATTCGTCACAGTATGCTCAGAAAATGCGAATGTTCTGAGGGACTGCAGGAGGTGGTATCAAAATTCTGCAAATTCTTTGCATTTATCGTTTTACACATGTTTGCCTTCTCCTTAATGTTGGGCTAACATGACATAATAACCCGACCACTCTATGCATGCTCCCAATGGCTATGCCTTTTATATCCAATTTTCTGTGGCTATTTACGAACTTCTTACACAAAGATATGCACTTTATACAGTCACTATTTTGAAGGCTTGCCTCAAAACTCTACATTTCAGTTGCTATTGACACTATACTGGTCACCACTCCACCGGTTATCCGAGATGATCTAGATCTACTTCTGTTATTTTTTTTTCCCGCCTGCACTAATTAGAATGCATCGTGGTCACGTTCGTGCGCCTGGGGTCAATGCCGCGCTCACCCAGCCAGACATAATAATAGTGCTTCCCCTCCCCCCCCCCCCCCCCGCCCCTCCCAACCCGCTCAAACTACGTCACAACATCAGCGGTAGAGTTTCGATCGCCAGACGGTCTTTTGTTGGCCAGACAGACATTTTGAGGTCGATTCTCGGTCCGCTGACCAGTAGGTGACCAAAGAGTCGACGGTGCGCACGTCCGCTCCCCTTGTCCCGCGCACAAATATTTCTGGTACTCGACCTTGCAATATTTTCATACCATAATCAAAGACAGCTTACATGTCCGTCTGCTATTTAAGTCCACTTCCTGTCCTTCTCCCGTACTCTCCACCCACACCCTTTCTGGAGATTATAGACAGCGAAATATTTTTGTGTTTGGCTAAAATGTTGTTTGTACCGTGCAGCCTTAATCTTCTCCCGATGCCTTACGATATAATTATTAAGAATACAGTGGACAATCTCTTGTCACACAAAGCTCATCGGGAGTTGTTTTCATATATCTTTCGTCATTGTTGTCATAAATGTGTAGCGGCCACATTTTAATGCCAATAATCGTAATGATCATGATAATGATACCGATTTATATCGTAAGATTATGAGGGAAGTATATTCACAACAGTAGCCTACATCGGTATCATCTGCAGCATCGCTAGTGTCATAAGTGTCACCAGGTTCGTTATACTGTTTATCATCATCATTATACTAACGTCAGTTAGGTCCTACTCCTTCGTGTGTCATTATCTCATCATTGTCTTAATCGCTGTTCTGTCATTTTCAACAATGTTATCTTCGTAACTGATTGAAGAGTCTGCCTCACTTCGAAAGAAGGATATAAGAGAGAAAGTCTATGTTTGCATAATCATCTAGGTCATAAAGATAATACAGCTTTGTTCCTCAAATCGATGTCCATCGCACACCAATCGTCTGACTGGTATCATAATATTGACATATTTGGCGGGATTCGTTTGTTGATAGATTTACTGATCCTCGGCGATCGCCAGTCTGCCTCTGACCGTATTACAAATCGGGCAATAATTTTGCTCGTGTTGGGCGACACTGACCTAGAAGAGATAGTCTCGTGTTTTGGAGAACCGTTTAAACTCGGGAGAATAAGCTTTCACAAAAAAAAAAAAAAAAAATTATAAAAATCTGAAATGGGAATGACCATCTTTCGTCATGTCAAGTAGACTTATCTGACACGTGCGAGTCATATCGCTGAGTTTGTTTGGTGGTTACCAAGGTAGATTTTGTGACACTGATAGCTCTCAGCTTCGAAAACAATGTATGAAGTGTCTGAAAAGAGTATGGGCAAATGCATTTCCCCCTTCTTAGCAAGCACCAGCCGACCGCGCATGGATGTGACCCGTTTTCCATACAGCGCGCACACACACTGACGGCTCACGTTTTCAAACACCCCAATGTCAAGAAGATGCGGATTTTGGAATAATGAATTTTCTTTGCTGTTTTCTCTGTGTACATAAATGGCTACGTCACTAAGTCGGCCGCCGCCAGAGATTAAATTTGAACTTTGCTACGTCGAATGCATAATTTGAAACCGCACCATCTTTATAGATTGCCATATTGGAGCCGTCGGTATTATTACGCAAATAGTTATAATTCGTCATTATGTCTGATTATCTGCTGCCGCTGTTAGAGCGCATGCACACGAGCAATTTTCCAATACGTCAATTTCTTGATGAGTTTTTATCGCCTTTTGATATTCTTGCTCTCCAGTACACTGGCGACAGTGCGTGATTAATAAAGCTAAAAATGACGTCAACTTTACTACCAAAGTGAACTTCCTTCTTTTTTTTTTGTTATATTTTTTTTTCAATGACCCTTCCCAGTTATATTGATGACTAGGGATCAATGACCCTTTCATTGTCAAAACATAAGAAAAGAATATGGCAAAAATAAAATCGGACGACATACATGTAATTATTTTTCCTGTTTCTTCAGTACATTGTAAATGAAGTTTAGATACGGAGCGAAACTGATAATAAATTGCTTTAATCGGTATGGCGAAAAACCTATAGTCTTTATATTGGAGTTGTCTTTTCAAACATTCACGAAATTGGATCCACTATGAAATAGGGAGGATATCATGAAAGTGCAATTTCCAAAGGTATTTTCTCTTCCATCACTATCGTATTCGGTCGGATAATGGAGCTATGATAAGTGAAATCCTGAAAAGAAAGTTATTTGACGCTTAGCGTGATTTCTATGCTGTCCCGAAATGGCAGAAATTCTACTCCCCCTCCCCTCCATTATGAAACTTTTCTTCGATCGCGAGATTGAGTCGTTGAACGATTCTGTCGTTTGTGATGGCATGGTACACATTTTTAACCCATGCCACCAACTTTCCCCAGCATGGGCTTGTATACCATTCGTGTATACCATTGGCTTGTATACCATTCGTGTATAATATACTTTATATTGTATTGAAAAAATCCTTTATCGGACGAGTGTAAGAGAAATGGAAAAAAAATTGTATCACTTTGGATTATGTCAACTTTTTCTTTTCTTTCTTTGTGATGATGGAAATAAATAAACTATTGAATTGAATTGAATTGAATTGTATCATATACAGCTAAACCTGCAGCGCGAAATTGATACGTTTAGACAGTGTTAGAGCTGTAACAAGTCCTATCGTCGTTGAATATCTACGCTTACATCATACGCCCGGAACTGGGTTGGTGTATATGGTGCATAATATACGCAAGAAGTACTCGCCATTAAAAACTAGAAGACATTGACCCAATCTGTCACCGACGCGGAACTATATTTCAACCGGGAGAATTTACTGAGCTCACATAAATCATTCGTCATCGAAAAGATCGCTGTACTTTGTCAGTAAGTTTGTTGCTGCTATCCAAAACATGTTATCTAACATAACTTTACATGTATTTCCGTTTTTTTCCGATTGCTTACGTGTATACCAGTTTCACAACCACTTTTTTTGTGTCTGTGTTATGAACGTCTAGACTTTGTGTCAATGTATGTGTGTGTTTCTGTGAGTGTCTGTGAATTTATGCGTATACAAAAATGATCACACAATAATTAGACATCACAACACCATTTGCTTTCGTCTTGCTTTCCGTATACCAACCAAATGACATTGCCTCATGCATGTCAAGTTGTACATGCGTGTATTCTTTTGTATAATTTATACGTGTATTTATACGTTAAAAAAGATTAAACAAAGAAATTACACCTCAAGATATCAGACACTTCCAGCTATACACACAGACATTAGAAAAACAAACAAAACAAAAAGGAAACAAAAACAAAAACAAAACAACACAGAAAAAAAGATTTGTGTTCTAATGGTGTGTGCCCGTCTCGCGGTACTCCTTGCCATTATTTTTTGCTCCTTCTTATCGCTGAATTTCCTCGTATGGAAATGTGGACACTTTCATTACACAGGACAATGACACCCATCGCTCTGTGACTTCGAATTAACTACAACAGAAGAAAAAATATCATCAAAATATTCAAGTTACCTTGGGGCTAGAGATTGCGATGCGATGCGTTCCAATCAGAAATGTGCATTCAAATCACGCAGAATGGTGTCGAGGAATCAATACTGTGGTCAACTTCTCCCGGTTTTTTAGTTTTTGCTTTTGATGTTTCTCCGTAAATAAATTTCACGTCACTCCAACCTTCGCCGAATAACCGACATACTCTTCTTCCTATCAGACAGTTCAATGATCTCTATCCAAAAGTTGCCCACGTGTAAGCCAGCAGGAAAAAATAAAAGAAAGAAAAAAAAATCAAGATGACCCAAAGCAAACGCCCTCAAAGCTAGTACATTAATTGTATACTAATAGCAGCTTAAACTGAAGTTTCACAAGCCTTATCGTCTGCCGTCAGAATCGGTCCTTAGGGTAAGTGAAGAAATCAACAAGAAAACAACGAAATGTACAATATATTATAATATGGAACTGCGCGGTTGAATTAATGAGTTCAGTCTAAAAGAAAAAAAAAGACATTACATTTGTAATATGTAATCGTATATAATTATACTTTATATACATAATGATTATATATAATATATAATATATACAATGTGTGTATGTTGTGTATGTATTATTAATTGCAATTAGCAGTGTATTATGGGATTTCATGGATTATAGAAGAATCCAGCTCTTGTTAAATGGGATTGAAATAAAATGTCTATCTTTGCTTTACGTGGTAATGATCTAACAGCTACATTACTATCCAGCTGGCACAATATCACATCTCCGTCGACAAGTAGTCTGTTAATATTGCGCCTTCTTTGCATTATTTTTTCTGTTAATCATTATCATCATCATTCATTTGACGAGTTCATGAATTAAACCAGTTGGCGACAAGGGACCGATTCCAAACAATCACCATCAGCCACTTAACATGTTTACATCCACAGAAGACAGCAAGCTAGAGAGAACACTATAGTACTACTCTCATTCCCCATACTTGCCGAGAGCAAAACACTCCGTACAGATCCAGTGGCTCGTCGCGATGACAGATTCTCAACGCTGATTGGTTGGGTGAAAGAGGGCGTGTAGGCATCAGCGACCATTGATTGGCTGTCGTCATCTCATGTGGTTCTTGCATGTGACTCTTTCTCAAGCAGGAGAAATGTGATCACGGATTGCTTGTCTTACTGTTCTATCAGAAACTCCTCAATGAGCCCGACCCCCTGTGGTCACTGTGCTTCGCTGAACTGAGAACATCGTTTGTCAGTAGATGCCAGCTTCAACAAAACGATGCATGCATCTGCAATCTATTGTGATGCAGGTCTACTCGAAATACATATATGTGATTTAACATAATATACACGCTTTTGCATGTACCTGTATGTCTGTGTTATGAGTAGGTTGAGTTATCACTGATTTTGTCATATTATTGGTAAATAATGATCGTCGTTGATACATTACTTTTTGATTTGTAAAAGTAGACAAATAAAATAGACTGAACTCAAAAACAAAATTAAATTTATCATTTTCATAAGGAACGCATCATCGCTTCCACGAAACGAAAACTTGCACCAGAGATGCTTGTATGTCATAGAATGATATTCAGAGAAAAATTGATTGTTAATGTGATCTGGTTCGAATACTCGTTGCTCTTGGGAAGATTCGATAAATGCACACGTTAGTCATGAGAGGAGCGAAAAAGCCATAGGACTATCACCGTTAAGATGTTCATAGATCTTCCTCACCTGGGAATTGAGATCATTTCTAGCAAAATCAATGTCCAGTGACGAAGATTTTAGGACTCATCTGTAAGCCATAATAAACGTTGATTGCGTATCACGGGCTGCTTTATTGTGTTCGACATTCCATGAAAAACTTTTTAACATAAACTAGGAGTCGAGATTTTACAGGCGCATTCGCGAACAACACTTTCTCTGTCTAAATATCATTTGCAGACGTCATAAAACCTTTCGTACAATAATTAAAAAGTGAAGTCAGAGTGCTGAAGTATAACCTGAAAAGTGAGAGTGCGCACATAATCGTGTATTAACGTGTAAAAAAAAAGACACCTACATAATCCTGAGCACGAAAGAGACGAAACGATGAGCTCTGTAGTACGAGTCTCGCCCACTCGGTACGTTCACTGGTTGTGAGTGCGTGGCGACTCCTCTACAGGATACGAAACGATGCTCAAATATTGATTATGATTATCATCACGGCAGTACATGTATAATTATGATTCTGCTATAGCTGCCCACGTGCGCTGCACCACTCTGAATTATCTTGCCCTCATTTGACATCATCCTATAGCACTGAAAACTGGGTCTCATGATACTATGAACAACTCGAAGAAAACCGAACGATATACTCTAGCTGATCAACTTGAAATCGATAAAATCGGTGGGGGGGGGGGGGGGAGGAGAATGCGAAGATCATGAAATCAGCATGGTGACGCGCGAATTCACGTGTTGAGGACACGGGGAGCAGACGACAACAACCTCGGCGCGTGCAAATGTGAATTGAGGCGTACATCAGCTTCTGGGAAATCTTGAGGTTGTTGTCTGGCTTCAAAGAGGTCTCTGTTTTATCCTCTTGTCCGATAATGTCTACAATCATTCTGGAGTTCAATTTGCTCGTCTGATAATATAAAGCAAAGGAGTATATGTAGGGTGTGAATGTATAAGGTGATCCTACAGTCCTCTAAAATCTAAAACTTTCATTTGACGGATCGAGGGTAATGCTGGAAATGCACGCAGACCTGAAACGAGGTTATACCTGTCTCGACCCAAACTTTTCTTCATTGTTATAAGAGTCTAACATAATTATTGGCATTATTCACTGTGTTCGTTTGGATTGATTAAAAATTTACAGTGGAGAAGATATTAATCTTATATACATACATACAGTGTAGTTAGCGGCAGTCATGAGCAATACAATGACTAAAATGCAGGATGTAAGAAGAAGTGACGAGAAATGCCACAGGAGTTTATGGCTTCCAGAGCAAAGGAAAGAAAGAAAGAAAGAGTAGGGGGATCGGGACAGCGAGAAAATTAAAAAAATAAAGGGATACGGTAATTGAGGAGACACTACAAAGACAAACCCATGACACGTGCCGGTTGTACTTCTTCGCAATCGCAAATCTAACGCGGCATCCCTGTGGCTTTCCTCCGTTATGTCCCCGATATCTTGCGAAGATTATAGTGTACAGTCAGGTCATTCAACTGCACAACACTGTTCCTGAGCATTATTACCCCACTTCCTCCGCCTCCTCCTCCGCCTCCTCCTCCTCCTCGTTTTTCTTCTTCGGCGGAAAATCTTTGTGAGGAATTCAGCTGTTTCTGGTGGTGTTTTTATGACCTGCCGATAATCACTGTGCTGAAAAATGAATGAGCACCTTTTTTTTTGGGGGGGGGGGGGAGGGGGACGGTTACAACACTGCAGAAATTGCATCATCAACACACAGTTGAAGGAGTAAACAACCGAAGCTTCATAAAGTTGATGTTATCAGGGACAATTAATCATTTTTTCTTTTACTCGTTCATACATTACCCATATAAACCTGCTTTTTCATCGTGCTTTATTGTAAGACCTGATTGCACTCGAATGTTTGTACTTGAACACATATAGGCCTACTTGATATAAGGTGTTGGAAAGCCAAATAACGTTTGAACTTGGATTTTCTCCAAGTCAGTAAACTGTGAAAATATCAAATCGTATCAGACATTAACTGCAATAACCGATCCTTATACAATAACTGTCCTATACAGTTATATGCACACAAATACTAAATTTAAAAAGCGGTAAACTTGCCATTACGTTTTTGCGGGAAAATGCAAATGAGTGTTCATTTACGCAGCATTCAAACTTTAAGCCGTTAATTTCACTGTGGGTTTATGTTTTTGTTTTTGTTTTTGTTTTTCGGGGGGGGGGGAAATTACCAAAATGAATATAAAAATGAATTCGCAGATATATAGCCTTTCACTGAATGCTGCATAGGAAACATTATCTTTCAAGGCATAATTAACTTTCGATACTACGAGGAAGTAGGTGAGGGTTATCTCCCATTATCTGCCTGAATACATTCTTAGTAACACCCACCCCACAGCCCACCCATGTCTTTGGGAAAGTCATCCATTGGATGCGTTTTTTCTTTCAAGTACAAGAGTGCCTTGAGGTTCTTTTCAAAGATCCAACTTCTTCTGACGAGCGCGAACCCTCATACACATGCACAATCGACAGCTGAGCTGCAAGCGGTAATACAAAAGTTAATGCGCATGCGGGTGGCGTGGGGGTTCAGGCGTTGCCATGACAACCTCGACGCCTCCTTTATTGCTTTTTTTACAAGGAACACAGAGAATTTCTAATGGGATGGTCACGATTGATTGCAGACGCCGCCTGGCGTCCTTCAAAACCGGGCAGCTGGGTGGAAACCCACCATTCGGTATCCCATTCACCTATTGCCATGTAGCGTCATGGATATCGGTCCTTAATATTCTATCAAATTTGAATTGATTTCGTTCGAATTCGTTTGCACCGCAGACAAACGATTCCCTGGATGTCGCGAAAAGAGGACGCCGGTATCGGTTAGCGTACGCTCAGGGACGCATCAGGTATGTGCACGTGTTTGTCTGCTTGGTCAAATCACCATGGAAACAAAATGTACTGAATAATATTGATGTGCAGTTCCACGTCGATTATGTTAATGATTAATGTACCTCGTGGACACAATAGCACACTGAGTGACGCCCGTGCGAAATAATAAATGGATTTGTTTTGACGCAAATTGAGCTTATCTGTCTGTGAATGATCACTCTAAAATTACAGTGTTATATCCATGGATAAATTTGCCTGGTAGAGTATTACTGCATCATTGATAACTCCTTGGCACCAACGTCAAAAAGAGAGTGAAAAGAGATTATCATAATCTCACCGTTGTATTCGAAATTACAGTACGCCCACCCCTCATCTATTTAGTGGAATTTAAACACACGGAGACGACTTCTTCAGGATATTCAATGACGTTGGTTTTGAATGCTGGTTTAGAATAGTCTCCGCACCTTAATCAGGCGATTGGCGTGTTATGGCCAAAAATCCCACTAGCTGAATATTTTAGCGCCTCTATTTTTGTTTCCTTTGATCTCATTTCATGCAACAACGCCTCCTTAGTTCCAGGTTAACTATTTCACTGTTGTATTATGGTTGTGTCACATCCATGCACAAAATTATTTTCCATGTGTGCTTTTAACAAGACGCCTACAGTAATAAAAGATTTGATGAAAACAAACAGTGTAATAACCGAATTGACAATTTGCTTTTCTTACTTGGCATGTCTGTTCATAACGTGCAAAACGTCTTTCAAAAGCATACAAGAATTATCACAGACATACTAAATCATAGTAAAATCATCGAATATCACACATTATTTTGTAATTGCATGTTTACCCGAAATCCCTATATCTCTCTCTCCCTCTCTTTAAAGGGATGATATACTAGTATATTAGTTTTCGTTGAGATAAGGATTCAGATTTTAACTTTTCTCGGCATATTTACTAGAAACTGCTTTAATGGCTGATATATTATCCAAAAGCAAAGAGGTCCCAATAAAAGGCTGGACCCACCTTTTTATTAGGACTGCTTTGTTTTACTTTGTTGTTTGATATCTCAGCCATTTCAAAACTGATTTTCATCACATAAATTTCGAGTTCCTCTTAGAATTGTATATGGTCTTTAATATTTCATAAGTAATTTCCAAATACCCCGAAACTAAAGCTTAAATCTGCATTTCCATCTCAACAGAAACAATACTATCCCTTTAACCCCTTCCAATATTTTTGTTTGTATACGTGTCTTAAATATGTTCAATGGTTAAATGGGTGAATGAAAAGTATATAATAATCAACTGATTTATGATCCGTCTGCGGGCTTATCAGCATACAAAGAGTCACTGGATAGCTATAAACCTATGGTGACGTAATGCGAACAGCATCTTTCAAATACCAGTCAAAACACCGTCTCACAGATTCATCTTATCTATACGGCATACATACCAATCTCGCCCCTTTGGAAGACTCACCCAAACGAGCCCTTTGGAGTATGCGGATAGGTTATAAGGAGCTAGATGACTTCACGTCATGTCGCTTGAAAGTACAATGTACTCCCAGCATTGAACGAACCTCTCTCTTCTGCAAGCCTCCCCAAAGTCCAAACTACTTTTTAGCACAAAATGCGAATGCATGATGCGTTTCGGCCCATACAGCCAAAGCAAGAAACGCAAAAAAGCATGCCTTGAAACTTGTCGTCACAGCGTGACATTAGAACAAGAAATAAAGTGTTGTGATTAATCAAACCGCGTACTAGAAAATAACTTGTCGACTGATTTGCTGACGGTCAGCTGAGGACCGTATGTTCAGCGATAGTGATCGGGGGCCCTAGCGGTACTTATATACGTTCAAATAATGAGGGGGTAGAAATCTTTTGAAGTGGCAGTCTCTCCAGGTTGAAGTTGATTTTGACGAATAGCGTGAAATATAACATAACAGTGTTACATTTACTTTCATTGAAATCGGGCACAGAATTTTAAATGTTGCAAGATTTTGTGATGTTTGACACATTTTCACACACAAAAAAAATGAATGAATTGGGTCACAATGCAGTAATGATAATACATGTATAATGATAACGATAATACTAATACTAATACTAATTTTAATACTAATACTAATACTAATACTAATACTAATAATGATAATAATGCCAATGATAATAAAAGTAATAATAATGATGATGATGATGATGATGATGATGATAATAATAATAATAATAATGATAATGTGAACACGGTTTTCTTTATCCAGGGCAGCCTCTTCAATGTTGACACTGTTCTAGCGGGTACAGTTCGTTATTCCGAAGGTTCGATATTCCGAAGGTTCGTTAATCCGAAAATGAAATAAGGTTCTTTCGTGCGCACTGTCTATTCTTTTTTCTTTTTTTTCGGATTAACAAACCTTCGGAATAACGAACCTTATATCAATTTCGGATTAACGAACCTTCGGAACAACAAACATAGCCAACTCTACATGCGTGCCCTGCCATTATTATTTCCCTATAGCGTTGCCAGGTATTCCCATTTAATATAAACCTGGGTCGAGAGGGACATGGGATGGGGGGGGGGGGGAGCAAAAACATCTTGTCCAAGGAAATACGCACTGGATGGACTCGGATTGGGAGGCAGGAGTCTTGTCCACTGTGCCAAAGTATAACCAAGAGGCAGCTCTTTACACTGGTGTAGACAATCCTTTGACTTTGACCGTATATCCAATCTAATTCGATTCATTCAATGCAAGACAGACATGACTCGGTTTTCCTCTCAATGGTAAGCTGGGAGAGACTTTCTCTCGGTCTAATACGCGTGCAAATGAAGGGATTTTTGAATGCTGCCGTCCTTTTCCCACGGCCCCGTCGAAGAACAGCCCTGCACTAGTGACCGCGACGTTTTTTTTTTTTCCACTCTTTTTAAAGCGGAACACATATTAATGTTAAAACCCTGAACTAGTAAACAAGAATGAGAACGAGGGCAGCATTGATAATTATTATAATTTTGATAAATGATTAAAATACCAATAAAATAACTGTACTAGCAACAATGCTATACTACTGCTACTACTATACTACCTCTACTACTACTACTACTACTGCTACAACAACAAAAACAACTACTACTATTACCGCTACTACAACTACAGTACTACTACTACTACTACTGCTACTACTACTACTACTACTACTACTACTACTACTACTACTACTACTACTACTACTACTACTACTAGGGCCTACTGCTACTATGCTACCACTAAAACTGCTACAACCACTTTAACGACGGCCTATCGGAAACAGGAGAAAAATGGCTACAATTCAAGAAAAATGAAAGACTCTTTCATGCTGTAACATCTTGAGCAGACGATGAGAAGACGATGAGGACGGTACAGAGGTAAGTGTACGATCAGCTGATAGCATTCCACGCGGTCCCAGACTTTTGTTGTTGGTGTGGCACTTGACACCTGTAATCTTCACGATTGGATGTTTTCTTACGTCAGTCACGGATTAAATTATTGATAAATACAGGATAGTGATCCTGAAGGGATCATTGCGTTTATATCAATTTCTTTTCTTTTCATTTCTGTTCTTTCTCTCTTCCACTTTTCCCCCCCACAAGAACAGATGTGAAGACAAGCAGAAATGATGTGAAGACAAGCGATCATGAGTTGATCACACAGTCGCGTGCGCTACAAAATAAAGCGTAAAGAGTGCCCGTGATTTCACCGCGCAGGTTCACCGCGCAGGTTCACCGCGCAGGTTAACAAGTGAAATGTCACGTGTCACTAAATCAGGCCACATTCGGGTCTAATATTTTATCATCGTTCCCCTAACCGTGATGGCAATACTCTTCCTGTTTTTTTTTTTCATTCTGTATTATCTTACAAAATTTTTCTTTCAAGGCAGATATTCACATTTGCACGCTCGTCGGTGTTTTCCCTCAAACTGCCTTTTCCTCTTCCCCTGACGAGTTGGACATTTTATATTATCTCGTACAATTTTGGCCAGGACAGTTCCTCTCGTGATAACCCGATCTTTAAAAATGCGATTCCACATCACGTTGAAGTTATTGGCTTTCATAACTGGAGTAAGATCATACAAGCAGAATCGTAGAAGTTTCACGAAAATCGCAACTAAAACGAGAAAGTATAGTGATTTTTTTTTTTTCGGGGGGGGGGGGAGGGTTCACATACATTTACTTTCACAAAGCTGTGACATAATAGTCAGTATAGAAACTACATGCGCATGCGCATATTTAGATGACATGATCATGGTGTAATCACAAGCCTCCAGTTGGCCTGCACATAAGTATAATTATCGTAACTAAAATCCCCTAATTTTGTTCTTATACACAACTTTACTTTCTTTATTACAATTAACTTCTACATAGTGTGAAATAGCATTAAAAAAAATCAGTCAAAAAGATTAATTCAGTTACTGTTGGCTTCGCTGTAGAACAATATAATTACGATGATACTTCACTGTGGAGGGCCTACTTTGGTTTTGTATCTTGTTGATGTATCTTGTTGATGTACGTTTATCGAAATTACTACAAATTTGTTTTGTTTATGCATTGAACATAATTTCTCCTTATTTAATGGAAATGAAAATAAAGTTGAACTTGAACTTGAACTTGAACTTGTTTTATTGCGCGTCGGACCAGGCAAGGTGGATAGTTCCCCCGTCTCTACAGTCGGACCAGGGAGGTGGAAGAGATATTGCTCTTCCACCTCCCTGGTCGGACCATGGACCATGCATTGAGCTAGAAATGTAGCTCTGTGGTTGACAAAAGTAATGGTCCCGCCCATTAGGCTTTGTAGACACTATGGCTTCGCCGCACCTGCACCTATTCGACAGATACGAGTAGAAGGAATTTAGAGTATCACTCGTGCGGTAACTTCACTACCACCCTGTCGAGTAACACACTACAGGGAGGAATGTTTCAGGCAAAATATTCACACCCTTTAGCGATGTTACCATGGCTACCAATCAACACTCTGCTCTGATTGTTACGTCACAAAAAAGTGCATACTTCACGCTTATCGGCTGATAGAGATGCCAAACAGTATCAATACAGCGTGGTTTGTGCACGCAGCAAATTGTTTACCAATCTGTAATAACTTTGCCGAAGAACGTTATAGGCAGCAGACAGGGCGTGGAATAAGTTATCAAGTACACCTTGTTGGCGTACATTATAGTACATCTACCCGCATAGCTGACATTCCACGGGAACAATTTAGGTATAAAGATACCCCAGATGCAATCAGCTCCCACACGCGCACCTTTGCGGTTGTGATTGAACAATGTTGGGCGTCGTATATGGGTGGTCTTAGATCCCTCCTCTCATCTCAGCCATTATTTTAAACGCTGTTTCTTACTCGGTCACAAAACAGCGAGAGAATTATCTCATAATTTCGCTATGACTATAATAATATACTGCATGTGCATTGTTTGAATTTGAAGGTGCCATGACCTACATTGGTTACAATGTACGTCTTGTTACTTTAATGTGATGGGCTTCTTCACTGAGGACCGACTAGAATAGAGCAGATTGTATGCAAACTACTCCCTGGATGAATCGCTCCCCATGCTTCTCCGTCTGATTCACCTTTCATGAAAAGATCAGCCAAACTATGTCCTCGTAATCTGAATTTGATAAGCCCAGACGAGTGGACCAGTTGTATGGAGCGCACAAAGAGATATTGGGAAGTTTATGCAAGTACACGAAATTGTTCTCTTATAACGAGTGAAGACGATTTCTCACAATAATACCTTTTCAAGCTTGGCTTTTTCTTTACTTTTTACAGATGTGATTTTAGCCTTTGATTATGCTCTGCGGTAGGTGATATGTCATTTCTGAGAAGGACACTTTCAGCAGTTGTTTGGACAAAATGGTCTCTGCTTGTAATCACGATTCGGCAGCCTGCCTCTCAAGCTATAACGTGCCCCAAACGTTCTGATAACTTCCAGCGGAAAGTTCTATGCTTCCTTTTTTGGCCTGCCATCGCATAGAAATGACAGTGACGCAGGACCGCTGATGCTTCCTGGGAGTTTTGTTTTGTTCTTCTGTCCAAATATGCTCGCCAGGATTCGTGGTCCGAGCTGATAAATCGACGTCGACCTCGAGGGGAAGTTTGACCTACTGAGATTATCGTGAAGAGTCCTGACTTTACTCCCCTCATCCTTCCTTTGTTAACAGTCTCACCCCCGAATGAGCAGCTTAGTGTAATCTCGATTTCTCCGAAATGTTGTGTCTGTAATTTGTGGAGCTTTGTGCCACACACCCAATGATGCTGTCACTGATAATACATGACGAAACTGTACGCAATATTTGACGTGAGACTTTTTTCCCATTTTTTTTTTGCACTCTTCTTGAAGTCCGACTGTAATCATCGAAGGCAAACATGCGCAGTTAGGTGTTTTGTTTTGTTTTGTTTTTGCTTTTGCTTTTTCAATTGTCGTCGAAACAGTAATGCCCCCAACACTCAGCTTCCAAATGAGGTGTAGTTTGTAGAGTTAATATCCACCCTGAACAACTCCAGTAAATAATTAGTTTGTTATGGTATGTGCTGTTATATATTTACCCTGATTCATATCAGTATCTTTGGTACGACGAAGTTGCTGGCCTCTAGAACTGGTCCATTCTATATTCAGATGAGACGTGAGGCCGCTTTTATACTTCCGACCATGGTGCACACCTTCAAGCGCAATACTCGAGAAAGAGCTATGCTTGACTTCAACGTGTCATCCTAAACGGGCTTTTATCCAAGCAGAAGTGTTAACCCCATGGAAGTCATATTCTGCTCACTATATTACTCATTGACTGTCACGGCATTCAAGGTAATGATTTGTGAGTAATGTATTACCAATGTATATTGTTTGGAAATGAAAATAAAACATGAATGAATGAATTAATGATAATGACGACTATGACAATGATGTTGATGGTAGATTATGCTAGTGGAGATTACTCAAAACGGTATTCCTTGTGCATTTTTAAGCTATAATGTGACAGATGGAAGTCCTGAAATTTACATATGTTTCTTCTCCCTCCCTGAAGACAACTGAATGACGCATCATGAAAATCGATGACTATTTGATTTATCTTCGACTGACGCAGAATCAGTTCGATCAAAACACCCCCACAAAAAACGATAACCCCCGCACACACACACACACACACACACACATACACACGATAGATAGAAAGGCTTACGACTGTTCGGTATGATTATCATATTGTTCGTGTGTGTGTGTGTGTGTGTGTGTGTGTGTGTTTTCCCCCTTTTTTGCGAATACTGACATGTAAAAAAAAAAAACCTCTTATGAAATATGAAAGAGCATACATTCTGTGAGGACTTCTAAGTTTATGTGATGAAAATTGGTTTTGGAATGGCTGAGATATCCAGACACAAAGAGGGTCCTAATAAAAAGGTGGGACCCACCGTTTCTTTGGACCACTTTGTTTTAGTTTGGTTTTGGGTATCTAGCAGCCATTTCAAAACCAATTTCACCACATTAACTTTGAATACCTCCCAGCATTGTATGCACTTTCATATTTCAGGAGAGGTTTCTCATTATCTCACAAAAAGTTAAAATATCAATCACCCCTCTCAAAAAAAAAAAACCAACCCAAAACTATATCATACCTTTAAGTAAAGCAAAACAGCCATGACGGTCGTACAATTACATAGCAATGACGTGTCAAAGTATAGAGGGTTTTCACTGCGTCAAGTTCTGACAAGCTGGAATAATCACGACAAAGTTCGCCTGTACAATGTTCACTAAACAGTTTTCCTTTGTTTTTTCTCACACCTCAACCCTGACACAGATATCATCTCGCTTGCAGACAACTTCCTGTTGTACACGTTTCTCATAATCATGGTCCCCATTTCTCATAATCATTGTCCCCATGATGATCATACACCCTCGTGTGATAGTCCAGGGAGGTGGGAATCCCACCTCCCTGGATGGACCTAGTAAAAGAGGACATTGGGAGACGCTACATTTCTATTCACTCTGTATATTATATAAAAAACATGAAAGACGCCTGTTTTAAATGTGCAGGTGGATATTATCAGTTTTACCCTGAAGATGTGGTTTGTCATGGTATTCGAATGAACTTCGTGCTTTTTCCCCTTCTCGTCCAAAACCTGTTGTCATTTCTGTTTATCCATAGCAGTGAATAAAACTTTAGCCAAGCAGGTATCACATTTAATACTTTTCTTGTTCATAATAATATACGCAACATACATTCTTTGGCGTACAACCCCCTCCTACTCCCTTCACATTTCCTGCTGGTTTGGAATAAAGTTTCTCAGTAAACAACGCTTGACAAAGCATAGGTCGCTGTAATGTTCTCTCGTTTGGAACCAGTGTGAGTCATTCGGAAAACATGTAGACTAATTTTACGCTGTCGCGACGGGCTAACTTGGTTCTATTCACTAAACATCTTTGTGGGGTCTGTTTGGTCCGGAATGCAAAGCGTCGAGAATAGCATATAGACATGCATTTCGTTTCGTCACCTTTATACGTCTCTTGTCTTCATGAACTGAGTGTACAGATGAAGCAGAAGTAGAGAAAAGGGGTACGGGTGGGGGGAGCGAGAAGAGAGTCAATTTCAGAGAAACAGCAATTACAAAAAAAAAAAAAAAAATACCACAAAGGTTACACTGAAAAGGTGGTATAATGTGATTTTTTCCCAACACAATATGAAGGCATGCTTTATATACAGACAATGACGGAATTCACGCCCCCAAGTATAGTTCACTCCGAAAACCACATAAATGAATTATGCGAGCAGCAGCCATGAGCTACTGTGGCTCATGCAGTGGAAAAACCATAGACTCCAAATTTTGAGGTCTCAGGTTCGAGAACCTCGCAGCAGCAATGTCACCCTTACAGAAAAGGCAACGATCATCAACATTTGTCCTTTTATGGTGTGTATGTGTGTGTGTATGTGTGTGTGCTTGGGGGGGGGGGGTGGGGTGGTGGGGGAGTGTCCTGTCCCGTGGTTGCTTGAATAGAGAGGAATTTCGGCCCAGTTAAAAGTATGTCCGAAAAGATCGAGTACAACTTTACAAACACAACAGTGAAAAATTGATAGAAATCGGAATGGAAGTTATGGAATTTTAAAGATTAGCTAAAATTTGAAACAACAGTTCTCGAAGTTAATACGAATAATAATCATAAATCATGAGTGAGCTGATGTTATAAACAATCATCACCTCCCAATTTGTCAATTTATAGATTTTGTTGTGAATCCTGATACAAGGTATTTCGTTTTGCTATCCCTATTAAAGGGATGGTATAGTTTTGGTTGAGATGAGGCTTCAGGTTTTATTATTTTTTTTTGTAAGATAATGAGAAACATCTTCCGAAATATGAAAGAGCATGTAATTCTAAGACGGATTCAGAGTCTACATTTGATGAAAAGTGATTTTGAAATGGCTGAGATGTCCAAAACAAAGGGATCCTTATAAAAGGTGGGACCCACCTTTTACAAGGATTGCTTTGCTTTACTTTGATTATGGTTATCTCAGCCATTTCAAACCGATTTTTATTCAAATAAACTTTGAATTCCTCATACATTTCATAACTGGTTTCTTAATGTCTTGCGAAAAGTTAAACGCTCAATCCTCATCTCAACCAATACCATACAGTACACAATCCCTTTAAACCTAGGCTCACGTCACAGTTTTTATTTTACGTCTTAAAGTTCAAGATATCATTCGTTATCAAGAAAGGCATGCTCAGTAATGTCAAAAAAAAAAAAAAATCCTTAGGGGTGCCATCAGCCCGTACTCCGTGTACTGCCTTGAGTATGTCTTTGAATATTGATTACATTTATATTATGTCTTACTTTCATTTCTACTGGCGGTAACAATGCATGGAATTGATTTTCAGAAAAGTGGAGGTACGCAGAGCGCGTGGAAAAAAAGTTATATAAGTTATTGAACAACGCGTTAAATCCATCAAAATTCACTTTAGCATCAACACTGACCTTTATTGTGAATGAACTCGACGAAAATCGACCCACTTTTCCATCGTAAGAAAATAATTTAGCAGACTTATGACAGGACCGTACGTACATTTCCGAGTCTCCATCCAATAGCGTGCAGTCTGCATTGAGTGACTCGTATCTATTTTGACCCACTTTCTAGAGGGTTATTTCTGACAAAAGCACGGGTGATATAACTCGAGTTTTCATCAGACTATATTATGATAAACTTCATCCACTTGAATTCCGAAAAATATCTATATGTTTGGATCATTAACCTTGTCACTTTTATAGGTAAGTGAGGCGCGCAAGGTTTTAGGGAGTTCACGACTCCTTAAAGTACAGGAGTAAGAGTGACGGTTCTTCTTTCTGATGCCGCATTACGGAGGGGTCAGGAAGGTACAGATGAGCCAGCGTAAGTCGTAACATCTACTCGTGACCCCGCCCTCCTTCGGAGGTATTCTTCCATCTCCCTGCTTGGAGCAAGTCGCGTATTAAATACGCCGCATCTTTACGATGGGGTTAAATTGGGGTCACTAAAAACCGGGGGCGCTTACGACTTCAAGACTGGCAGGAATGATTTGTACACACAAAGGTACATGGAGAGATATAGGTAAATGGATAGATAGATGTATAGATAATAAATAGATAGATGCATAGATAGATAGATAGATAGATACTTAGTAGATAGATGAATAGATAGACAGAAAGTGATGGACAGATACATCGAATATAGACATAGAACTATCTGGGTATAGATATGGGGATAGAAATGGAGAGCGAGAGACAGGAGAGGTAGATAGATAAGATATATATATATATATATATATATATATATATATATATATATATATATATATATATGGAAAGTGACGGACAGATGCATATAGTAGAACTATCTGGGTATAGATATGGGGAGAGCGAGAGACAAGAGAGGTAGAAAGATAGATAGGGGATGGATGGATAGATAGATAAATAGATAGAAAGATAGATAGATAGATAGATAGATAGATAGATATAGCGAGAGAATGAAAGAGAGGGGAGACAGTCCCCCACCCCCGGGACAACACAGAAAAGAGGAGGGAGAAAGAGAGAAACATTTTGAGAGAGATAAAGACAGAAAGAGTGGAGAGAGAAAGAGATAGAAATTTGCCCGGTTGTATGGTATAGTTATTGTCATCATATCCAGAAAGGTTAGAAGAGAGTCCAGTCTCCCTGTCATAACGATACCATCTTTGACAACGCTGTGGTAATCACGTTGGTCCATGCATGGCTTTGGGACAGTTGCGACAAAACTCTCATCACGCGAAAATGCAACCCACCCCGATATCTTCACAAATGGCACGGATAACCGGGTAACCCGACTCCAGAAGGTTATATGGCTGTCAATGGACCACGCCCCTGCAGCAGAATCTCGGAGGTCGCTACACACAATTCGTTCGAAGGCATCGAATTAATCACTGGTATTGCTCTTCACGTTATGTGATCATTCCTCTGACATATCGTATCTCTAACCTCTTTCCTGCTCCTAAATCTGTCCATTTCTCTATCTATCTATCTATCTATCTATCTATCTATCTATCTATCTATCTATCTATCTATCTATCTATCTATCTATCTATCTATGTATCTGTGTATCTATCTACCTCTCTATCTATCTAGGCTTATCTATCTATCTATATATCTATATATTTATATACCCATCTATCTATCTGTGTATCTATTTATCTATCTACACATCTATCTGTCTATCTAACTATCCATCTATCAATCTATATGTCTATGTATATCTGTGTATCTATCTACCTTTCTATCTATCTACTATCTATCTATCTATCTATCTATCTATCTATCTATCAACCTATCTCTACCTATCTATCTATATATACCTATCTATCTATCTATCTATTTATCTAACATATAGCTGTTTATCTACATTTATAAAAAGCTCCGTGTCGTGAGGTATTCCACCCGATGTCCACTTGCTGTCCTTTTTTTTTCTAACAAATTTTCTATGTTTGGATACATCTGTACATGAAGCATGATAAGCGTTGTCCTCTTATCAGTATGTTATTCTCATGAGAGCCAAAATCGGTCGAAGGGCAGTGGTTAAACTTCTTCAACAACGATAAATCACTAAACATTATATCAAGGCGTGTGCCTGCAGCTTGGGGAGAACAGTGTCTCGTCCATTGGGGCTTGGTATCAATAGGGAGGTGGCCACCTCCCTGGTATCAACATGTAGGTCCATGGTATCACGGTCATCTCTGGTCAAAAAGAAATAAGCACTCGTCGCTCGTAAGTAACAGCAAAATGGAGAGAGAGTGAGGGGGGGGGGGGCACGGTAGATGCATCTGATCTGGTCAGTGGTGTGGCGATCAATGAGGACACGACCCCAGAGGCTATTTCAGGGAAGAAGGGCGCGGACAGATCGGTATGTCCAGGGCACGGCTTACAAGAGAGAATTGAGCTAACGAGGGTACCGCTTCGTGACCTTGTATGCAAACAGAGCGGGTCTGGGTGAGCGGTGACCCCCTCCTGGGTCATGTCTGGAGCGGTGGAAGGTCACCTGAGGTAAAGGATTTCGTGTTGTCCCACGGGCTTTTTTTTCGCTGAGGTATGCGAACCTCTTTGAAGCAGGGTCAAGTACGAATGGGCAATTCACGGGGCGTGTACACAAACTCACGGATACTTTATCATGCTCTCGTTGAGAACAGGGAGGTGAAAACGAGATCACACGACGACTTGCATTGCGACAGGAAGGGGTTAGATGTCTGGACATAGCAGGGGGGGGGGGGGACAGCGTCTGACCAAAGAGGGCGGGATTGGATTGGTAGAGATGGGATGGAGAGTACCGATGATGCAGAATACTAGCAAATCGTCAAGTCTTCAATACTCGTTTACTGTCCATCCGTTCTACGTCGACTTTTGAATTTTTACCAAGCTTGTTTACTAAAAGCATCATAAATACCATCGTACAAGAGCTCTACTTCATGCATGATGGACTGATCAAGCCTTATCACTAGACAGACTGTATTGACAAAACGAATCGAAACTCGGACGAGTTGCAGGCGAACTGCCTGTATAGTGCAACTACACGGCTGGCTGCTTGTCGTGTGACACGCAATTTGATTCCGGTGAGCCCTAGGGCAATATTTGATTTTCTCAATTTGTCACGCTGATGAGATAAGTATAAGACCGACATACACATATTATACATGTATAAAACCTATAAAGTAATGACCCACATTGCCTGGTACTAAACAGAGATATGACTTACAATCTGTGACAATGGGCGCCTTTTTTCCCACTAGTTTGTTAATAACTTTAAAAAAAAACAATAAGATGGGTGCGTAAGCAAAGAAACCTATTAGCAACTACACGAAAACATACGGTTTGAGTTTGTAGGTCAGTGTTGAAGTTATTTTGCTTTAGAGGAAAATTTGCCTTGGAGAAAATTTATTTGCAAATGACGTCAATAAAATCAAAGCAATTTTATGAATTTGAAGAGTTTGAGTGAAATTGGACGTAAGTCGAGGAATTTACTACCATCTGAATGTCCGAAGAGCATCAGACCCCAAGAGTTTTCTGGGAACGCTAACGCTACGGCCTTGGTTACGTGACCTTGGCATGGACTGTGACGACATGCAAATAGACAAGATATGATTTAACTTTGAATGTATGTAGAGGAACCAAATACATATTATGTATAATGCGAGCTATTATTTCATTAAACGTGTCATCAACAGCGTGAAAAAAAAAAAGTCGGTTGAGAATATTAAGGGCGTTAAGTTGCCACTAAAGCCATAGTGTTCGAGGCACTTTAATGCTCTTATCATTCTCAAATGCTAAAGCGAATGTTGATTGAAACAAAATCAATTGCATTTTAAGCAGTTAAGTGTCAACGAGAACAAGACCTATTACAAAATTTGAGGCGAACTACTTATCACATGACTTATCGATAATGAAATCGTGCTGACCTCAAAAAGTCTCTGATGTCGCTAAAATGTTTAGTGATGTGTATGTCTGACTGCGTCTTGTCGAATAAACACTATGGTATACAAAACATAATTACATGTATGTATATTGTTAAACTGAAGAATGTTACGTCTAGTTGGTTATATTTTGCCTTGTACACGCGGAAACTTTTGCTGAATGAAAAGAGTGTATATATACAAAGGCGCATGGAGGGGGTGTTACGAATCGTTATCACCCATTGCATGTACAACAGCTGAAATGTATAGGGCCCTGTATAAACATTATCATTGTTTATCACATTGAAATTTTGATGTGTGAAGAGAGTGAGACTATCATAAGCAAATGCTTGAAGGGATATTATACCCTCCCCTCAAAATATGGGGAGTCAGTAAATAGCTGTAACAGTACTACACGTACTACTACTACTACTGCTGCTGCTGCTGCTGCTGCTGCTGCTGCTGCTAATAATAATAATAATAATAATAATAATAATAATAATAATAATAATAATAATAATAATAATAATAATAATAATAATGATAATAAAAATAATAGTCACAATGAATATTGTAATGATAACAACAATAATTTCCCACCATATTTCAAAGAAATTTCACACATGCTAGACTCGGTGTGCACATTGTTGGGAATGTTTACTTTGCGGAGTAATCGTGTCATAGCATGGTCAGAAGCGATTCGGTTAGTATGAAGAGAATTTACATACTGTATAATGAAGTTGAATAAACAGAATAAAGCAAATTTAAACCCCGTCACACAAAGGAACAAAAGGAAAATAGACAGACTGGGAAAAGTGCATGTTAGCGTGGAGGCTTAACGACTAGCTGTTCGCACATGCATTTATGATGGACATAAAACCTCGAGTAGATAATTAGATGGTGACCTTGTCTTTTGTCTTTCGTTGATCAAGGCATTTTGCATAGTACATCATGACAATGTCACTCATAGTCATCATGTTCTCCTTCCAAAAGAATAGTCACAATTACTCAGCAGCTAAAGTGGGGAATGAGCGTCCCGGTAGCTAAATTACCGGTAGTTATGTCCATGCGAGTCCAATTATCAAATCCACGAGGTATCGCGGAAAGGTGAAAGGGGAATGAATACTGACTTTTATTGCAAACCATTTGTTGTAGTTTGTTTCAAATGGTTTACCTTTCTCTCGCTCTTCGCATTCCGCTGGCACGATGCCATCGCACTGTGTGGAGGGGAGAATGGACAAGCGTTACCGTGGCAACCGGCAGAAGAAGTGCATCGCGAGGTAACGCGCGACAGTGGCGCTGGATTCGGGGTACATTATGGGAGTATCCATCAATGTCTCGATGCGAACGCGTTTTTTTGAATGATATTCCATTGACCTTGACTGGGGCAGGGAAACCACAGACCAGCCCCAAGGACGCACAGCACAATCAGTCTCTCGCACGCGTTCTCATCACGCCATCCGAAACTGATTAGCGATGTGTGTCCGAGGCTGAACATTTTGCACACAATGCGCCTTCACGGACACAATTATGTCACGAAGTGAAACACAAAACAATGGGACAAAATAAAATGGTATCTGTCACCTGAATTGTGCCTTCAATGGTTGGCGTTTACGTTTCGTTATGACAGCTAGGATTAAGAGTGTGAAAGATATTCCCAGAAGTTACCACCATGCTTAAAACCTAAAGTAAATAGAACCTGTAAGTGTTAGTGAGATGATGATAAAAACTGTGGGAGTGATGATTAATTATTGTATTAAGCCTTACGTGGGATGGATTTAGTCATGGGCTAAGGCATTGAAGTGCTTCAAGCAGCACTTTCACTTGTTCTATAAAGAAATGCTATGCGAGAAACATTTCGAGTTGTCAGCGGTTATTATCACAAGCCTTTTTACCACCCCAACGAGGGAAGTGGATCGTATCCCAATTCGCCACTCCTTCAAACTTATCCCTCATCTGGCAGTTTGTTGAGTTCTCCTGTTTTTTTTTCTCTCTCTCTCCCTCTCCTTCCTTCGACTAATGGGGTAGGGCGTAAGACAAAGAAGGACAGACCCACGAGCAAAGCACATCACCAACGCTTCAACGACAGACCTGATCCATTGTTGTTATCAGACCCACCCCTATCACACTCTCCAACTCAACTGTTATTGTCTCTCGCTCATTGGTCCCTTGCCAGGGGACAACGGTAATTGTGGCGTCAAGGAGCACCTATTGTACATGTATGGAATACAAAGCTGATACGGGTTTCGATTTGACAAGCAAGTGTAATAAAAAAAAAAATGATCGTTGTGAAAATGACTTTGTCTTGAAATGCATCTGAAATCGTGCGATACAGTGAATCGATGTCACTTTCGCCTTCGTTGCTTGCCTTTTCCGCATCGCCGATCAAGTTCAAACTGAATGAAACTTAAGGAACCGACGGCCATGCCTTAGAATTAATAATCATGAATGCCTTCCACGTGATAGCTTTCCCCAGTTCCGTTTAGGAATGCTTAGGCATCCATAGCGACAAACGTTGTTGATGGTCAATGAAAAATGAAGAGCTACGAAACTGACTGACACAGTGCACAGAGTGCGGTGACCTTTGAACTCAAAGACTACACCAAGTGTCCGTTGACTTATTAGAAATCAAAACTTTCTTTTTCCAGATCCCCTTGAATTTGATTGGACTATGGATTTTAACTCTATTGTGCTCTGACTTTCTCCGAAATCAAAGCCTGTAACTTCACGCACTTTCGCTTTCAGCTAGCACTATGTATAGGCCTATACACAAAGATACATGTCCGTGTGGTCGACTGCTTTTGAGGCCACTTCCCGTCGTTTGTTGGGGAAAAAAAAAAAAAACTCGAAGGGAAATTTCCCGGCGCTCCCCTTGGCTTGGCTCAGAACGACGATTCGAGCACTAAAAACAATCGAGTCTGAGTAAATTCTGTCTAAATTGCGGGCTGCCTTGAGTAACATGTCATACTGTTGGAAATCACAGGATGGATTTGGTGAAAGTCCCTTTCAAATCGCTGTTGCGTATCGCCGAGGACTGAGTAAAATCAAAACATTGCAGAACGAGAATAAAGTTGGGATTCTTGTCATTCTGGAAGTGAATCTATTCTCCGACATGACTTCATCTCGCAGCGATTAACAGATAAATTGGTTCTTTTAAAGTCTCAAGAAGCTATAATATAAGCGTGCAGAATATAGCGTGTCTGTGTCGTATACACATGGCAATCACATTGAACGGAATGCAAGTTCGTTTGTCAAGCGTTGTACTGGTCGGTGTTATCAGTGTAGACCTACTTTCAAGGTACTAAATAGGCCAGCTCGCTTGGTACCTCCTTAGTACTTTACTTCATCATAAAAATACGGCATGTGTTCCCTTGTTTGTTTGTGTCTGTCCTTATTTGTGTCTTAATATGTTTTGTTTATGTTAATGGGTTCTTTGGGTCTTTTCCTGTTGAAGGAGGAGTCAGTAAATAATTTTGAGCTTTTGGTTCGTACAATATAAGATCACCTAAAAAAAAATCACTTTCACTATCAAATGGTATGATTTGAAGAGAAAAAAATCTTCCTGTTTGAGAAGTGATTATCCTCATGAGCGACACCAGGGTGGTGAGTTCCATCCATTGAGATTTATCACATCATTACAGTTTATATATTTGCGAATCAATGGAAGGGTAAAAATCCAGTTAACTACTTTCGCGGGGAATTGCAAAATGACTGACTGAATGAATGAATGAATGAATGAATGAATGAATGAACGAACGAATGAATGAATGAATGAATGAATAAATAATGAATGAACGAACGAACGAATGAATGAATGAATGAATGAATGAATGAATGAATAAATAAATAAATAAATAGATAAATAAATAAATGAATAAATAAATAGATGAATAAACAAATAAATAAACAAATAAAAAATCCAGGACATTCACTGCGGTGCATAACGTTACCATGGTTACAATAATGACCAGAAGGAAATCCGATTTCTCTGGACAAACGTCAAGCTTTTCTAACTTATCAAGACGTCAAATATACGAAGGGAAGTCAGCTTGTATAATGGGTTGAAAATTTAATGAAAAAGAGTCCATCAGTCGACGACATATAAATATTTTTAACAATTAAAGGCCTTGCTCGATAGATCTATCACTATCTCGTGCGTACTTTTAACCACGGATGTAACAAGCATGGGATATCAGGGTTCAAAAAATAAATAAATCGACGAAGTCGACTGGGTGGATCCACCAATGTTACCAAACAGAAGAAAAAGAGGGGAAAAATAAAATGTACATTACGGACCCTGGGAATTACCAGAGTTTCCAAAAAAATCAAATCATGAACTTGTTCTGTCGACAGAGTCATAATTTCCCTTTGTTACTGTAAACTGTATTGCCATCGCGGATTCGTGAAATTGGAATACTACATAGCCTATGTATAGGGCAGAAAGTATTTTGCAAACCCGAATTTACACACTGTCACTTGTTTACGGAAATATTGCTAAAACTTCATAAATGATAACTATAAAAAGGGGTATGGATTCTGCTGGGATTTTCGCGTGAAAGCATGCCAAATTGCACAAAAAGAAAGCAGCAACAGCAACCGGGCAGCGGGGAATACCAGGACAGGTTTCTTCACAACAAACTCTCAGGTGGAAACACGTGTGTGTGTATACTTCACACAGCATACTCGTAACAGGCAATATCACAAAAACTAAGGACTTATCATGTTTATAACAGAAACAAAAATAGAAACCGAATTGCCTCTTCTCGTCATCCCATTAAGACAATGTTTTGATTATCTTTCTCTCTCTGTACGGTACCACTCTGATTTGAGTAGTTTTTTTTTTGCCTTTTGTTGTATCTTAAATTAGATTTTTTTTTTTTTGACATCGTTAAGGCTATTATAATGTTATTGTTTTCCTATACGGTTTTCGCAACACATCCCGATCCGCCTGCTAATACTGGACTTCGCTGATCTTATCGGTTTTGCTTTATCTCTCATTTGTCGTGTTATTTTCATTATCAGTCATATCAAATTCAATGCAATCACTGGCAATGCCGAATGCACCAGCAGTTGCTGGACCAGGGTTGCTGGACCAAGGGGGGCACTCTGGACTGTTCGCATTGCCACAAGTGTAAATAGTGATGGACAATCTTGTGGGATTTGAAATATCATTGATCGACGGTGGTCTACAAACATAATGTAGACATCTGGAGATTAAGGTACGAAACTGGGTTTTTTCTTCTTGCCCAACCAGCTTTCCCGAAATCGAAAGCAATTCTTGCTCTTGCCAATATCACGAAATTACTACAGCATCAAAATCATCATGTTATTGCATGTTGCAGTTTGGAAACTGCTAAATTTCCCGCAGTTTGGAAAGCGTTAAATTTCCCAAGAAAATCCATTCTTACCAAACACGCGAAACACAGAACAGTGCGACTACAAAATCATGCCAAAGGGACGGATTTGTTTGTTTGTTTGTTGTTGTTTTTTGGAGGGGGTTAGAAGCAGATAGTTCTCACAAACTTTCATTTTATCATCATCAAGAAAATGACAGCGTTCTCAGTCGTCGCCTCGGAGGGGAGTCATGGCATTTGCTATGACAAAATCCTGCTGAAGGGACGTATTTGTTTAGTTTTGTTTTGTTTGGGGGGGGGGGGGTTGGAAGCGGACAGTTCTCACAAACTTTCGATTTTATCATCATGATATCATTAATTGTGTATACAGATTTGGCAAGCAGCATCCCAGAACACAACAAAGTGTCCTTTCCATATGTTTCACAGTCGTCGTATCTGAGGGGAGTCATGGCATTTATGGTATATGACATAGGTCACAGGTCACACGTGTGATTTTAGTAAGTTTTACACTCGACTAAAAACAAAACAAAACAAAACACAAAACTATCACCAGGTTCCTCTCTTCTGGTTGTTATAAGTTAAAGGCTTAGTAGGTCATTACAAAAATATATAAACCGTATATAGTCTTGTTTAGTTAAATTGAATTAAATTTCCGCAAAATCCATTACATCACGGGATTTTCGTTATCAATTAATTCACACTCAAGTTATCTAGAGCACGTTTTGGGATAAAGTTCAGACATTATTTTTCATGGTCGCAACCACATTAGTTATGATGAATCTACCATTTGGAGTCACGGACGCACTTTTGACAAAATAAAACGCATCGCTGAAGGTTATCCTGTTTGGGGAAAGTGGAAAGCCCGACAGAGGTATTGTAAACTGTACTATGGGATACTAGATACCATATACCAGCAGATTGCGTAGAATTATCGACGATTTCTATTCAAGTCGGGATCCGTACAACCCATGTTATGAAGTAAAACTTTTTTTTTCTCGACTGTTGGCCTTCGCATGCAAACTCATTATCGTGATCACGTAGTGGTATCTGCCACATTATCCTATAGTTCCACAGGTGCGAAATTGCAAATCCAGACCTTGAATTACCACAGCTGAGCAGCTTCACACTGAAAAAAAAAAAAACAAAGAAAAAATTATTTTCTCATTGGATGTGGAGTTTTAATAAGAATTGGAATCTTATTACCAAAGCAGTGATAAAATAGCAACCACCCTAAACTTGTTTGTGTTTTATCAATCCGCACCAAAACAAATTTGTATAGTCTCTCTAAGTTCAGATAGGTGCATTTTGCCGAGGAATCAATTCATCTTCATCAAACCATGGATAATCAATACAATGTAGGCCTACTTGTCAAGTTGACATTCCTCAGTTTTGAAGTTTCTTCACACCCTATTTCATAATACTGATACGCCCACGTAAATAGTTCCATGATAATCCCATTCTCCGTGATAAGACCAATGAGGTGTGTGATACCTCCTTGTATATCCGGCAAAATACTTTGGGCTTTCTCTCCATGAGTACGATACCTTTTGTACGGATGATTTCTAGGAATGACATCACTTCACTTCAGGCCATTGCCTGTAGCCTGCCAACCACATAACCGGATGAGGTGGTGTATAGTTTAGTTGTAATTGCGTAACAAAACCCCTAATAACAAATCAGTTCTAACCAGTCCGTAATAGAGGCTAAGGAATCACATGGACCCCATCGATGCACGTGGACGATGAAAACAAACAACAGAATCAAAACATCACTCTTCATCCGTTCGTGACTATTGGGATCGTTTAATAAGGCTGATAAAAAAAGTCAAATATATTTCAGGACAATGCCCTACTTTCCTTTATCACTGACATCGCACACTTTGTCGTGTTATCATCATGGCAGGCCTATACGCTGCTTGTTTTCAGATACATGTACCATCGTGGGTTTATTTCATTGTTTCTTTCATTGTCATCCCTTCCAGGAAAAACGAACAAACAAACAAACACAGCAAAATCCAGAGCAAAACACAGCAAAATGATGTCCCTTGCTTGTGATAGTATAGGCCTACTTGACCGAGCAAACAGTAACCTCACGGAGGAAAGGACAAAAGTAGAAGCTGTATACATCGGCCTACTTACAGCGATAGGATCCAGAGATTTGTGTAAACAACGGATTAAAGAAAATGGCTGGAAAATGGATTCATAAAGATCATGAAGCATTTAGGTAGAACTCAAAACGAAAACTAAGAGAGACAAAGAAATCTTTGCTGAGAATGTGCATGTGTTTTACTAGCACCCCATCTCCTCTGTGTCATAATGATAGTTCGCGTCTTTCCTTATTAATTTCCATGTCGCGTGAGTAATACTGGGCCCCGTAAGCCCACTGGGCATGCATCTTGTTGTCAAGCAAGAAAAGTTTTAAACACTTCAGCCCTAGGATTGAGTCTAGTCGCACTAAGGACACTGAACGTTTAACCTTTGTTGTCTTGCATCGCATTACGTCTGCAGAGAGACAGTGTGTGTCGCCAGACCGTAACAGATGGTAAACTGCACGATTTGAACAAGCTCTTGCACGGATGTGTACCGTGTGTGTGTGTGTGTGTGTATGTGTGCTTTCCCTTGGTAAGAGCTGTGTTGTCTGCGCAATACTACACGCATCCACCATGCGTCGGTTGTGTACGCATTGCAGATACCTCAATCTACAACACGGTTGTCTGCAGATTTTTAAGTTGCTTGTATCTGCGTTCACATCGTGCATGTAAGACAGTGACTTTTTTTACAGCTAGGTTGAACATTACATCGGAGAATCAACTGTAGCAGATTTTGAGACCCATTTCGCGGGAAAACTCGCGAAGGAACGAGGAAAAAATGGACGAAATCAAGAGCGAGTGTGTGGAGATCGTACCGGAGTTGCATGAGGTCCATGATCTGACGTCTGTAGCGGTGAACACTGTGAGCTCGCCCCAACAGGAGCGAAATGAGAGGGAGATGGTGATTCGTTTCATCGAAATGGTCAAGCAATGCCCCGGGATCTGGGACGTGTCCAGCGAGGCCTATCGAAACAAACTGATAAGAAGACGAAGCTTTCGGAGAATCGGCGAAGAACTCGGATGGTCATGTGAATATAATTTTTTCTTTCCTTTTTTTTTTTTACCTCTTCAAAATACTAAGTCTTGATAGATGTTGTTGTGCAGTTTACTTAATGTCGTTTTCGTGATTATTACAAAAATAACGTAGATTTAAAGAAAAAAAAAAACTACACAGTATTGCGAGTCGGCCTGCTGTACAAAGTATTCAATGCAATAATTATCCATTCATCTAAAGTTTATTGCTCTTAATTGAATGAAGCCAAGGTCCCCACTTAATTGTGTGGTCAGAATGTGTTTGGTCTTTACGACAGTCAAAAATGTTACAAATAGACCCTGTGTAACGTCTATAGTCTAAAGTCCCCCAAAAGGCTCGTTAAACACAACTTGTGATTAGTATTATTTCAGAGACCTTCCTTGATCATTATTCTCGTTTGTCTGATATCAGTTGATGACGTGGTGAAGAAATATAACAATCTCAGGACCTACTACTCGAAAGAAATAATCAAAGAGAAGAAATCCGTCGGCTACAAGTCCAAGTGGCCTTACTTCAACCAACTTGACACCTTCATGCGGCAGACTGTGCACATGCGGATGAAGCCAGGAATGCGTGCACGTATGGTGAGAACGCACACGCATTTTGTTGTTGTTGCTGTTACTATAATTGTCTTTGTTCTGAACTCAGTCATAACCACTGTCGATCACGTGATACATTATGTCAATGGTATTTTGATGTGATTGCACTGAGATGGGTCGACTTGAGACATCAATGAGTCAATGCAGTTGTCGCACCGAAGGCATAAAAAAGGTATCCCTAATTGAATACTACAGCATGTAAAGAGTAGGTAGGACCCCTACGTGCCAATAGACCCTATATTGCATATTTGTAATTTTAGCCTGATACCAACAGCTCTTTAAAGGTTTGGATTAAAGATACAGTCTTTGTGCTATATATTTCTTATATGACGTCAGCTGAGGAAGCACGGCTGATTGGACAGGTAGAATCACACTTAGTATCAAACTATATACCCTTTTCCCCCTAAATCATTGGCAGACATTGTTGGAGAAGAGGGCGAATGACCGGCTGGCGGGATATGACGTCATGGTAGGCGGCACGACCCTGCGACGAAAGCGACTGCTAGTGAACCCCAGCGACGTCCGACACAGGCAGAGCTTCCACCCGAGATCAGTCAACACAGTTTCAGCGACGGCGACAGCACCTGATCCGACCTTCCTGTCGCTGTCATCGTCCGCGCCGCCGATATCCCCATCAGCGAGCGGGCCCCAGGCAAACATATCGCACCTACCGTCCGCCCTCGTCCCGCAGCAGCACAACCAGCCGACGTCGTCGACGCAGTCGCAGTCCCAGAGGCAACACGTGACACCGCAACAGCAACAGCAACAGCGTCAACACGGAGCCCAGCAACAACCGCCACAGTCACGCGCCAAACAACAATTAGCAGTGCCAACCGTGACGAAGAATGCCAACGAGCGGCAGGACTCGCCGTCGACGTTAACCGCGCCGTCGGGGAGTTCACTCCTGGAGACCGACAGCGGCGACGTCATTTTCAGCAAACTGATCGCCAGCCAGATGGCGAAGATAAAGGAAGGCCGAAAGAAGGAACAGCTGAAAATCAGCCTGATGCAGCAGATCGTCGAGGCCATGTTTGACGACACCAGTGGTTAGGGGTTATCAGAGATGCAGTAGAGACACACCTTTACCTATGAATGGTGACGTGGATCCTAGTCAAGTGATTGGCTGAGAACTATCACGTCTTTTATCTTGCCTGAAGGCGCAACTTTACTTTTTACAGAGCGATAGTACATGAGAGAAACCAAGCCCCAAATATAATTAATGTGGACTAAGTGAAAGCAGCAATATTAGCTGAACACATCAGTGAAATTTTGGGAAAATCGGACAATCGATTCAAAAGTTATTAATTTTGTAAAGTTTTGGTAGCGTCATCGATGAATAAGGAGACATCGATGAATAAGAAGAATAAGGAAAATATTTCATGACGTCATTAGGAACAACAAGTTAGGGGAAAATGTAAAAAAAAACAAACAAACATATTTTCACTTTTCTACCGTGATGAACGAGCACTTGGCTTACTTATTTCAGGAAGTACAGGAAAATATACCCTCAACACATGTCAGTATAAACATGTTGATAGGATGTGTACTCTTCATGAAAAATTGCGTTCTGTGGCATTCTCTTTGTAGTTTTTCTTTATAATGATGTTCATAATGACGTCATGAAGTGTAGTTAGTCTCCTTATCCAGCGATAACTGCATGGAAACTTTAAAAATTCATAACTTTTGAATTGGCTGTTCGCTTTTCCTCAAACTTTCACTGATGTGTTCTACTAACATTGCTTCTTTCATTCAATCCACCTTTGGGTTTTGGTTTCCTTTAATGACCGTTACTAACACCGCTCGTCTTGAGCTCGGCTGTATTGTTTGCGTGTACAATTGCATTGTACTTGTTTGCGTGCGGTCGAGTTAGCCTGAACCGGGTGCTGGCCTGGTAATCTTGCTAAAATAGCTGTCTTGGAATTCAAGTCATGTGACCATTTTATAAAACAAATAACGCACATTACTTGGTCGAACGTTGACAAAATCATCTACCCTCCATAACTTCTAAATAGTCATTTAGAAAAAAAGGAACACAATCGTCTTTGCCTCATGACGTTCCCACTGTTCCAAAGTTAATATCGGATGGATAATTTCTACTAACGCTCTGTGAATGTTTAAAATGTTAAATGCATCATACATTGTATATTGGTACAGTGTACTTGACTTGCTTGACCAGAGCTAGAAGTATCATGTATAGTTAGTGTTAATAACAGCAACCAATTATATCTAGGCAAAAGAAGAATAATTGTACCATCAGAGTGTTTTTTTTTCTTTTTCTTTTTTTTTAGGTCAGAGCAACTCTCTTTCTCCTGTAAAAAAAAAAGTGCTAAATAAAGAGCAAAACAGAATTATATATATATATATATAAAATAGATACGATCACAAACAAAATAACGATGCGTTTTGATCACCTATCATGAATTGCTCACCAGCGTTCTTTCACATCTTCTCATGTAACGGGGGAAAGTATAAACTTAATACGACCTTTTCCACGCCCACATCAATGTGACGAAACCAATCATATTATTGTATTATTGTATTCTGCATTTCTTCCCTTTTTGCATGATCAACGGCACTAGACCTGTACAATGGCTATAATATTCATGTTCTTCCTCGGATCCTAGCCTCGTCAAATTCAAATGCTAGCACAATGTAACACAATGTCATGGACAAGGGTTCATGAGAACAAAGAAATAAATGTGTACAGATTTGGACTTCGTCATACACAGTTAAGGTTCTCTTGTAAACAATTGCGAATGATACAGTGTTAAATTATCATTTGTATATATATATACATATATATATATATATATATATATATATATATGTGTGTGTGTGTGTGTGTGTGTGTGTGTGTGTGTGTGTGTCAATGAGTAAAGATGAAATAGATATTTGTAATATGGGTATATAGGTATCTTATTAACCTAAATTTGTTTACTGTAGAAGCAGGCGGAAACGCGCAGCCCTCTTGTGTACAACCATTAAGACTGGTAAGTTTTGGGTCACGAATTGCTGGCAATATCAGTATCGCAGTTCGCGGTACTCAAGAGTCTGTTTCGATGAGATCCCGCCCTTTTTGTTTCACACCGTTTTTTTTTTTAATCGCTGCTCTGCAAAATAAACATTAAAATGGAAGCTAGAGGCGAAGGCGGATGTACAATCCTCGAGGATTATGAATAAGTTTAGTTGATGCAAAAACAAAAACCCACTTAATTGGATACTATGGGTATAAGTACGCATGTGTGGGTGTGTGTGTGTGTTTGTATTGTGTGTGTGTGTGTGTGTTTGTGTTTTGTGCATGCAAAACAAGGGAAGAGAGATTATTGTAAGCCTGATTACAGGCTGCTCTAGGACGTGCAGATTCTTCCCTTCGGAAACATACATAATAATACACAATAAATACATAAAGGTGTAAACATACATATACAAGCCATATATATGTATATATATATATATATATATATATATATATATATATATATATATTTGTGTGTGTGCGTGTGTGCGTGTATGTGTGCCTGCTCACCAGAACTCGTCGTTAAAGAAACGGAGGGAGGGGAGGGCGAAAGAGGGAGAGAGAGAGAGAGAGAGAGAGAGAGATAAGACAGTGTGCCTTTTTCCCAACGGTTGTCAACAATGATCGAAGGTCAAGTCGGGGGTTTTCCCTAAATTTGGCCGACACCTCGCGTATGCGAGTAATGGACTATCGAGAGAAAATTTAAGTAGTGCCGAGTTCCTATAAATGTTCTCATCATGCCAAGGCGCAGTTTCTGCCTGCAGTGCTTAATTATCTCGTACATAAGAGGCTTTAACACGCTGACAAACGAGAACTCGCGCGTCGTAATTTTATTCTTGAGCGTTTTTCCCCAGCGGTGGACTCGTTTACACGCATAATACAGCGGCTGAACCAGGATTCGAGGTTTTGAAACTGGAACCCTGGGCGCTACCCGGATATGTCCTTGCTAACGATTGTTTATGATTCAAATCACTTCAAACTCTTTGGGCAGCTTGTCACGCTATACAAGTACAGAATTTCATTTTGCTTGGCATCCTTCGTTGTGATCATGACCATGCCAATGTGGTGGCCGATTACAATGACTGACACAAGTATGCCATACCCAGATGAAGGCTTATCATTATGCTTACGATCCAGGGTCTATCTATCTGATGGGCAATATAAATGCATGTTGACACGTTTTGATTAATGTTACTCTCAACATCACTTATTATGGCCAAATGAATACATAAACACGTGCCATATATTTTATTATATTTTTTTCTATTCCATGTATTTTTCTTCAGATTACTTAGATTTACACACGAAAACTTAAATTTCCAAACCAAAATATTTTGCCAATGAAATCATCCTTCAATCATTGCTTAAAGGGATGGTATATTATTGGTTGGGATGACGATTCACCTTTTAACTTTTTGTGAGATGATACTTGAAACCATGATATTAAATGTTAAAGAGCATACAATTTATGAGGAATTCAAAGTTAATTTGATGAAATCAATTTTTAAATGGCTGCGATATCCAAAAACAAAGTAAACCAAAGCGATCCCAATAAAAGGTGGGTCCCATCTGTTATTAGGATTGCGTTGTTTTGGATATCTCAGTCATTAAACAAAACCAATTTCCATCAAATAAACTTCCTCTTATGCTCTTTCATATTTCATAAGAGGTTTCTCATTATCTAAAAAAAAAAAAATCATCATCAAAACACGTTGGAAACCTGTAGCCCCATCTCAACCGGAATTATACGATCCCTTCAACAATCTATGCAAATCAGATGAGGGCGTGATGTCATGGCCTTACAAGTCTCCGACAAAAGTTCGCTAAATTCAATATTCGCATTGGTTTTTTTTTTTGTTTCTACTTGAAATCAAAAGATAGAAATATGTACGCTTCGTATCAATTTTGTGTTTAGTTTGCAGTGATCCAGCTATGACGTTTTTATTTACTTTTTTAATACCCAAGTAAATACATTAGTATCCAAGCTTTAACAAAATATCGCAACTTATCATTGGCTGAGCAATCGATGCTTTACAAACGGTCTAAAGCAAAAGTAGCTACAATGTATTTCTTGAAGTGGTCTATCCCACGGAAAAAAATCCAATAAATCTAATTTAGGCACATGCAGAGCCCGTATATTCTAGATTTTTGCGAATTTCTCCAATTGTTAACCTGATTTTTTTTTACATTCCCTTTGGTATTAAGTAACTTTCAGGACTACACGTTCACACACATTCTGCTTTTAACGCACTGTCTTGGATCGCGTAACTAAATCTCACTGTTCTCAGCGAAAAAAACCGCCAATATAATTATCAAGTTATACAAGCTTTCACGGATCAGGGCGGGATTCCGAGTATAGTACTCTAGCCAATCCTCAAAGCCGAAACACTTGTGGATACTTACCAACATGCATCCTGAAATCCACTACCTATTAAAAGTCCAGGGCATTAAAGATCACTGTAAATCTTATAGCCGAGTAAGCTTTTGTCTGTGGTTTCCCTGTTATCAGTTAATTGGTAATGAGCGTTCATTATATTGCCTATAATGATTGATATTTGATCTTCGGATGTGCATGCGGATACGCAACTATTTTTACAGTACACAACACATACAAGTATTGCAGCCGATGAAAGAGCTTTGTCACATTATTTCTTTGTCTTTTTTCTCTCCTTTGTGCATAGCCTATACATGCACACTTCCATAACATTGCTGCACCGAGTTATTTCTATATATAGCAAATCATCTCACGCAGCTTTAAGTCTTGACAATGAAGATGTAGCAAATATAACGGCCAAATCGAATATGAATGCACCGATGTTTCGTAGTAAAGTGGTTTGTCGAAATGAACGATATACAATGTACATGTACATTACGGACTTACAAATGTATACAACGATGGTACCTGTACATGCATTGCAGGCAGTGCACACAAAAGTCGGATAATTTGTCTATAGCGGCCACCTATCTAAAACGACCACTCTTTTCGTCTCCTATAAGTGACCGCTACAGACAAGTTTGTCTGTACTTCAATTCACTTCAAGGAAGTGTCACATTGCAATGATCCCAATGTTGTTATTCGCTGCATTATATTTTGAAAGAGAATGATGTTGGTATTTGAAAACATCCCATTCACACATAGGTTGTTGTTGTTGTTATTGTTGTTGCTACTGCTGTTTCAATTTCCACCTGAGAAGATGGCTGGATAGCCCATATTCAGCTGCAGTAGCTGTTCTTCCATGGGGTCCAGTCATGCAGTTGGATATGAGGTGGGACCACTTCACCGGTCCGGGTTGCTTACACCCTGCTCTTTGCGATGAATGAGATGCGATCTTTTACCTACATGAGTTGTGACTCTCTCAAACATGGAACCTCCATTGCCTCTAACTAGAGGGGACGGTACGATTACATACAACATTGCTCAGTGGGACCTGGGAATCGAACCGGGGTCCGTAGGATCCTGAGGCAGACGCGCCACCGACTGAGTTAACTCACCGCCCTGTAGCTAACTCACCGTCCTGGTCACGCGACATGGGTACTCTTGACGTCAGTAATTTGTTGAAAATGAACGTTAAGAATTCATGACAAAAGCTTTATAAAAGTATGATCGGCATGTCTTTAGCTAAATAGGTATAATGTGTCAACAGCAGCAATTTCCAAGCGTCGATGCGCGCGCGAAAACCATCCCAACGAGATAAAAGCAAAGCAAACGACCAAAACACACAAAAAAGTATAGTAAAAATTAATATCAAAAAGATGTGTTGATGTTGTCTGAAGTGCATTTGAGTCATGTACTCGTGAAAGCATAATACGAGAAACACATTGAAAGTATTGAGTGGTTTTAACTGAGTTCATTATACTCTATTGGCACATTATATGCCTAATGTCATGATAGCTGACATAGTTGTTTTGTTTTGTTTGTTTGTTTGGTTTTTGTAAGCAGCTACCTTTATACTCTTTTGAACCAGGATTAAGGATTAACAGCGGTTAGTGACGGTTTTCCGGGTTACGGCGGGTGACGGTCGGATATCGGAAATAAACGCCAAATCCGCGTTTGGGAACTGCTTTATTAAATCATACATGCTCACGGAGTTTCGTTTCACTCTTCCATTTCTACGGGAAAGATTTATGAGAAGTACCAATAGGACATTTATTATGGTTGTCCTGAAGAGTTAAAAAATAGGAAAAAAACATTTCTGCATTTCCCCCTAGCACCATGACAAGAATTTCATGAATGATCATTACACGTCAGAGGCTTATCCCAGTGAAAACCAACATGCCTGTTGGGACGAACGACCTTTTTTCTGCTCATGCGCAAAGCGGAACTCCGAACAGGCTTCTTAGCGGTCTGTGTCCTCTCATTTTAACGAGGAACAGGACCATATAACTTTCCCTCGTCGCGTGCAGAGTCATTGAGAAATATATTAAATATATAGGATATTAATATCAATGACACTTGACGCACAAGGCGAGGACTTAACGAGCGACGTGACCGAATCTGCCACTTAGAGGTATACCATAATGATGAAACTATGCTAGTTAACCTATACTGACATTTAATGGTCCAACAGTTCTCATTATTTCTCTGATTATAAATCCTTTGTCCTTTTCTACCTCTCGCTCGCTTTCCTTCCCTACGAGGTTAAAATGACTTCTATAATTGTCTTCCACCAGATCTGTCTGCTCATTAGATGTTTTATATTTTCATCCGTCCCATTATCTTTGAAGAGCATCTGCACAGGTCGCCGCTGAATTCATCACTATCCAAACGATCACGAGACGCTCACCAGCTCTGGTTATTAAAGAACGTTAAGGGTGAGCGTAAAGTACGTGATATCATCAAGGTCGACTAAGGTCATCTAGTGACGCTTCGGCGCTGACAGCTGAAAATGTTGGCAGTAACAGGTGTTGAGGCGAATTTTTTAATGGGCATTACATGAATCATTAATACATATGAACTTTCATTCCAGCGTATTTCACACATCATATCCAAGATATTAGTCCAGCAGTGTGAGCGACGTATACTGCAGTGTAGTAGGCTATATGCAGATGATCATCTGACATCACTCGTAATAGTGGAAAGTGTCCAGCACCTAGCTCACTGCGATTCCCGCTCGTTGCAGTCATCGGGTACGAGGTCTGTCACCAACGGTGTCTCCGTTGGCGCTAGTGTCCAAAAGTTTTTCAATTCGTGATATACCTCTACAAATCAAACAATGATGACAAAATAGATTGAGAATTCCGTGTATACAGAATGAACTTTACCTAATAGGCCTTAATTCGAGTTACAGAATGCACTTGTAATCAATGTAGAATAAGTCATGGCGCAGTACCTGAAGCCGCTTCGCAATGATAATGGCATCTCCCTTGGAACTTCAGTGATTACCTCTTCGTAGTGGTATGATGATGAGGCCACCCTGTCAAAATCAACTCAATCACCATTCTTACTAGCACCATTATCAACAGTACTATCCTTAGAGATGACCTACACTTGAAAAAGACAAGGAAAATCAAGGCTCATTTTCGAGTGCGTCCGTGTGTGTGTGTATGCGTGATTGCTTTTAGTATAAAACACACACACAAACGCGCACACATGAAAGACATTATTGCATAATAATAAAGCGAAAACGTACAAAATACCCATGGCAAGATTCTCTCCCTGATCAGTTTTTGCGTAGGTTGGTGTATCGACAATCTCTCCGTTTACACTGTTTGCCACTAGAACTATGTATATCGTATTCTTATGCCCACGCGTCTAACGAAAAGGGATTTCTCCGTTAACAAGACCATCCAGACATACATACAAAAACGTCCTTTAAAATCATACGATTACTCGTCGGCAGTATTTTGTGGGATAGTGCAACAGTTGTGCGCGGTGTGTGCGTGTGTGTTTTAAATTTAACAAAATGGGCAAGAATCGATTTTTTGCGACTGAAAATTAATTGTAGCTAATCGAGACAGTCTGAGGAGCCGATGCGCCCGTATTCCCTTCTATACTCCAGATGTTAATTAATGAAGCATTGTTACTGCAGCCCACGCATCGTCTCGAGAGCAGGAGCAGCGGTCATGGAACCCGATCCACGCGTCTCCGCCAAAGCATTTTATAGCAACTCGTTCACCGAACCTGTTGGAGGACAGGGAGAAGGGATTAATTAAAAAAACAAAACAAAACAAAACAAAACAAAACAAACAAACAAACAAACAAACAAACACACAAATAAATAAATGAATACATAAAAAATAAAACAAAACAAAACAAAAACAAAACAAAAACAAAACCCTCCGCCGCAGTCAGCGTTGCTAACTTCACAGGGCAATTTCGGACCAGTTAAAGGTTAAAAGAAATAAGATTTATTAAATAAGGTAAGAGTTAAAAGAATAAGATTTTACAGGTTCAATCAGATCAGAAAAAATACGGAAGTTATGAAAGCGTGAAGTTTCGTTATTCTTCAGCAGCTGATATAGATATGCAAATGAGTGGGCTGATGATGTCATCTCAATTTTCCATGGATTGCATACAAAAATGCTGAAAAAAATTCTACTATGCAGTGTATAACATACATTTTCCTGGCCAACTAACTTCAAAATATATGATGATCAGCGAAATATAGTTATTAAGATCTAAGGCATGTGCATAATTGTGTTAAAAAAATAAAACTAAACAAATAAACCTTGGAAATTTCAAGATTTTGTGTACAAACTATATTATGATAACTTGTGAAAAGATGACAGCTACTCACTAGTTTACATAAACATTTTATAATCATGGTTCAAACTTTTGTAAAAGGAAAACTACAATTTCAAAATTTATGAGCCAACTGAGATAAAATCTTATTTGTTGTGTATATAGGCCCGATACATTTTGTCATGTTTTTTCGTACTTTTTTTTTTACTTGTTTTGGAATAGCCCTTTAAATAAGTTTCCATTATGTAATATATAGGTAAGGCCTACATACGCTATGGGATCGTAAATATAACTATCCATGGAGTGTGTGTGTGTGTGTTGTTTTTTTTTGTTGTTGTTGTAATCATACCGTTGAAAGTGCGCTTTTTTTTTTCATAATGTAGTAATTTTTAACTGCATATGGTAGACAGACAAAGCTAGATTTTAAAACCCCCGAGGAAAGGGATCACGGACAGGTACGGTGTAATTAGGTTAAAGGGTGTGTACAGTTCTGGTCGAGGTGAGGATTTAGCTTTTAACGTTTTGCGAGATATTCAGAATCCACTCTATGAGATGTAAAAGAGCATGCAGTTCTAAGGGGTATCAAAAGTTTATGCGATGAAAATCGGTTTTGAAATGGCTGAGATATCCAAAAATAAGGTGAAACAAAGATATCCTAATAAAGTTGTGGCATGTCGCCTTTTATTATCAGCACTTTTTTTTTTGATATCTCAGCCATTTGAAAACCAATTTTCATCAAATAAACGTTGAATCCTTCTTAAAATTACATGCTCTTTCATATTTCATAAGAGGCTTTTCATTATCTCACTTAGGAATGTTTAAACATGAATCCCCATCTCAACCAGTACTGTCAGTCCCTTTAAGCCTCCTCCAACGCGTCCCTTCACCCTAAAACTGGGAAGCGAAAATCATTAAACACTGACTTTTGGAATCTTAATCATTATTTTCATCACTTTGAATAATTCACTCCATAATCTGAAAAGAGACCAGTCATAACAAATTAACGAGTTAAAAGAAGAAGGGGAGGAGGAGGAGGAGAAGAAGAAGAAAACGCATAGGAGGAAGAAGAATAGGAAGAAGAAGAAGAAGAAGAAGAAGAAGAAGAAGAAGAAGAAGAAGAAGAAGAAGTGACTCCTCGTGAGTGTTAGTGACAACACAAGTCCTTACTGGCTCCGAGTATCACTTGTGCACGATAAAAAACATTCTATCAGAAAGATAAAAAAAAGCACGTGGCTTGACAATGGTACTCGCTATCCTGGAGTCACGCCAACCCCATTTTTTTTTTTCCAATGTCCTTTTTTTTTTTCGTTGTGTACAATTCGTATCCTTAAACATTATGGGTTGTAACAGCCAATTTTGTTGGCACTGTTTAAACGTACGGCTCAGTGTGAGTAGCACGACTGACGATAAAACGAGATTTTTTTTTTTTTTTCTTCAAACAATGGGTACATCACAAGAATTATTCCCCAATGTGTCGCTCGGCCTACATCAAAAGCGCCGCATGGCTCACTGAAAGCGAGGATCTATGCTTACACTATCATCACGCTTTATACCGTTTGGTAATGATTTAATGCGCTCATCATCGTACACACAGCTGTGTATCCCCGGGTGTACCAAAGGGGTCAACGACACGCACATACGGTTCGAAGACCGCTTATGTGTGAAGATGACATCAATCAAAACATGCTTTAAAGGGGATGTCCGGACCAGGTTAAAAGTTATACTATGTGGTAGTCTAAAAAGAAAGAGTAAAATTTGACAAGCACAACAGTCAACAAAATCGGATGAAAATGAGGAAGATCATTAAATATTTTGATATTTTCGCAAATTTCACAAAAGTTTTTAAATGGTCAATTCGAACATGCAAAATGAGTGAGTTGCTCATCGCCTCACAACTATAAGTCATATAGTTTGTAAAAAAAAAAAATTCTCGACATTTCCATTTTTCAACAATGTTGGAATGTAATTATGTTTTTTCCCATTTCAACACCTAATAATGGCCAAATATTATTATTCAGCCGAGAATAACATCGTTTTACACTTTGAATTGACTTGAACTTACTCAGCGCGGACTTGGTGTGAATTATTTATACATGTACTGAAATTGGAGAAGGCAATATTCGATTACACTTATAGGTCATAAACTATTTCCATAATCATGTCATTTACGCGAGCAGGATAGTTTTGAAATCTGAGGAGGAAAATGAATCTTGTTTTTAGTATTTAGACATGCATCGCAGCCTATATGGTTCAGGACTGTCGCAAATGACAGAAACGATGAACCATTTTTCACTCAAGATTTCTGAGAAACAAGATGGTCTTGGACCGAACAAGGTGGCGTGCGATATACTATATTTGTGGAGGTTGCCGCGAAGTTGTCATGACAATCGGCTGTTGCTTGTTAAAGAGTGACAGCACGGGGAGGGAGGGGGGGGGGGGAGGGGTAAACACTCGTCAACAATTCCCTGTATGACTGCAAACATAATGATCAATCGGTTGCCAGGAAAAGATTGAAAAACAAACGTTCTTAGTTAGGTTTTTAATATAAAGACTCAACCATTAACAGGGAAAATAAAAATGTAAATGACATGTCAATCTAAGAAGGCGGGAAAACAATAATGTGTGTACAATTCTCTTTTCGTGACAGTTTACTATCAGTCAAGTTTGTTTTGGCAATGTCAAAAGCAAAAAAAAAAAAAATTAAATCTTGGCACCGTCAAAAATCTGGCACAGGTTTGGAGCACTATCTGTAACATTTGAGAGCGTGTACATCGTGTTGTGGCAATTTCAGCTGTAACTTGGCTTGTCATTCAGAGTTGGGCTCTACCAATATGAATGCAAAACCCTATCGGAGCGAGATTTTGGCATCTGTTCTCTACATGCAAAACGAATGACGTTTAATCTCCAATTAAAACATGATGCACGCAAACATCGGTTACAGTACATGATCCTCTGCAAACATAATCCTCCTCCGCAATGAACAAATAAAAACTCAAACAAACAAATAAATATACAAACAAACAAACACACAAACAAACCGAAAATCAATACAAACCCGAAAAACTTTAATCAAATTTCAGTAATTACTCAAAGATCTTAATAATGTATCATCTTACTCCGGAACAGGTGACCCACTCAGATTGAATTGCGGTGATTTGAATGCGAGCAAGGAAGACGGTATATAGGCGAACACACAAGTTACAACAAGGCAAGTGCCAAAATGTGTCTCGCCTATTCGCGTAGAAGAAATTAATGTTTTTCTAACGTCGGAAGTTCATTGACCCCGCCTATGACCTTTGACCTTGTGGTGACCTTAAACTTCCCAAAGTACATTTACCAGCCAAGTTTGGTCACAAACGGACATAGGGATCAAAAGTTATGAGCCATAATCGAAACGTGCCATAAAACTTAACATTGGGCCCTAAAGTTCATAGACCCCTGCCTGTGACCTTTGACCTTCAGGTGACTTTCATGTTTGGTAAAATGTGTAACTTTGCATAACCACTCTTCCCTCCAAGTTTGATTGAAATTCAAGTCCTCAGTAGAGAGCTATTCAAGTTTTTGTATAGCGTTACGGACGGACGACGGACGGACGGACAGACGCCGCAGGCGATCCCTTAGTCTCCCCGCACCTCCGGTGGGCTCGACAAAAACCGAATGCAAGAACAAAAAAGGCCGCACAAAATATTTGCTTTATATAAAAGCAAAAGGAAATAGTTTATTCTCTAGTTTAGTGATGCACTCGCATTCTATAAAAAAAAAAATGAAATGCTAATTCCAACATTATTAAATGTTGTCACTCAACGAACCTTTTGTAAATGTTACATTTATCACTTGAAAAATGTCGGATTTACCATTTCATTGCTCTTTAGCTATAAAATGAAAGCGCTAAATTTAACATTTACAAAAGGATTGATGAATAACAATGTATTATTGTTAGATTTACCATTTATTTTTCCCCTTTTTATGCGATATTCAGGCGAGCGCTATAAAGCACTTGTGGGAGATCCTGCCTTGATGATAGTACTTTCATTTTGTGTCTTATGCAGACTCAAATACTCTTTACCAGAAAGCATTGAAAATAAAATCTTTCCAGATTAGTTTTATGATTCTTATTTCATGCTTGCATGGATATAGTTATAGTCCTAGTATGTATATCACAAAGCTCGCTGCGGTTAACAGTCATCAACAGTTATCAACTGTAATATTGATTCTAATAATGGAAACTAATCAGCAAAGAGGATTTTTGTACCTCCTTCGATTCAGTGGCCAGCGGGTAGATATGCTATTTTGATCTGACTTGAAGTATATATATAGAAAGCACGTCCTCAAATGAAATGGTAATCTCCTTGAAAAAAAAAAGCTCGCAGCGTAATTTTCTGTCACTAAGCGCTCGTCACAATCCAAACTCAAACGAAATCATCATGATCATTGTTGGGTGTATCAAAACAATATACATTTACAACGCTATTGCGCCACGAGGTGTACCATCTATAATAATGGCTACTATTTCATATTACGCTATTAATGTCTAGAGTCAAGTTTTCCCAAACTATTGAACAACTGGCTCTCCGTATTGCACAAAATAATTTATGATCATAATTGTCCGAATGAGAGTATCTCGGAAGCTTTGACTTGTCGATTTGTTTTGGGTTTGTTTTCTTCAATCACGTGATGTTTATTACCAGGCACAAAGGGCCACACATTTATCCAACCAACAGGTGTGTGGGAACAGGCTATAGTGATATAGACAGAAAGAGCTAACTCGGCACAACGCCAGCAGCCCACGAGTTTCAAACACCTCTGTTTAAATGGAAATAACACTCATTGATATGTGTATTGATTATATAATAAAGCTGAGATCATCAAAATAAAAAGTCCCATCATACCGTTAAGTCTCAAAACACAATATCAAAATCACAGGTGAACATCTGAACAAACAAACACACACACACACACACACACACACACAAACACAAAAACCTGTTACGCTTGGGATGCTACACTAGCAAAGTTTGGTAATGTCCATTGCGGAGTTTTTAAGAAGCACGACGGATGTATGGGCGATGAATGACCGCAGTGGCTCTCCTGACCCTTTTGAGCCTTTGGCTCAGGTGAGCGAAAAACCTCAAAGAATTATTATTATTATTATCATTTGTTTATTTATTTATTTATTTATCTATCATTGATGCATTTAAGAGAACATGAGAGAGAGAGAGGGGGGGGGGGGACGGGTAAGAGCGAGAATATGGGGGGGGGGGTGAGCGAGTAAGGGGATACAGTGATCTATAGATAATGAACGCACAGTAACCCATTTTTCACACCCCAGTAGGTGGCACCAATATGTTCGGCGTATAATATACGTTGTTGACGGGGACATACGCCATAAAATTCAAATATTCCATCTAGGTCAATGTGAAACAGTTCAATGATTACAACACCCCCACAAACAAAAGAAAGAAAAAAAAAAGCAAAAGCGAAAGCCAGACAAAGTTACTGTGGTAGACTACTAATTCTTAAATACATAAATCACACGATTGGTGCCACCATATGTCTTTGAAACTGTTGAAGTATGGTCCCTCGTGAACATTTGACACGGTTCCAAACAGTCTTTACACACGCACGCACGCATGCTCACACACACAGACACACACAAACACACACATACACACACATACACTCACTTACGCGAGACAATCTTATCACTGATCTATCCAGTTCAATCTTTTTTGATGATCTACATCATTTACGGACTGTTCATTGTAAAACTGACAACAATTGCTCGTGGTGGTAATCAAGATCTTGCCCGAATAAATAATAATAATGATAAGCATCATCATCATCATCATCATCATCATCATCATCATCATCAAGCAAATTAAAGTTTGCGTTTGTAATACTTATACTGATACTCGAGTGAAAATATTCACTCTTTAAGGAGTGAATACAAAAAAGAGTGAATTTGGAGTGAATTTGGAGTGAAAATGTTCATTTTCACTCATTTTGGAGTGACCTCAGGGATCACTCGAAGATTTTGGAGCGATCCCTGAGGTTACACTAAAACGAGTAAAGATGAACATTTTCACTCAAAATTCATTCCAATTTTACTCTTAATTCACTCTTTTTTGTATTCACTCCTTAAAGAGTGAATGTTTTCACTCGATTTTTTTTTTTTTTTTTTTTTTTTTTTTAGAGAGAGTAGACTTTAAAGAAGTAAATTAAACCGGAAGAAAAAGTTTTGTTTTGTTTTAAATGGTAGTGTGGGCGATCACGCTTGTGCAATGACTCTGGTGTTTGTATACTATAGTGTACGCCCATGTGTGTTTGTATGTATGTGGCAGAGAGGGAGGGGTAAAACATTGGTATAAAGCATCAGACGCCAAAAGAATCAATGATCACGTGCCTTTATGTCAACGGATTCCATCCTCTTCCCTGTAATTTTTTTTTGATAGATCATCTATGAAAATTAAATATGTTATTCACGAATATTTGCTTATTATGCAAAATCATTTCGTTTGCTAAACATTCTTCAAAGTTGTGCTCCTCTGTACTTTAGTTAATGTCAATGTTTATTCTAAACATGCAGCCTGTAAGTTATTAACACCATTTTCCTGTGACACATGTATTATATTTTTAGCAACACAAATGCGCACAAACACATATCTCTTCCTTTTCTTTCGCTTTCTCTCTCTTACAGTAATGAACTATCACGAAAGCAAAGTCTGTCAATGTTAATCAATATTCTATCTTCGACAAACATGCAAAAACCAAATCCGAAATGGCCCTCACTAAATTGAAAATAGGGGGAAAATAGATGCGGGGCAAATCCTCCCACACGGCATGGAGGTCGAAGTCGAAACGCATTTGGCAGCAGACGTATGTATTCAAAGATCCCATCGAAAATGGAGGGGGAAAATAATATACAAGACCCCAAATATTGGCCAAATGGGGAGACGTAAACTTGGGAAGCTATTTATGGGACAGCAGGTCTCTTATTGCATTAATGGCTGTCTGATAGATTGTTTTATAGGGGTACATCAAAACCCAATATAGCTCTCGAAAGCCTATACGAAGTGAAAGTGCATTCGACAGTGTGATGCCAAACCCTGCCTTATCTCCAATCTCGGTCAGACAGCTATTACATCTGTATGTCGGTTTGCAGAAGACAGGGAGATGTATGAATGTACGTAATATTATGTACATATGTGTGTATGTATGTATGTATGTATGTATGTATGTATGTATGTATGTATGTATGATGCATGCGTGTATATGAATCTCTGTTTCCAGTGACGATATGTGCATGTTATAGGCCCCTATGCATGTTTGATTGATGTTAAAATCAGTATTCAAAATTAGGTCAAAAAAAAAAACCAAAGCATGAGAATAGACTAGTTTACACTGATTCATTCAAATTCCATGCAAAATGTAATTTCAGACAAGAAGTCTGTACCTGATAATCAGAAAGTTTGCTCAAGGCTTCCTTGATAGGGGTCATCCCACGAGTCATGCAGCCCACGAGTTAGACATTGAAAAAAAGGTCCATGAGTCATACAGCCCATAACACGAGTCACACAGCCAATGTTTTCGACACAAGGCAAATATTGCCCACGAGTTCTGCATTGGTGTCGTGGGCCTTGTTTGCCTAGTGTCGAACTCGTGGGCCTTGTTTGCATAGTGTCGGACTCATGGGCTGTATGAGTCGTGGGCTGTATGATTCGTGGGTGTCGAACTCGTGACGTGCACCCGACGGTTATAGCACTATAAACATTCGAAATCCACAAACCCGGTTCCATGTAGCGAAAAGCATCTCATAGGGTTTAAATGGTTGAAGAAAAAAAAAAAAAGAAAAAGAAAGAGAGAGAGAATGGTCGTTCTTGACACCAAGACCTCTTGTTGAAGCCTTCCAATAATATAGCAGCAACTAACCCACACAAGCTGGCACTGAATGTACGCAAATGGAACGAGATTATCAAATTGTTTGCCTCATGGTCCTCTTGAATGTTAACTATCCTACATTATTTTCTATACAATAACTATCACGAAATCGGCCTGTAGTCTTGTCCGTTGCCAACTTTTCCCCCGAAATAATATGCAGTTGAATTACAACATTATGTGTACATCGTAATATCGCGAATTCGGCAAATCATTCCATCCACGTCTCGGAAATCGAAAGCCTGGGCCAAGAAGTCGTCGTATAAACTGACGACGACAACGTGATCGTAATTTCCGCGAGCTCTTCGAGGAAGATGACGTCCTCTGTTTTGTTACGCTCAAACATACCAATATGTGATTTATCAATTCTACGCTGGAAGTCATTTCACTGCTAATGATTGTGTTATGGCATCGATTCCGCACATTTAAAACGTTTAATGTCGTTATTACCCCCTCTCAAAGGAACAAGCACTATAATGATTTATACACTGTGTATAAATGAATTTGCACTTTCTGCCGTTGTCTTGAAAGAGACAAAACGAGAGAATCACATATATATATATATATATATATATATATATATATATATATATATATTGTCACAAATGTACACACAAGTAGTTATGTACATGTATCATGGCTGTATGCATGGTTGTTTTAATGTGTATGTACACAGGGTGACCAGATTAATGGAGAACATTCTATATGATATAGATATAGTACATACAGGCTGACCAGATCAGTGGAGAATTTTCTACATGGTATACAATGTAGCTACAGTACATGTATGCATGTGACAGGAAATACATTATAGCTCATTCAATCTAGAATGATTTCACCCATTCCAGAAAATTCTAGGAAGTGTTGGCTGAGTGAGGCACTGCCCTTGTAGCCCAATGTGATTGGTAGTTAATTTTGGCAATGATGTTATGCACATATTAGGCAGTGAGTCATCCAGGGTTCCTGGAATTTGGACTTGCTAGTATGTTCAGGTATGTAGCCCCAGGTTGGAGAAAATTACAGAATGTACTGGAAAGGGGTGAATGAATATATAAGCTGGAGAAATTCTGAGGTAGGCAGAGTACCCAACACCTCTGCTCTGAGAGTTACGTCACTTCTGGCTCTGAAGCGACTTGTTATAGTCAGTCCTGTGTTACCTGCTGACCTGCTATACAAACTGTGTTTGTGGAGATAAGGCCTGGGAGACATTTTGCCTGCAGAGAATTAATTTGCCTACGTTGGAGATAGACTCCATATTTTAGTGTCAACGGACATTATTACGGCAAAGCTGTTGACGGGCTGGTTTCTTTGCTGGACATTATAAAGTGAATCATCATTCAACGCATCAACTGGACGTGGTCGTCATAACATTTGGATTCTGCCCGTTTCCTGTGGATTCCACACGTTTCGCTGTGGACGTACATATCGTGGAATTTACCCCGGATCTATAACGTGGATTATTGCAACCCGTGCCTCTGGATTTACGTCGGAGGAATCATTCATCGGTGCATCAAGGACCATTCATCTGTGCATCGAACATCGTAGTTAGACATCACCAAGGGACTATATAACATCGTGATTACGATTTGGGCTGTAATGCGTGTAAGTGATTTTATTACTGATTTATAATTGTTTCTCTTGATCATTATTGTACTGATGTGAAAACCGATTACGAGTCTGTACCCACAATATCACTGTTAATAAACCGCCTGAACATTAGTTGATTGTTTCTTTTGTGCGATCATTCTCAGAGTGATTTTGGTCGTAACAAAATTGGGGGCTTGTGTCCGAGAAGTGAATTTAAAGCCAAAACTTAGAATTTGGAACGTTCCGGAATCCGGAATATTGGTACAGACAAAATACCAGTTGAGTTGATTGTTCAACTGTATATTGTGTGTATTACAGTGTGACAATGTCAATCAGTACAATGGATGTTCAGGCATTTGTTCAGAGGACAGATTTGTCCCTCAAAGATTTGCAAAGGTTACGCAAATGTGATTTGACTGCTGTTGCACAGCATTTAAATGTTGATGTTCCACAAGGTGTAAGAAAGGCAGAGATTCTTGACTTAGTAGCTGGTCACATGGAGCTCAAAGAAGAAATTGACACTCCAGCTCAAGCTCAAATGTCAGATCAAACACGGCTTGAGCTTGCTAAATTGCAACTGAAGGAGAAAGAAATGGAAATGAAGGATAGGGAAAGGGCTAGAGAAGTGGAAAGAGAAATCGAAATGAAGAAACTTGAAGTGGAGCAACAACTGAAATTGCGTGAGATGGAATTGACTCATGCACAGACTGTTGGAAGTCGTGAAAGGGCTCCTTCTGAGTTTGATTTGGCTAGGAACATTCGATTGGTGCCAAAGTTTGAAGAAAACAGAGTTGATGCATATTTTGTGTCATTTGAGAAGGTGGCTAACAGTTTGAACTGGCCACAGGAATTTTGGCCCTTGCTCCTTCAAAGTGTGTTTGTCGGCAAAGCGGCAGATGTGTACTCATCTCTCTCTGAAGAGCAATCACGTGACTATGCTACAGTCAAGAAGGCAGTGTTGAATGCTTATGAGTTGGTGCCAGAAGCGTACAGACATAAGTTCAGAAATTCGTACCGCAAACCAGGCCAGACACATGTTGAGTTTGCTCGTGAAAAAGAAATGACGTTTGATAGGTGGTATAGATCCCTGAAAGTGGATCAGGATTTTGATAACCTACGTGAGGTTGTTCTCTTGGAAGAATTCAAAAAGAGTGTTGCTTTCAGTGTGAGGTTGCACCTGGAAGATCACAAAGTGACAAGTTTGCATAAAGCAGCCTTCATGGCTGATGAGTATGAGTTGACTCACAGACATGAAAACAGACCACCTTTCAGAAATTTCTCTGGAAATAAGAGAGACAAAAATCAGTCGAGCAACCAACAAAATGCTGGTTCAGGAATGTTGTCGGCACCACAGCCTCAATCTGACAAAGGGTCCAGTACAAGTGCGAATGTCATCAGATGTTTTCATTGTCACAAGAAAGGGCACATAAAGTCGCAATGTTGGAAGTTGCAAAATGGTGCAACGAAGGAGGTGGGATTTGTCATGTCAAAAAGTGTCCTACCCGAAAATAGTGTCCCGTTCAGTGAAACACAGGCCATTGAAAGTCGATCTCCCAAGTTCAAAGATAGGACTAAGCAGGTGGATGAGAGCTATCGAAGCTTTTTGTTTGATGGTGAGGTGACCCCATGTACTTCTGGTGAGGCAGGTAAACCAGTAGTCATCCTGCGGGATACGGGGGCCTCTCAGTCGTTGATGGTGGATGGTGGTATGACTTTTCCACCAGATAGTGCAGTGAATGCAAAAGTCTTGATTCAGACTGTTGATGGCAGTTATATGTCAGTACCACTGTATAGAGTGGATTTGAAGTGTGACCTAGTTTCTGGTCCTGTCACTGTTGGAGTTGCTCCTGAGTTGCCCATGGTAGGCATTGACTTTTTGTTGGGGAATGACTTGGCTGGGGACAAGGTGGTTGCGTCTCCAGTTGTTTCGGATAAACCAGTGGTGGTTGCTGAAACTGAGCAGTTGCAGGAGGAGTTTCCTGGGATTTTCCCAGATTGTGTTGTGACTAGGTCTCAGGCTCGTAGAGCTGTTCAAGATGATGCGGATTCTGTTGATGTGGAGGAGAATTCTGGTGTTTGGTTGGCAGAAACCTTTTTCAAGGATTTGAATGATGGGGTTGCTGTATTAGGCTCCAAGGCTAACAGTGATGGGCTGTTTAGCAAGTCTTCCTTGGTTGAAGCACAGCAGGCAGACTCTGAGTTGAAAGGCTTGTCTCAGACGGCGTGTTCTGAGGCTGAGGCTGAAAAGGTCCCTGAGTGCTATTATGTCAAAGATGGCATTTTGATGAGGAAGTGGAGACCTCCCCATAGGCCAGCTGATGAGGATTGGACGGTGGTCCGTCAAGTTGTTGTCCCTCCCTGTTACCGTGGTGAGATCTTGAGGATTGCTCACGAGTTACCAGTTGGCGGCCATTTAGGCGTCAGAAAGACAAAGGATCGGATCATGAGGCATTTTTATTGGCCAGGGTTGAATGTGGATGTGGCTGAGTTTTGCAAGACTTGTCACACATGTCAGGTGGCTGGTAAACCACAGCATTCAGTGAAGCTGGCGCCATTGATTCCGATACCTGCGTTTGAAGAACCATTCAGTCGGGTTCTAGTCGACTGTGTTGGACCTTTGCCTAGGACTAGGTCGGGTCATAAGTACCTCTTGACAATCATGGATATGTCTACACGGTTTCCAGAGGCTATCCCATTGAGAAATATCACTGCCAAGACTGTGGTAGATGCTCTAGTGCAGTTTTTCACTAGGTATGGGTTGCCCAAGGAAGTGCAGTCTGACCAAGGGTCAAATTTCATGTCAGGCATATTTCAAGAGGTGATGTATCGTTTGGGTGTGAAGCAGCTGAAGTCATCAGCTTATCATCCCCAATCCCAAGGTGCGTTGGAGCGCTACCACCAGACCCTAAAGACAATGATTAGGGCATTTTGTGAGGAGTATCCCGAGGATTGGGATAAGGGCATCCCTTTCCTCCTGTTTGCAACGAGGGACTCCCCAAATGAGTCGACGGGTTTCAGCCCATTTGAGTTGGTGTACGGTCATGAAGTTAGGGGCCCACTGAAGCTCATCAAAGAGAAATTCATGACTGAGGATGATGAGGTCCACCTACTTGACTATGTGTCAAAGTTTCGTGAAAGGCTTTCAAAGGCTTGTGAGGTAGCTAGGGAACACTTGAAAGTGTCACAAGACTCTATGAAGAGAAAGGCAGACAAAAATGCCAAAGCCCGAACCTTCAAACCAGGTGACAAAGTTCTTGTACTGCTGCCCATACAAGGTGAACCACTGAAAGCCAAGTTCAGTGGCCCGTACTGTGTCAAAAAGAAACTCAATGATGTGAACTATGTGATCAGTACGCCAGACAGACGAAAAGATCAGAGGGTGTGTCATGTAAACATGCTGAAAGAGTACTATGAGAGAAAGGCTAGTCAGCCTGTAGGCGTAGCTCAGGTGGTAGAAGAGGAAGTAGATGAAGAGGGAGAAGCTCAAGATGAGAATGGAAGTGAGCCCTCTAGTGCCAGGTTGTCTAACTCAGAGATGTTAGGGAAAGTAGATGAGGCACTGAACTACCTACCTGAAAATCAGAGGAAAGATGTGACTAGTCTGTTACATGAGTACAAAGAATTGTGTAAAGACAAACCAGGCTGCACCCCTCTGGCTGTACATGATGTTGATGTAGGAGATGCTGACCCTATCAAGCAAAACCCTTACAGACTAAACCCGAGCAAACTGCAAAAAGTACGGGAAGAGGTTCAGTACATGTTAGACAATGACATAATAGAACCGAGTAAAAGCAGTTGGAGCTCCCCAATCGTCATGGTGCCCAAACCGGATGGGTCTCAAAGATTCTGTATAGATTACCGAAAGGTAAACGCCGTGACGAAAACAGATTCTTTCCCCATTCCCAGACTAGAAGACTGCATTGACAGGGTCGGAAATTCAGCATACGTCAGTAAAATAGACCTTCTAAAGGGATACTGGCAAGTGCCCTTGACCGACAAAGCCAGGGAGATTTCTGCCTTTGCTACACCAGATGGCTTGTTCCAATGCAAAGTAATGCCATTCGGCATGAAAAATGCTCCGGCCACCTTCCAACGGCTAACAAACCAAATCATTGCCGGACTTGACAACTGTGTAGTATACATTGATGACATCCTAGTGTATAGTGACACGTGGGAAGAGCACATTACACACTTGCGGCAACTTTTTGATCGACTCAAGGAGGCCGGATTGGTGATTAATCTGGCAAAGAGTGAATTTGCAAAGGCCAAAGTGGTGTATCTCGGGCATGTAGTCGGTCAGGGACAGGTATTGCCAAGAGAAGCCAAGGTAGAAGCTATACTAGGCTTTCCCATTCCCCAATCCAAGAAGGAGTTGCTCAGATTCCTGGGCATGGCTGGTTTCTACAGGAAATTTGTGCCAAATTTCAGCACTGTAGTCACCCCCCTAACAAACCTGCTGAAGGGTAAGGCAAAGTACACCTGGACTGATGAGTGTCAAAGGGCCTTCGAGAAACTAAAAGCAGTCCTTGCTAATGAGCCTGTTCTGGCAGCTCCTGACTTCCAAAAGCCATTCAAAGTGGCAATAGATGCTAGTGATGTAGGAGTGGGAGCGGTTTTGCTCCAAGAAGATGAAGAAGGCACTGAACGACCGGTTAGCTACTTTTCCAAAAAGTTGAACGCATACCAAAAGAAATACTCAACTATCGAGAAGGAGGCTCTCAGTCTCATCCTTGCCCTCCAGCAATATGAAGTGTACTTGACCAATAGCAAAGGGGAGATCACGGTCTATACTGACCACAACCCCTTGGTCTTTTTAGACCGGTTCAAAATGAAGAACAACAGACTGTTCAGATGGAGCATGATGACGCAGCCATATGCACTCAAAATCAAACATGTGGCAGGCAAAAATAATGTAATTGCTGACGCTTTGTCAAGAGTGTAACATGAAGAGAGTATCAAAGGTGAAAAGTTTTCACCGCATATCATTTACAGTGTATGTGTTTAGCATATCCATCAATGTATGCAAAACAGTTTGACATGATTGTATAAGCTTCGAGAATCCAAGCAATATCATTGTAATTGGTATCCATGAAAAGAAAACATGGAATCAATGCAGCTTTTCAAAAGGCATGTGATAGTATGTGATTATGGTTGTTTGAGTTGGATTTTACCTCACATTCATTGTAAATAACAATGAGAAATTGTGAAGGTAAAAGAAACCCTTGCTACGGCAAGGCTTTCTTTTTCCCATGGGGGATGGTGTCACAAATGTACACACAAGTAGTTATGTACATGTATCATGGCTGTATGCATGGTTGTTTTAATGTGTATGTACACAGGGTGACCAGATTAATGGAGAACATTCTATATGATATAGATATAGTACATACAGGCTGACCAGATCAGTGGAGAATTTTCTACATGGTATACAATGTAGCTACAGTACATGTATGCATGTGACAGGAAATACATTATAGCTCATTCAATCTAGAATGATTTCACCCATTCCAGAAAATTCTAGGAAGTGCTGGCTGAGTGAGGCACTGCCCTTGTAGCCCAATGTGATTGGTAGTTAATTTTGGCAATGATGTTATGCACATATTAGGCAGTGAGTCATCCAGGGTTCCTGGAATTTGGACTTGCTAGTATGTTCAGGTATGTAGCCCCAGGTTGGAGAAAATTACAGAATGTACTGGAAAGGGGTGAATGAATATATAAGCTGGAGAAATTCTGAGGTAGGCAGAGTACCCAACACCTCTGCTCTGAGAGTTACGTCACTTCTGGCTCTGAAGCGACTTGTTATAGTCAGTCCTGTGTTACCTGCTGACCTGCTATACAAACTGTGTTTGTGGAGATAAGGCCTGGGAGACATTTTGCCTGCAGAGAATTAATTTGCCTACGTTGGAGATAGACTCCATATTTTAGTGTCAACGGACATTATTACGGCAAAGCTGTTGACGGGCTGGTTTCTTTGCTGGACATTATAAAGTGAATCATCATTCAACGCATCAACTGGACGTGGTCGTCATAACATTTGGATTCTGCCCGTTTCCTGTGGATTCCACACGTTTCGCTGTGGACGTACATATCGTGGAATTTACCCCGGATCTATAACGTGGATTATTGCAACCCGTGCCTCTGGATTTACGTCGGAGGAATCATTCATCGGTGCATCAAGGACCATTCATCTGTGCATCGAACATCGTAGTTAGACATCACCAAGGGACTATATAACATCGTGATTACGATTTGGGCTGTAATGCGTGTAAGTGATTTTATTACTGATTTATAATTGTTTCTCTTGATCATTATTGTACTGATGTGAAAACCGATTACGAGTCTGTACCCACAATATCACTGTTAATAAACCGCCTGAACATTAGTTGATTGTTTCTTTTGTGCGATCATTCTCAGAGTGATTTTGGTCGTAACAAAATATATATGTGTGTGTGTGTGTGTGTGTGTGTGTGTGTGTGTGTGCGTTTGTCTGTGTGTGTGTGGGTGGGTGTGGGTGAGAGAGAGAGAGAGAGAGAGAGTGAAGGGGAGAGCCTTTTTTCCCCTTATTTGATAAGTACGAAAATTTGCCGCCTCATAAAAACTTAGAATAATGGGAGCAGATTATCTCCTTGGGCAATCATCCAAATTATTCGAGCGCCGCATATGAGAAAGAGAGAGGTAAAAATAGATAGATAGACAGACAGACAGACATAAAGACAGAATGACAGATCGGCATGTAGATGATGGGACGGAAGGGGGAGGGGGAGGGGGAGGGGGAAGGGGGTATAGATTTGATAAAAGTCACCTCTATACCATGCTCACACGAGTCACTGAAACGACATCACCGCGCGTGAACAACGCCAGAAAGACGCGACACCAGAAAAATCCTCTTAGCATCTACAGCACTATGGAGGTATAAAGCACATGCCCGACAGACCTAAAGCTTTTGGGGGACAAAAGACGAAAATCGTGTGCTGAATTGGGTGAGGAAGAGAATGGATATGTATGGGCGAAGATATGCAAAATATGCCAAGTATCTCTGGAATGTCCGTGCGACATTCCTGGGGCGTCTTCAATTTTTGTTCATGGGATAATCCACAATTATCTCTGAATGAAACGGGAACCTCTGAAAAAAACAAAACAAAACTTAGTGTTATTTTTAGTCGACTCACAGGTAAAACTGGAGTGCACTGAAAAAAAGGGCTAAAAGTGGGATGGATCTACTCTCCTTTTCATTGAGAAGTAACTTCTAATGAGAAAGAAAAGATCTGAAGTCAAAATATATCCAAGAACAATAAACCGACCAGGCCTAAAATATGTCAAGTATTGCAAGAATGTCGGAAAGCCTGGAAAAAAGGGGGTGGAGGTTCAGCTCTTTCAGACCGGGGGAAAAAGACGTGGCACACAATATTCCCCTTTTTTCATTTTGTTGGACTGTCTGACCTTATTTGGCTTAGAACGCAGTGAAGAAGACATGAAGAAGGAATATCTTTAAAAGGAGAAAGTAAGACTGCATGAAACTGCTAGACGGAAAATCGTCCTTTGAAAGTAAAAGCTGCTTTAAGGAAGAATCCTTCATTCAAAATGAACGTTCGCTAAATTAGGGGTGGGATGTGGAGGCAAGGACACCACATGGGGGGGGGGGGGCGATGATATTTTGCCTTGTTGGAATCCCAAGCTTTTTGATGTGATTTGATTTGATTTGATTTTATTGTTCCACATCTCAAACACAAATAACATGATACAATCGATTGAACATAAGACTGGACATAGCGTCGTAATTACAAAAAAAAAAAAAAAAAAATACAAGAGAAGACAATTTTACAAACTATTATGTGGAGGACCTACTAAAAAGCAGAGCTTGTAATGTATAGGTCTCTATATAGATGAAAATGTTGGTCTTCTTAAACAACCTAGTAATGAAAACTATAATGAAAGGAAGGAAAGCGACGTAAAGGAAAAAGAGAGCAAGAAAAGCAAGAGAAACAAATTGTGATTTTGATAGCACTCACTGTCAAAATGAAAATGAAAATAAAATTGAAGGTTATATGGAGCATAGTTTAAACTGTGAGGCCATGCCAGAGAAGACAGAGAGGGGGAAGGAGAGATAGACAGAGAGATAAGAGAAATATATTGTAATGATGATGATGATGATAATAATAATAATAATAATAATAATAATAATAATAATAATATGATAATAATAATAATAATAATGATAATAATAATAACAATAATAATAATAATAATAAATGATAATAGTACATAATTGTGACACCATTTAAAGGCTGGGGGAAAAAGGATGCTGCATATTAATGGTTGCTCTTCTGCATGTGCCTTCTTTTAATCACCATGAAAATCTGGGATATAAGCAAAAATGGTATCAAAACATAGCAGAATGGAATATCCAAGATTTCATGCAAAATGGACTCCAAGTTTTGCTATTTGAAATGTTCAGTCTTTGTGATGATAAATAAAAAACAAAAACTGAAATCACATCAAATCAAATCAAACCACAGACAGAATCTGATGGACTTTTTGCACAGACATTATCTTGACCTAAAAAAAAAGTACAGACACACAACACAAGCACACACTTAAAAAATGTTTAAGATTTCATTCAAATCATAATGTAATCATCCCAGTAAAATTTAATCATATGTCAAATTTCATGAAAATAAGTCCATTAATACAAATCACAGTGCTTGAAATTACTTCATCATTCTGGGTTTAAGAAAAAAAAAATAGCAGACGCACACACACACACAAACTCCAATAAAAATGAATGTATAATGCTCTTCAATCACTACGTATACACAAAAACATTGAAGAAGAGATAGTTGCCACAGCATGACAGTGGAAAAAAATATCTATACCTAGCAAGGTAGTGTTGTCCTTGTTTTGACTTGCAAATAGGTTAATATTTGCTTATTTCATTTTTTATATGGTTTTGGCATGAAGTATCAAGATAATCTGTTCTCCTTCAAAAAAGAAGCAAAAACTAAACAAAACTTGAAAGTGCTTAGTAGTTATCTGGAGGGGACAAACTTTGAAAATCCCACCTAAATTGGAAAAGTAACAAGCATCATTTTGTTTGTTTGTTTATTTGTTCGTCTGTTTTATGTCAACCTCCCACTGGGCGCTGTGTAAATGAGGATTGTTGTTCATGCACACAACCTTCTTCAGAATGATTATGTTATTTGGGTTAGTCTTTGATGCTAATATCTTGAGCTGATACAATGAGGCCACGCTAATGGAGATCACAGATCAGAGATATCATACGTATAGATGGTATCATACGTCTCGCTTGTTTGATATGTGTAAGTTGTGTTTTGCATTCCTTGGAAAATGAGTTATTACTGTATAATTGCTTAATGTATAGTCGAAGCGTAGTGCAGCCAAATATAAGTCTTCATTTTGTGGTCAATTATGTATCACAATATATATATATATATATATATATATATATATATATATATATATGATTTAAACAGAATCTTAAAGATGGTATCAGAACATTTCAGTTATTCTGATATTATTTTTTAAACCTACAATTTTTGTATCTGAAAGAATTTATGATATTGGAAATGAGATTTGATTTGAATTAAATTGAAAAACAGCATGATGACTGGACCCACACATTGAAATTACTGATTTCATTTTTGGAGGATGACCATTTAGTTGCATGTATGTGCTTTCTGTTGCTGAATTATCCTGTTTGGTCAATAAGAATGTATACACACACACATATATATATATATACCATGGAACATGTAGAACACATTATTCATGCCATATATGCAAACACATATGGTATGAATTCAACACACACACACACACACACACACAGAAAAAAAATATCAAAAGAGCACATTAGTATATACACAAATGGAATATGCAGAGACACATGTTTTCTTTTATTTTTCAGTGATCTTTATTTGAATTCAAAATTATATTACATATCCTTTGTTATGAATGTAACAAAAATATATAATTGATAATTTCAAAAGGATATTACATAACCTTTACTATGTATGTAACGACAAAAAACAACAAAATATAATTGATAAAGCAATTTAAAAGAACCATATTAGTGCGAACAGTGTGGTAATGGCTTTCAATTTGAGGTCCCAAACTTGAATCCTGTCAAATGCCTATGTTCTTGGACTTAAAGGGACTGTACAGTACTGGTTGAGGTGGGGATTCATGTTTTGAACATTCCTAAGTGAGATAATGAAAAGCCTCTTATGAAATATGAAAGAGCATGTAATTTTAAGAAGGATTCAACGATTATTTGATGAAAATTGGTTTTCAAATGGCTGAGATATCCAAAAAAGTGCTAATAATAAAAGGCGACATGCCACAACTTTATTAGGATCTCTTTGTTTCACCTTGTTTTTTAATAACTCAGCCATTTCAAAACCGATTTTCATCAAATAAACTTTTGATACCCCTTAGAACTGCATGCTCTTTAACATCTCAGAGTGGTTTCTGAATATCTCGCAAAACGTTAAAAGCTAAATCCTCACCTCGACCAGAACTGTACACACCTTTTAAGAAGAAGGATAAAACGATGCAATCCCTCTATTTACAAACAAAAGTATCATGCTTCAAAGAAGAAGTCCACTCCAGAATTTCATCAATTTCAAAAGAAAGAGAAAAAAAAAACATCCCCTGCAGAACAGTGCAAGAATGATAAAAATTAGATAAGAAATAAGGATGTCATTACTTTCTAAAATTTCTAAATTTGTCAGAAAATGTTTCTTGACCAGTCATAATGAATATTCAAATTAGGAAGTTGATGATGTCATGCTCTCACAATTTTGCATTCATTTCATATACAAAAATGACAAAAATCTCATATTTCAGCTGTATAAATGTAAAACTTGCCATAAAAGCACCCAAAATAAGAAGGAACAAATGTTAACTCTTATATAGATATATATATATATCTATGGTATGGAAATTTACCTGTACATGTATTAGCTAAAAATAACAATTTTTCTGAACTTCATATAACAGTCATGAAAAATTGTGGGGGGCATTACATCATCAGCTCACTCATTTGAATATTCATAAGGACTGGTCAAAAAATGTTTTCAAAAAAAATGTGACATTTAAACATCCTGAATTACATAATTCATTCTTACACCACTTTCCTTACTTCTGTTTACCTCCAATTTCATATATAACAGACATGAAAAAGTATGGGTGCGCATGACATCATCGACTAGCTCATTGGAATATTCATAAGCACTGTTTACTTCTACTGACACATACACACACACACACACACACACACACATGCCCACACACATACCCCCCTCCCCCACATACACACCCACACACATTTATTTCATACGAATTCCCAGAAAAGACAAGTGCCCCCCACACAGGTCTTTCCACTGTGGGAAAATATTGGACGCACAAACAATGTAATTGATTCCTATGACACTCAATAGAAGGAAAACACGGTCATTAAGTCATACATATCTTTGGCATCACTCCTACATTTTCTTGGCAGATTAAAGAAAAAAAAGAAGAATGTTTCTTTTTATATCACCAATATCCTGATTCAATGACCCAAAATCTCGGTACAGGCCAATGTAAAGTGTGGTTTCATGCCATATTCAAGTTGACTGACATCAGATAGAGCAAGGTCAGATGAATAGACTGGAAAAAAAAAAAGTTTCATTAGAGTGTGTGCTCAAGGAAGTCCCTGAAGTTTAGAATTTCACACACTTTCATTGAATATTGATATTGTTGCAGTCACGTATGTGCATTAGCTGATATTACCAGGGGTAGTTAGTAGCAACTTTGCCACTGGTTTGCATGCAAAGATATATATATATATATTTTTCCTTTAACATTTTGTTGTTTTTGTTGTTGAGAGTTTACTAGATAGAAAGCTTTTCCCCTGATGAAAGCCACCATCGGTAGACTATTATACCATCATTAAAATTTGATTTAAAATTTGATTAAAGTTTCTTTTTCTGATTTCTTGTAAGAAAGAAAAAAAAATATTGGAGATTTGTGTGTTTTCCTGTGGTAATAACATAATCCAATTCATATATCATCGCCTGCACAGGCAAAAGGGCCCTAGCATAAAATTTCAACCCGAAATCGAATTCAGGTTTGTGACATAATTTGACAGAGTTTTGAACGCTCTCTCATGTGAAGATGTAACCATCATTAGTTTTGTCCATTTTTCGAGCATGCTAGCTTTAGCGCCCTTCTGCCAGCCAGGCCACCATATGTGGTTGCTTCTTGTCTCACTGTTTTGAAAAATTAAAAAACATGTAAAACTTTCAAAAAAATTCTAAACATTCCTTTTTCTTTTTTCTTCAGGTCTAATTTTGATGAGACCTCTTCAATTTTCTTGTTTGATTTTACTCTGTTCATCGAAGCTACTGTGAAACACTGAAATAGAATAACATTTTAGCTGTTTCTGTGCTGTGAGTGAAGATTGGCATAGAAAACATCAAAACATTGTACACACTGCCAAAAGTCCCTGGCACGGAAAAAAAAAAAAGCGGTTGAAGAAAAAAAGTTTGTTGTCATGACAACACACGGTTTGGATGAAGGTGGATTATCTCCGGATTTTGCACAAAGTGTTTCTCTCGATACTAGACAAGCACTATAATACACTGCATTTCCACGTGTAACCAATCTGCGAGGTCTATTCATGGAATCAGACGTCAGAAATAGAATCATTTTTAATTTTTGTCCTCTGACTGGGATGGGGGGGGGGGGGTGGGGGGGTTAGAAGGGGTGGGATTAACAATGATTCCATTTGATTTCCAGCCGTGGCCGCTATCACTGCAGACGAGCCAGCGCGGGATTCCGATGCGGCAATCGGTAAATCTGCCTTTCTCTGTATTTTGACAACTGATATCGGGCTATCACTTGTTGCGGTGGAGAGCCAGCGAAAGTGCAACCCGTACCAAGAGTGCATTTTCTTTCAACAGACAGAGAGATATATCCCGGGGATAAATGACATCCGTAGCCCCAACATTGCAACACTGCCCTCATAATCGTCAACTCTTTATAGTACTGACTCATTTCTTATCATTATTTAAGTCTAGTTTCCTCTGGTTCACATCTGACATAACGCTGACCTTTAGTTCACTCTGAAACATGAGCATGTAACCTCATTACTTTCCTGCCCTGAAATACACATGGATGTGCAGCACGGAGAATGCGTGCCAGTATTGAATCGCGGGCTAAAAGTGCACTGACCCTGGAGAGCATCCATTGAATGAAAATCACTACAGTACTGTTGCCCTAACTGACATAATGTGCATGGCAGTCTATTCATGTAAACACAACCATTCCTCAGAATGGGTCTCTTAATGAGTGTATTCAAATGAAATGGCTCCTTGTGTATGAGGTATGGTTTTGATCTCTTTCCATGAATGCTAATCATTTATGTATATAATATGTATTTATAGAATCATGTATATTACATAAACATACAATATAACATTATGCTTGAATGGCTTAGCAGTATGATTCTTCTATTTTTAGACAAAGGACATGGCTTTCATCATGGAGGTGAGTGGTATAAATTTCAGAAGATGAAGGCGAAAAATCAAATTTGATTTTGCAAACATGAGACTGATTTGTTGGAATTTTTCATGGGAAAGCAAATAGCATACAGACTGCAGAAACAAATCATCTCAATTACAAGAAGATTATTTTCTCCAGCAAAAAAAAATAACAAAACAACCGATGCATCATATAGTATCTATGTACAAACCTAGAGTATGTAAACTGTCTACTCTTTTAAGGTTTCAACAACAAATAAAGTACACATGTAATTTAGTATGGGGGTGGAGGGCTGGGTTGGGAGAATAAAAGTAGAGCATGGATGTCTGAATAAGAATACAAAAAGTTAAGAAAAAAATAAGAATACACATGAAACATGAACATGGCTGCCATTCCTTGTTTTTTTTTTTTCCTGTATCATGTCATACCCCCTCCAAGTATAGACACACTACTCTTCACCTCCAGCTATTTTCGCATTTCTTGGAAACCACACATTCGTCATCCTCATCTTGATAAGCCACAAAACATCTGCACACAAACTTAAAAGTAAAGAAAAAGAAAATGAAAAGAAAAAAAGAAGAAAGCCATTTCAATACCACATCAAATTCAATCAAAGAATGAGCAATGATGTGCTCTGATATGGAGGCTTTCTTTTTTTTTTTTGGGGGGGGGGAGGGGGATAAGGAGGTGGTTCATGATTTCACACACACACACACACACACACACATGCACACATACACACATACACAAAAACTACAGCAACTTTGCAGCCAAGAAACATAGCATGTGAAGAGATAAGATACAATAATTGCTTTCAAACTTTTCGGAGAATTAAGAGCATGGACTGGTGCTCAAAGTCAATATTTTCCGGCTGAAATCCTTGTCAAATTTGTTTTATTATTGTAAATGCCTTTCAATCCCTTTTTCATGTACACTGTGAAAAAAGGTGCAAATGATACACCTCCATCTCATAGAACTGTAAAAAAAAAAATGGAAAAGGAAGCAGCTAAGGCTGAATTAGGTACTGACATCCATTGATGTTGTTTGCTTTTCAGAGAAGGGCACCATTTCACTGGATGTCCTCATTTGCACTTAAGTAACTGGGCATTGAACCTACGGTTACAGCTCGTTATTCCGAAGGTTCGTTATTCCGAATTTCATTTTCGGATTAACCGATCTTCGGAATAACAAACCTTTGGAATAACGCCACAAATTTTCGGATTAACGAACCCCTTTTCATTTTCGGATTAACGAACCTCTAGGTATAGGGAATTTGCGTGTTTTGGATTAACGACCCTTCGGAACAACAAACCTTCGGAACAGCGAACCTTCGGAATAACGAAAAGCACCCGAACCTACAACCTTATGGTCACATTACCACTACCGTACACTAATCCACTCAGTATTCCAGATGAGGCTACAATCAGACTACTATCCCCATGGTAAGACTAACTGCTTCCATGTTTGTTTGTTTGTTTGCTTGTTCATTTTCCATCGCAGAAGATGGCTGAATAGCCCATATTCAGCTACACTAAGCTGGTCTTCCATCGGGTCCAGTTGGATGTGACACAGGACCACTTCACCAGGTTAAACACCCTGCTCTTTGCGCCGTGAATGAATGAAGCGGGATCTTTTACGTGCATAAATTGTGGCTCTCTCACACATGGGACCTCCATTTTATGTCCTATCCGAGGGATAGAGTGTTCTGCCTCTTGTTAGAGGGGACGGTATTATTACACACAACATTGCTCAGTCCAGACTCGGGTATCGAACTTAGGTCGCTTGGGTCGGAGGCAGACACGCTACTGACTGAGCTAACTCACCGCCATCACTGGTAGCAGCAATGTTCGTTCACCTGTGATCGTTGCCACAGTGTCAAAGTCACTTTCAAGTTGTTTCTCCGAACATGGACAAACCCTTTTGGGAGATTCGACCCAAGTACAAACAGACGCATTTGGATCACCAGTGCAAAGTCTGCAGTGATTGTGATTGTGATACTGCAATAGTTAAAAAAAAGAAATAGCACCCAACAACTATTTATTTCGCTCTATCACCGAATAGACTAAAAACTGCACCACAACTGATCTGTTGACACAGAGCATAAGACCCTGCTAGTCATTGGTCGCCAGATCTGGTCTCAGAACTCGGTAAATAAGGCATGACCACAGAGACAGCACATATAGCATCAAATTGCATCTCTACCAGTGTTAAATGAGCTCCTGTAAAAATAACAGGATTCTTGTTTTCGGTGCAAACACTGAACAGGCTTTTAAAGATGTGATACTCTGTGGCTTAACACAAAGTCTGTTAAAGGGATTGTATAGTTTTGGTTGAGACCTACACGTAATTTCAGGTTTCTAACATTTTTTGGTGAGATAATGAGAAACCTCTTATGAAATACGAAAGAACATGTAATTCCATGAGGAATTCAACATTCATTTGATGAAAATTGGTTTTGAAATGGCTGAGATATCCAAAACAGAGCGATTCTAATAAGTGTGTGACCCACACTTTCTTATGATTGCTTTGTTTTACCTTGTTTTTGGATGTTTCAGTCATGGCAAACTCGATTTTCATCAAATAAACTTTGAATTCCTCTTAAAATGGTATGCTCTGTACTATTTCATAAGTGTTTTCTTGGTATCTCACAAAAAGTTAGAAGCCCAATTCTCATCTCCACCAATACTGTACCATCCCTTTAACTTATTATTATCACTCCCGCTAGCTTCTAATTTAGAAACGAAAAAATAGCAGATAACATCCTGAAAGTGGGTGAAACCACATTTTTCCCTGGTTTTAAATGGGTCATAGAATCTCTGCAACCTGGTTGGCTGGTTGGCTGGTTGCCATGTAACGGTCAGTGGTGAGATCAAAGCAATAAAGTAAGGTGTGGTAGGTTGCCAATTCTTGAATGATGCACTTTTTACCTCCAGAACTTTGAAGGACTTTACTCAATCTCATCTTCTTCCATTATTTCTACTTCTCCCAATTTTCCTAGGAATCGGTGAATAGAACAGTGAAATGTAAGGAAACTGCTCCTTGCTGCACTCGCCCTCAACGTTGCTGAACTCGAGAGGTAAATTTTCACATTTGAAAGAGGGGGGGGGGGGGGGGAAGGGGGCTATCATTGTCCTCTTTTGTAAACCATCCCAATATCTGCCCAACTTTTTGAGATGATCACAGCATGCATATCAGTTTCCTCAGACCAAACTTGGCCACATGCAAGAAAGGAGAAAAGAAACTAGTCTTCCAATTTTTGTCCATTTTTGTCCATCTTTCGAGATGACTTGTCATTTTAGCTACAGTGAAACCAGGGAGGTGGGCTCCCTGGTGAAATACCCTCCTCTGCAAAGCCCAATGATGATTCTAACATTTGACACATTATTTAACATTTCACACTAATCGCTTCTGTTAAAAAAAAAAAAAGAAAGAGAAAAAGATTTAAAGAAAACTGAAAACTGAAATCTCAATGGAATCATCTAAGCAGCACAAGAAGTTAATAGAAATTCAAGGCCTGCTTATTAACCCCATTTCAGTTCCTTGATCATAAACCACAAACAAAAAGATATGTATCCTATCTTCCCACAGTGCAATGTGATGAAACATATGATGAACATGACAAAGACAGTCACACACACACACACACACACACACACACACACACACTTGTGCCTCTCAGATACCAATGACTCACAGCTCAAAGAGGTTTGTAGGTGAGCGAACGCCCATGCCCTGGCTTTCTGAAATCTGTCCAGGAATCAAATCGGCACCCCTCTTTCAAATCTGATAAAACAGATAAGGCATTCATGATCACGCTTTATCTTCCCGAAACAAACCAAACAGTTATGCTTGCAAGTTTAATCAAATCGTCAAACACTAGACAATTGCACAGAAGATGAGGTAACTGACTTGCTTAGAATAAATTACATACATGTAGTTCTTCTAACCAAACCCCACCCCAAAAATTTAGTGGTAAAAGAGTAGCTGCCATTTCTGAATTGCCCTGCATTATTTTATATTCTTTTTTTTTAACTACCACAGTCACCTGAAGATCATATTTGGCATCAGAATTAAAAATGCAGTAGCTTTGAGCAGACTCCGCTTAAAGGTAGGGAATCCCATTTGCATGCCTCAAATGAAGAGTTGTATAAATACAGTGGTATGTTGAAGAGAGTATCATTTTAGAAACTCCCATAAAGTATTGAAAGTGGAAGGTAACATTTAGTACATTTTTATTGACCGTTAGATTTTGAATTGAATTCTTTTCGGGGCTCACCGTAAATTCCAGTACATTACTAGGCTACCTTCGCAGACCCATGCACTGCATGTGTGTCCATCATGCATATTTTGTGAAGAAAGTTCATCAAAACTTACAAACATTTCTATATACATTCTTGCCACACACTCTATATGTTATTACATCAGCTCTTATACTTTAAGATTTGTGTTTATAGATAAAAATACAGAAGACTGCAACAAAAAGGCTTAAGTGTGGCTGACACACAGAACTACTGAGTAGTTGAGTTTTGTGCATTATTCAAATTGTAGATAACTGTTGACTTCCAAATTTCTCAGCAGTGGCCTAAACAAGTCCCCTGAGGTTCATATTTAATGTTTTGCTGCATTTTGGGAGGTCTGTAAAAGGTATCCCCTACCTTTAAAGGAAAGAAGTTGAAATGTTCCTTTAAAGCAGAATGAAACTGAAAATATATAAGTAGATTGAGTGAATGTAGAAATATTAGTGAAGAGTGAGGAAAATCATACAACCTGTTCAAAAGTTACGCATTTTTAAAGGACAAGTTCACCTTCATTAACATAAGGATTGAGAGAATGTAGCAATATTAGTAGAACACATCATTGAAAGTTTGAGGAAAATCGGACAATCCGTTCAAAAGTTATGAATTTTTTAAGTTTTTGTGCAGTCACCGCTGGATGAGAAGACTAGTGCAGTGTATGATGTCATATGCGTACAACAATAAAAGGAAAATATAAAGAGAATTTCACAAAATTTCATCTTTTGAAAAAAGTACACGTTCCCTTGACTCGTTACTGACATATGTTATGGGTAATATTATTCCCATTGCCTTTAGAAAGAGGCAAGCCAAGTGCTCTTTTAATATGCAAAACAAGTGAAAATATGTTGAATTTTCTTTACATTTTCTTTATACTGTTGTACTCATATGACATCACAAGCTTTAGTAGTCTCCTCATCCAGCGATTCCAACACAAAAAAATTTAAAAATTCTTAACTTTTGCATCGATTGTACAATTTTCCTCAAACTTTCACTGTTGTGTTCTACTAATACCCCTTTCATAAACTCATCCTCCTATTATCCGCATAAGAATAATGCGGACAATTCAATAAAAAATGCGTTCACAAACTCTGAAAATAATCCGCATTATTTTTACGAGCGCCCGTCCTGAAAAAGGCGGATAATCGTCATGGTGACTGCACACGTCCCTCCTGCGGGAAAGACAGGTGACGTTTGACCGCACCCCGGCAATTATCCGCATTATTTGGGTTTGCGTTCATAAACTCAAAATCTGGTCCCGACGCTGCTATTATGCGGATAATAGAAGGGTCGAAATAATGCGCATTATTCTATCCCTGCTCCGATTGTACGACCAAATGTTGCGGATATTATCCGCATTATTGAGTTTATGAAAGGGGTATAATATTGCTGCATTCTCTCAATCCTTATGTTTATGAAGGTGAACTTGTCCTTTAACAGTACCAACCACATAAGAAGACTACAACAATTCGCGATGTCACAGTAGAACAACAATATAAAGAAAATATAAAGATAATTCAACATATTTTCATTTATCTAGCATATATGACGGCGCCGTGAGTTTGTCCATGACCAGTTTATGTAATCATTGTACATGTGCGATGATGTGATATACCCACGAGAAGTGCATTTCAGTTGCTACCTGGCAATGAAGAGAGGTCACATTTCAGGTATGTGACCAAATCTTTGCTACACCTGTGCTACCAGCCCCTGGAAGCAACCATACTGATTACATATCATGTAGAGGAGCAGTGTAATTATGTACTGTCTGCACACCTCACACTCAAGGTTGACTTTGCACTTTTGTTTAAGGAGTTCATTTTGAAATGTCGGTCACTTTGTGCCCTTACAGCTGTGACTGGCTTGCTACCTGTACTGTTTGGGGGTGATATAACAAATTTTAGTGTAGGGCAGAGTTCACGTATTCAGGTACTGTTTGCCCTCCCCCGATAAAACCCATGTAGCGTTGTAATAATATGTGAACACTGAATAGTTACGCTTTTTTGCAAGCTGAAGTAGGGTGAGGAGGTTAGAGGGGGACTAGAGGGGGTCTAGAGGGGGTCTCGTGGGGGTCTCAAGGGGGTCTCGTGGGGGTCTAGAGGAGGTTCACAGGGATTTATGAAAAGGTTCATGAAGTGCATGTGACATGATCTTCTGTGCAGTCAACGTCCTAAGGGATGGTATAGTATTGGTAGAGATGAGGGTTATGGGCTTTTAACTTTTTGCGAGATACCAGAAAACCACCTATGAATTACTTCAGAGCATACTATTCTAAGAGGAATTCAAAGTTTATTTGATGAAAATCGGTTTGGGAATGGCAGAGACACCCAAAAACAAAGTAAAACAAAGTAAAACAAAGTGATCGTAATAAAAGGTGGGTCCAACTTTTTATTAGGATCCCTCTGTTTTGGATATCTCAGTCATTCAAAATCAATTCTTATCAAACAAATGTTGAATCCTCTTAAAATTAAAACATTATAGGAAGTTTCTCATTATCTCACCAAAAAATGTTCGAAACCTGAGGTTAGGTCTCAACCAAAACTATACGATCCCCATAACTGCATGTATTTGATTGAAATGTACAGTAATAATGATAAAAAAAAAAGAAGATAAATCAACAAAAACTAAGAGAGGATCTCACAGGCATTTGAACATCCAAAGCCAAACTGAATTACATGGTAAAAACAATTTATCCTTGTGGAAGAAGAATCTCTTCTGGGCAATCATTCCATTAAAGGACAAGTTCACCTTCATTAACATAAGGATTGAGAGAATGTAACAATATTAGTAGAACACATCATTGAAAGTTTGAGGAAAATCAGACAATCCGTTTAAAAGTTATGAATTTTTAAAGTTTTTGTGCAGTCACCGCTGGATGAGAAGACTACTGCAGTGTATGATGTAACATGCGTACAACAATATAAGGAAAATATGAAGAGAATTTCACAAAATTTCATCTTTTGAAAAAAGTACACATTCCGTTGACTCGTTACTGACATACCATTGCCTTCAGAAAGAGGCAAGTCAAGTGCTCTTTTATTATGTGAAAAAAGTGAAAATATGTTGAATTTTCTTTATATTTTCTTCATACTGTTGTACTCATATGACATCACAAGCCTTAGTAGTCTCCTCATCCAGTGGTTCCAACACAAAAGTTTTAAAAATTCATAACTTTTGCATCGATTGTCCAATTTTCCTCAAACTTTCACTGATGTGTTCTACTAATATTGCTGCATTCTCTCAATCCTAAGGTGAACTTGTCCTTTAATACCCAGAAAGAGGACAATTTCAACCAGACCAAGAATGCATAGATAGCACTTGTGATGTTCCTAGACTAGTAGCAGCATTACACTGCATCCCTACAACTTCAATCTGCTTGCAACATGATACCGTACTTAAACACCACACCATCAACCATCAAGGTAAGCATGGCTCTGCTTTGTGGGTACTGAGGGTGAGAATAGACAACTAAACAATGGCAACGGTCCCGCCAAAAAATCTTTTCCCCCCTGTGAATGGGACAGGGAGGCGGAGTTAAGAAACAATGTGGAGGAATGCGCCGACTTTCAGGAATGTGATTGCCGCCTCAATTAACTATTATCCCAAGCCAAGACCTGGACATCTCTCATTCCTTTTTATTGTAATTGAAGAAAAAAAACATGCAACAGTCAATAACCGTTGAATCAATACTTTCCTCAGTGGCAGGCTGTTTTAAGGACAAGTCAAAAGAATTCCTTCCATCAATGATCACGACGGGGAAAACAAGGGGGAGCTTGAATTTAACCGTCTCTGGTGTCTGCAAACTTTAGTCCATGTGTCATTCTGTGCAGGTACACAAGTTGTGGACACACTAACAGTCACACACACACAAACAACTACAGCAATCTGTGAAAATAATCCGGAATATAATTATACCCAAAACATGAGCGATTTGAATGTTGTACAAGTTTAGACATCCAATTAAGGGTTCATTGTCTGATGCCAAATAGTCAAAAATTTAGTGGGAGGCATTGTCATGCATGATGAATTAAAAACAACTGTGTTTACATGAAAATGCACGGCTGAAATTTAATGAGAAATGTATCAATCACAAAAGAACAAGAATTTGTATCATTTGGGCAAAAATACTACATCCTTTTGTAGTATTTCAGAGCGTGTCCATGTACACATTCCTGAAATTTTTGCATTGTTTTCATTTTGGGTCAATGCAGGTTCAAGAATGCTATTGGCCTCTGTATTGTTCCACTAATCTATGTGTCATATGTCTCTCTACACATTGGTGTATTAAAAAAAAATCAAGAAATCACAATTTTCTTTTTCAGAGACTTCCGCAAAACCCATGATTCGCTGAAGCACACAAATAGAGAAAAATGTTAACAATTTTAAGAGAGGCAATAGATGCCTAATTCAACAGTCAATTCCGGTCTGAACAAAAGGGTTCTGCACATACAGAGGAGTGGTATACAACTCGGGGGAATTTATCACTCGGCAAATATTTCTCTGAAACATGGGCATGTGTGTCCTACAACTTCCTGAAGAAGACAGGAAGACACACGCAAAGAAAGGGAAAAAAAAGGAGGGGGAGGCGAAACTAGGACAGAGACAGAGAGAGAGCAGAAGAGATAGAAAGACAAGAGAGAGACTGAGCTTGGGATTTGTTTGAAGACAAACAGTCCTAACATTCCAGCGAGTATTCAAAGGGCTGGAACAAGGCACAAAGTCCCCCTCTCTCTCTGTAGGAAGCAGGGTGCACGGAGAGGGCAGGGACAGGGGTGCTTGTATAAGGGCTTCCAATTCATTCTGTATATATAATTATATGAGCTTCCCGCCCTTTCGGTCCCGCCTTGCCGAGCCGAGGCCGGGCGCGGTACTATTGACCCACTGGTGTGTAGTGTGGCGGCGTCGGGCAATACAGCACAGAGGAACAAATGGTAGGGAGAGCAGACAAGGGGGGGGGGGGGGGAGGGGAGATAAAGAGAAGGGTATTAAAAGAAAAGAGAGGTTCTCAAACACACACACACACACACACACACATACATGTATACACACTGTGTCACCTACAGAGTGTAAACCTTTGTGGCCAATGCTGTGAAATGGGTGCACTGTACTCTTTTTTTTTTTAACCCCCCTTCTTGGTGCCAAGCATGAAAGCCTTGTGGTGGACCACAGGCATGTGAACTATGCTTTTGTTAGCTGTGGCTTGGTCCCTGTTTCTCTTTTTTCATTCCAAATCTGAGGCACTAGTAGACTGACTCCCCTACTGACCTTCTTGGGGGCAGACTTATGATTCTTTCTCCTCTTATTCTTGTTCTTTGTTTCCTCCACTGCACAAGACTGTGAGCACCAAATTTCCTTGTCCCATGGGAAGGGGGGAAGGGAGGGCGGGGCAGAGGGAAACGCCGAGTTCATGCAGAGGGCAGAGTCCGGGTTGTGACATAACCGACTTATACGCGACCACGTGGCTGGCAAGACGATGGGAATCCAAGAGTGAAGGACCACGTGGTGGAGACACGCAGCTGGGAGTACACACACATAGGATTGCAGCATCGTAGCATGGTCCAAGCGTAGAGCAGGAAACTGCGAAATGCAGACTTCTCCATGTTTCCTGAGTACAAACTGTAAAAGTATTGAAGAAACCTGCATGTAAATCAGTCAGAAACTTGTAAAAAACTCCTTTTTGAGAGAATATGAGAACAGGGATAAGCTAACATTAAAGTGAGGAAGGTGACATGTACTCATGTATGCTACTCCCTCCCTGCAATATTCACATGTTGAACATCCCTGCATTGTGATAATGAAAATAGATACACAAAATGAACAAAGGGATGAGTAGTAATGATATAATATTGTTCCAAAACTCTTGTCACATCCATCTCCGCACTGAATGACAGGTGCAATTATCATAACATGTCAGAATTATCTTTTTTTCCTCTCTCTCTTATCCTATAAATTGGCAATGTGTTGAATATGGTGATGCAATAGTCTGTGCAGAATGCTCCATCCATTCACTAAAGGATATGCTAAGATGTACATGATGTACCATGGAGTAACAAGTTCAGTTCAATTCAATTCAATCTATTCAAACCAAATCAAACATGACAAAAATACAAGACATAACTGTAAAAATTTAGAATGACAGGTTTGGGACCCATGGTTGTACAGCTCCATGGGATACCAAACAAAGACATACTGTATCTTCACAACAAAAGATATTAAAAGGTAAACTACATTATGCAATGGAACGTATCAAACTTTCTTACCATTATAAGCACTGGAAGTACCTTTGGCAGCGAGATGTCATCTTCCTCTTACTCGTACCTCTATGGGGAAACTTAGGGGGGCTGTGCAATTGCCCAGCCGAATTGTCCAGACCTTGTCCATTTCCATGAGAGCACGGCTCACAAAAAGAGGCAAGCAATATCAAGGGCAGATAAATCTATGGAGTAGAAATAACACAGAGAGGGAAATATATGCAGAGCAAATAAATGTATTATGGCATTTTATTTTTGTTTAATACTTTTATAGTCTCTTCATTGTCACACATTTGGTCATGGTATTGTATTTTTTTTTTTTTTTTTTTTTTTACTAACAAACAGAGAATAGCCTTTCAATTGCTTTTCCTAGCAGGAACTGAGAGAAAACCAAAACTGCCACTAATATTCAATACCAACAAAAGTTCAGAGTGGTGTTTCAAAGCTTGAAGGTATAGTATAAGTACTATACTTTGCTATACTCTGTTATACTAAATACTATAATGAGCACCACATGCTTTGGTAAGGTGAAGTTGTTCTGTCAATAGGCCTAGCTATAACATGGTAGATTTTTCAAAGAAAGATGATGACTGAATTTCACTATGTTCCCAGCAAGAATTCTTACATTCCCCCAAATAATCAAATAATCATGGACAGCCAAAAGGATAATATTCTCAGTATTTCTATTGTTCTGCAAATAAAATCCATCATATGACAACGAAATACATTAAAGATATACTGAAGTTCAAGTACAATCATTCTATTATTCACAGATTGGAAAAAAAAAACACACACAAAACGTTCAATGGTATCAATAATCATGCTGTCAACTACATAATATTATATTATATTACATGTATTTGTGTGTGCAAGCATATGAGGTATTGGGGGAGGGGGTCTGAGAAATTGTGAATGCGTAAGAATGATCTACTTTATTGGGTGTTTTGCGATCATGGTTTATACGGTAGCCCCTGTGGCCTTCAATTACACCCCGACTACTGGAGAAAGAATGGAAAGGAGGCAGACGAACTAGATTTTATGCGATGCGAGAGGGCACGGTATAATGGGAGCACAGCTAGACTCCTGACTGTCAGGCTCCAAGGCGGTGGATGCCTAGGCAGCCCCGGCCGGCGAGACCTCGCATTGTCCCCAGGTGTCGAGGCAAGAAGCCGCTCTGATCACTGGTTCACTGCCGGCCGGCCGACAAGGGGTGCCATTGCTCGCTCAATTACAAAAATTGGAGGAGAAATGTATTTAAGCCATGTCTGGTTGCATCTTACACTGGCCCAGATATGAAGATCACGAGTCAAAAATCCTGTCCTTGCCTCCTTACAACAGCAACAACAGCAGCAGCAACAACAACAACAACAGCAGCAGCAACAACAACAAAAACAACAACAAATGCTAACAACAAACACCATTGCTATATGTACCAACAAATGATGAAAGTCACATTCATACTGCTTGTATGACTAAATTATGTGCTAATCCAGTGTTTTTTGTCAACCAACATACAGCCCTGTCTCCATCCTTCCTGGTTATGTTAACCCAAGGCCTAATTTGAGACACAGTTGTAGTGTTTTCTTCCCTTCCCTTTTGTGCCAGACTATGTCACTTTTATCAGAATATTTTATTCAACAACCAACAGAGGCGAAGGTGGTTACCACCACCTAAACTGTCCAGGGTACAATTTGAACATATTCCTTGGAATAACTGTTTGTTGTTTTTTTTCAATTCTTTTTCTATTCAGGTTCAGTTCCCAATACTGATCGCTTCCATGAAAGCAGTCAGTTGGTGCCAAACAATCAATAACTTGGAACTTTTCAAGTTTTTCCCCTGCAACATTCTTCTCCTACGCTTTTTTCCCCGTAAACTGTACGAGGGAATCAACCAGAATGCCGGATACACCAATGTTTTCGAAGTAACTTACGCCTGCTCACTTCCTTGATTGGTGGGCGGGCCAGTTTTATCTCTCCCAGGAATGTAATGTTGCATCTTTTTTTTTTTTCAGGAGTAAGAGGAACAACTTAGCTGATAATGATCCTAAAATGACACCAGTGACTTTTTTTTTCCATCCTCCCCCCTTTTTTTTGTGTGTGTTTGGTTTTGAGGAAGTAACAGCTTGCTTATTTGCTCTTATGATGATGTAGAGAGAATTTCCTGGTCCTATATGTTTACTAGTATCCCCTCTGTGGTATGTATACCAGGATGAATGGCTGAAAGGTGATTTTGGTTGTTGGAAAGCACAAAGGATGTGATCGCCGGAAAACCCCAGGATCACAGCATTCTGTCCCTCGCTCAAGAATGCTGTGTCATAATTTTATTCTTTTGGCCTTTTTTTCTTTTAAATCATTTGCCTATAAAATGAATGAAACTGCAGCATTTCATAATCTGTCAATTTGTTGAGATAATCTTCATGTTTAACAAGTTTGCTCTTCTTTGTATTTCATGTTTCACATTCAAGACAAAATGTAGCTTACCTATGAAACTGTTCCATTTTAATCATATTTGATAACTATGAAACATATACATGGTTTGAATTCAATTCACATGATTATGGGACAGGATATAGATGCATGTTTATGAGCTGTTACACACTTTGGCTGTTGCTTATAACTTTAGAGTTTTTAACTTTGGATGCATATGTATCAAATATCATTTCCTGGAGCTAATGCACCTTTTTCAGTTTGAAAGAATTGTAAGAACAAAGAATATCTACTGGAACAAACAAATATGGCAAACTAAATTTGACCCCTTACAATACCGGTCAAATCATAACATACAATATTGTGTACATATTAAGGTGATATTGAAACGCAGTGTATCAACTTCTTAGTGCGCATATGGACTCAAATACAAATTTGCCCCCCCCCCCCCTCCAAAAAAAAAAAAAAAAAAGTGGTGTTGTCTACATCTTGAAGGCGAGTTCCGTCACTCGTCTGATTAAAAATGGCCATATATGGTGTGGCGTGGCTAGAGGTGTTCACATCGACTTCATACTTCCCCATTGACATTCCAATCTCAAAAAAAGAAGAGAGAGAGGGACAATTACCATAAATGTCCAGCACACTTCTTTATGTCGGCCGAAATACAGACAAGCAAGCACAAAGGGCCGGCTTTCCATTAACATTCCTTCTCATTAATTTGTAGAACGGAGCCATACAAACACACCTGTTTTCCTTGCATTCCATTCTCTACAGGTAACACTTCTTCCTCATTTAGACAAAAGAAGAGTGAATAAAAAAAAGCAATAGAGGAACAACTAAAACAAAGCAAACTAGACAGAATAAGCTTCTTTGTGAGATATGGTCCAGCTAGCCAGGAGACACCAATGGTCAACCTGGTCTTTGTTTCCTCATCCCTCTGTTGGAGTTACAAGCGGTCACCTTTTGTCCCCTTTGTCCACCGTCCACGTGCGTCCCGTTTAGGAGACCTGCAAGCAGACCAGTACCTGCTACCAGCATCCCTACGGTCCCCCCAATCCACAGCGGCAGGGAGTACTAACAGACAAAGGCCGCTCATCACCCAGTTATAGGCCCTCCCACTGTGTACACAGAGACAGCCTAGCTCTCTCATCCCCGAGGAGGTTATTGTTCTGGGTGGGGGAAAAACCACCGGTGCTCTCAAAATCTGCCTAACTCTAAGGACATGACATAAATCTGTCCTCGTTCTCTGAAACTGAAAGAGGTTATTGCTCTATGTCAATGCCTTTGTGTTCATGGAGGCCCTTTTCATTTTTCTTTGCCCCCTTTATTGTGCCAATTGCAATGGATTCTAAGTATTGAGTGAGTTCCAACAAAATCAAGATCATACACCTGCCTTCCGTGACCTTTGTAAAAAAATCCTTCAATCTGGAATCCGGGATGTCCGATCCCAGCTGCAATAGTAATCTGTCATACACTTATTTCCTTTATCCTGCGAAATACAAAGGGGCACTGTGGAACCAACAAACTTTCAAGTTCAATTTTTAAGTTTGTATAACATTTATTTTCCATCTTTTTTTCCATGTAGGAAATCACATGCATGAAATTATTGTACAGGAAGGCAGAACCTCAAAAAAAAAAAAAAACCTTTCACTAGAAAAATCTGCTAGGTATACAAGGCATTCATAACTGCTCATAACTACATACACAACTAAACAAGGATGTTAGTTATCTACATACATGTACAACATTTGTCCCTGAAATCAGGCATTTATGCATCTACAGGAAATAATTTATCACTTGTAGGAAGTTTTTTTTTCACTGTTTTTATCTGTGAAGCATGTATAACTAAACAGGTTCAGAAGTGAAACTTGGAGATACTTTCCTGGAAAATATAATGATAACATTGATATGCACCTCTCTTATTTTCAGAAGGTGCAAAATTTTCTTTTCCAGTAAATTTTCTGATTTCACCCAATTCATGTAGGCCTAATACAATCATACTAATGCAAATGAACTTTTTTTTTTTCAATTTGAGTGCTCACAATAAATGATAATTCAAACATTTTCATGTCCATTGTCACACACACACACACACACACACAAATCAGCTCAGTCACTTTAATTAGCGAAGATACAATATATGAAAATGATACACAAAATGAAATACATCATAGAAATTAAAAAAAAATATAGAAATGAAATATATTATAAAAATGCTTGAACACATATACATACACATACACACACACACACACACACACTGTCAAAACAGCATCACTTCTTGTCTACCTGCTGGTTGGAGTTTTGTTGATATATAGGCATCTATTGTCGTTTGTCGTTTCCATGTGAGAAGGACAGAACAACCTAAGGACAGGGTGTGTCCTTTAGTTGTGTTTCCTTTCTGCACTGGTTTCATTTTTGCAATAAGTATTTGCACTAGCTAAGTATTTCACAGAAAACATGTAACAGTCACATTGTGCCTCTCTCCAATCTAGTTTAGCCGGCTGGTTTCATCTTTCAAAATCATGTCCATCGGATACTGCTATTGAAGATAAACACGCCAAGTGGTCATTCAGACTGCTTTGCAGAAACTTCAGTACTGTAATATAAATAATTGCCTCATAGCAACTATGGTAATGATATCAGTAATAGTAGAAGAGGTCCTAATGATGATAACTATAATTATAATAATACCAAATATAACTGCAATTGTAATAACATTAACCCCACAATTTATCCCCTCCCCCCCCCCCCCAAAAAAAAGGGGGCATTGGGAGAATCGCGCCACTTCATGGCGAGAGGGTTGGGAGCAATGCTTGCTGTCTAATACTCTTGCTTGCTAATACAACAATAATAGCAATAACAACATTAAACTAATGATGATATTTGTTTATAACTTATACAAGAAAAAGAGAACAACAAAAAAAAAAAAAAAAAGAGAGAAAGAAAGAAGAGGAAAATGATGATACCTATCCACAGAAAAAGGCTAATTGCATAAAACACAAAGCAGATCAGATGGTCACATGATACAATAAATGAATCATTCCACAAGTTAAAGGCAAAAGTATTTATGATTTGTGACTGGCCACACTTCAACGCAAGGTGTACCCGTGAATTCTGTTGCAAAGATCTCATACACACGTGGCCAAGAAGTGGAAAAAACAAAAGCACCATCAGGCAATGATGCAATTTGTTATGTCATGGACCACAGGGTTACTCAACAGACAAAGGCAGTAGAACGCAATTAGAAGTGTCTGATGTGTATATAAGAAACAAAGCACTGGGGATGGTGGTGGTGGTGTATTCGCTATGGGGCTTTCTCATATGTACATTGTCCCTGTAATGCTGGACTAGAATGACTGGAACCCAAGCAGCCCTTGTCTCTTTGAAAACGAAAGTAGTTCAACATGCCAAGCATTTTGTGGTCAAGACAATACTTACCCCCCCCCCCCCCCAAAAAAAAAGCTGGGGTGCTGCTTGCTGCAAGTCTGCATATATCTGTAGATGTAGGCATGATACACATGGTGAACAAAGGGTTTTAGTGAACAAAAGGATCAAGTTTTACTTCACTCTGATATTGCATAAAAGCTCAAGGGAAAAAAAAATTCAAGGTATGATCAAGTTGACCCTCTCTTTATTATCTTCTTCTTCTTCTCTTGTACAATTTCAAATATTATTATCACTGTTTTGTTGTTATTTCTATGATTATTGTTGTTATTATCAATAAGAAATAGTATTAGAAAGCTGGCCAGCTCTCAACATGCCCAGCCTGCCCAAGTTTGGTTGTGGGCACTGCTGATGAATAGGGGGGTTCCAGTCAATGCGATACAATGCTACTCTCTTCTTTACAGGCCTTTTTTTTAAATCATAAGAACTAGAAAAAAAAAATCTGATTTTCATGTGAAGCTGTTTAAGTGTCCAAATTACACATGGAAATAAGTGGATTTTCTTCAAAGAAGACTGACCCTGATTGCTATGTTCACTGACTGGCACACGTGCCAGTGTGCTTTATATGCAGATTGGCACAGATGTTTTCAAAACTAAATATCAAAGAATAGAGATTACCTAATCCCCCTAATCACCCAATCCATATTATGTCATCATGACCTTCCAGCTGAACTAGGACACATTGCTATTCACCTAAAACACTGACTGAGTTTTCTTGACTTTGAAGATACATTACAAACTCTGGAGTCACATGACTGCAACATCCAGCAACCCACTAGACGAATGCACGAAACAGCATTATTGAATCAAATGGTCATTTCCAAAGACAAGCTTCACCACCGGGCGCTGACCTTCTTTACAAGGATTGGACCATATGCTAAATCAGCTTTGGACAAAAGTCACTGCTGGGGACTGCACCCTTCCACAGCCTGCCCATGCAGTAGCGTGGAGAAGACCACCCATCATATCATTTAGGAGTGCCCCACTCTTCCCCCAACTAATGTCATGAACCTCAAAAACCCTAACCCAAACACAGTGAGCTAGGTTGCAACAGATAAGCAACACTGTCTAGTCATCTCATCCAAAGAAGAAGATACCTGAATGACTATATTTATCGAATAATGCCAAAAATATCACACATTTGTACTTGTAGATATGTTCATGTTTCCACTCCAAACAACTTTCCTTTACTGATTTCTGCTGCAAAGGAAGAGACAAGTCAAAAAATGAAAATAATGATCAGACAATTTCATCGCCAAAAATATTGTTTTAAATCAAGTGTCTAGTCTAAACTAAATTTGCACACAAGCGACACAATGTTTTGGAGTAGATGAGTGTAAAAGAAAAGTGAAATTTGACATCTTATTTTTTCCTAATGCAATCCTAAAACTACACTTGGGCTCGAAAGTACTTCCCGCTATACTTTCAGGAGACAAACTCATTTGCATAATAATTATACACCACTACATCCAGGCCCCCATTTCTCAGAAGACGCTTCGCTGTGCAGGACCTAGGTTTCAAATCGCAAAACGCCCTCGTGTGAAATGTCTAATTGCGCACATTGTTGTGGATGGGAAACAGGAATCATGTTCTCGAGTGTGCTTCAAAAGGATTTACCGAGGAAGTGTATCCTGATGTTACAAGTTTACTTTCCGTTTTCAGCGCTATTCATCAAAAGTGCTCAGAATTTCTCCGAAAACATGAGAGCGCGGGAAACCATTTCCTGTAAGCAGAGAGTACTGAAAGTTTGCGATTGCTTTCTGATGCCTATTCCAATCGAGAAACTGGATGGTCCTCTACGAAGTCCTTGGATATTTGAGTATCTCATTAATGGAAAGGGTTAAGAAGCATGTATTTTGTTAGTGGGACCAAACAACACGTTGCAACGTGACTGCCATTGAAAGGAGAAGTACATAATACTATCATAATGTCTGAAACAGTGCAAAGGGGGAAAAAGATTTCATGAAAAGGTTCACTTCGTATATCTTTCCGAAGGACAGCTGCATTAATTAGTCAGAGAAAAGAGCAAGGGCCATTAAAAATGATCAATTTTTAAAGAACATATATATATATTTTTTTTCCATTTTACTGTTTGGTATGCCTTATCTCTCTATCAAATGAAATGGAAGGATACAATTGTCTTAACATATTTAGCATCCACTTCTGTTGATACTGAAACTAGGAAACGCTACTCTGTATCCAGGGCACAGCTCAAAACTGTTAACTCTACCCGCCAGAGTGGTCACATGACAACTGGCAACAGTCAGTATTCTTCTTCCACCTCCCATCATATTATGTGGTCAGAAGAGAGAGTTGTTCTGTATCGTAAGTGCTCAGATCATAGACAATATGGCACTTGACAATGACCAACCCATGCACTCCCTCCATTCTTCTTGTAACATGAATGGTCCGAAGGCGCAAACTGGCATGAATACCAAGCATGAAAGCAATGCGTTGGTCAGTGAAAACAGAGGATGTGAAGTGTAATTCACTGCACTTTCAACATTCTCTGCACTGAGCATGACACATGAATTGTGGACAATACAAACATGTACAAGTGGCTGTTTCACATGAGAAAGGAACACTCACTGTTTATTCATCTAGCCATTGTTTGCTTTCTGAACTATTCTATTATTTTCATACTGGGTTTGTAATTACTGGTACCAGGTTCCTATGTTATGACTAAATCAAAAAGAAGATTTCATATGTGGATGATAAGTACTCAAATCAGATCAGTCATCATTTTTGGAAAAAACAGTGCATTATTTTTCATGACTCTTGTATTGACTTTCAAAAGCTGTGTAGTGTCATTATAACTGAAACACTAATAGCCCTTTGAGATAGGAAAATTTTGAAGTACAGCTGTCAAGAAATGATGAGAGTGGAAATCAGTATGTTTGTTATACATGTAGGCCTACTTCCAAAAAAAAAAATCCCTATGATATCAAGACTAATCATTCACACTCTACCACATAGGAAACTTCAACATATATTCATGTTTCTCACTGCAAATATCCCTTTCTCGAAACCTACATAGTTGTACTTCTTTATTCTCTCTTTTTTAATGGCCAGATATATGTGTGTTCGTAAGTGCAAACATGATTTCAGATATCTTGATAAAATCTCATACCACAGCTTTGCAGTGTAGACTTGAAAAGCTTCATGAAGGAACATATCCATATGTTTATTGCAGAATACACAGAAAAAAACCAAAACAAACCTAAAGACACTAATATTAGTAATTGCACCATTGGTAATTGTATAATTTTTTTTTCACAAAGTACAGCACAGTGCTTTTCTGGTCACACACTCTGTTAAGTTAAAAAAAAACTCATCTTTTCTTCCCTATCTATATAACATCTTGTATAACTTCGTTGAGTTTAATATGATCACTTGTGAACACTCAAATTATATCCAGACTAGTGTATTACATGTACCAGCACATTGTGAGATGAAGATTAGCAGCAGCAGCAGCAGCAGCAGCACCACACAAGGGATATCATGATATAACTGTCTGTTCCTCTTCCATGCGTGTTTGCATTTATTCTTAATGTCCAGCTGTCTCATCAACTTCTTCCCACAAATTATCTGACCATATGGTCATCAGGTTCCAGACCTTTGCTTTTGTTTTTTGTTTTCAAAGTCCAAACAAGGAAACAGACTTTAGGAAACTGATTTACGTGATTTGACATTTTGAGTTGTCTTGGCACTATGCTGTTTCCTGTTGTAGCCCTGGGTCTCTTTGCTGGCCTAATTTAGCAATGTGCTCATTGATTGATTGTTTCTGTCTAGATTGTCGGAAACCAAATGTCTGGAAGACAGACTAGGTTGAATTTGGACTTGTGAAGATAAATGCAAGAGGAACAAGGAAGAAGAGGATCATCCAGGACCCCCCTCCTATCACCAGCTATAATCCTCAAACAGCTTCCTTTGTCCGTAATCCTACAGGGCTATTGGTCCATCCTTGGGTGGGCCTATAGGGGTTCATAACCCCAAGCAACCTTACCCCTAGCATGTGCTGTCAGGCCCCACCTCCCTCCAATAGGACCAGTCTTTGGTTCATTCAACGGAAAACTATATTAGGGCCACGCATGTGACAATATGAACAATAACACACACACATCCACACAAAAAAAATTATACAATACATAATAACAAATATGTTGACCCATTGATGCAAAAAAGAAAGAAAGAAAATGTCCATGTCTCAAACAGGACACAATGCCCCTAAAATAAAGATAAGAAGAAGCCAAAATCCTGATAACTAGACATATTCTATTTTTTTTTGGAGGTGTTAGAGAAATCTGGAACAGTGTTGCAGCCTTGGTTAGTCTATTTGGAGAGTAATTGGTCACATGACCTTTTAAACCACACCATTAAGGTTTTGATTAATATATATTTCCTTAAAAAAAAATCAACAACTTCTGTCTATACCATGCCACATGTGCACATATGTCTTCCTTTGTGTTTCAACCAAACATCATTTGAACATTTTCTATTTGAGTTGGTGGGCCATACTTTAACAGGAGATACAGGAACGTCAATTTTTTTAAACTGAGTTGCCAATGAAGGAATTAGTTTAGACATTCAGAAATTAACAGTCTTTGAAAGCTCTGAAACTGGTATAAAGTAAAAAGGGCCCAAATTATTGTTCTTTTTCACGCAGTAATGATGAAAAGTGATAACCATTACAAACAGAAACAGCACAAGACCATGAAAACATTTTTTTTTTTTTTGAGACCTCATGGAGCAAAATGATGGGAAATTAAACTATCACGTAGGCAAAGAGATAGTGCAGGTTAAATGAAATGGTCCAAAAATCAACAATGATCAGGAGATTTAACTGGATCATGGACACTCTCGACTTTTGGGGCCATGTAAAGATGCTGGCGGGGGTGTTGATGAAACCCTAAAAATTCGAGACTGCGGGGTTGGCAAGAGTCACAAAGTGTGAATGCATTTGTGTGGTTTTTCTTCATTTTGTGCCTCGACCCCCCTCGTGAAGCAAAGGATGGCCATGCGGGAATTGACACATCATCCTTATAACCCTGCCGGCATCATCGGCAAACCAGTTTGTATGCAACGCTTATGACACTTTTTGATTTATTTCTTCTTTTTTTGTGTGTGTGGTTGTGGTGGCTCCAAAAGGGTATTGGAAGTGATATTCCAATCAGCTGCACTGAACACACAGTATTCAAATATCCAGATATCATTTGCTCCCTAGATTGCACTCATCTGGGTGTGCTGGCATGACTTACGAACATAGCGATACATTACAGATCTACACATCAAGGCTGTCAATGAAATCTTCAAGAAACATGTGTTTTCAACAATTTTTTTTTGGTCAACATCTAATCAACAGATGGCAATGCAGCAGCATCCTCCCCTTCTTTATCAAAGTGTTTCTGTCTGTTAAACAGATGATGACAACAATAGAAGGACGAAATGCACTTCCGTAATTGTCCATGCGCTACTGATTACATGCATTGGCTCATTGACTCATGTATCGGTATGTCGTACTTTTTTTTTCTTAAAAAAAAAAATCATATTATTCCTCTCTTTTTCTTAAATCTCCAGCAGAGAAGATATTCATTCTGTGAGCAAAGGCAGCACTCATGTGTGTAGTTTGTATCTTCCGCTCCCGGGCTTTGTTCTTCTTTGTCTTTTTTGCAGCGACATCTGTCTCGTGGGCGCAACTATTATCTGTGGCCCCGTGATTATCTTTGTTGAATCTCGAATGAGCCCGTTGCTGCATCAAGTCAATCATGACCATATATCCTCCTTGTTCCACCTGCCTCAAAAGGGGTGCACACTACTTCACCCCAGTTTTGGGAGAAGGATTTTTGAGGAAGGGGGTCTTTGTGTTCCATGTGGAGGAATGGGGCAGAGGGGGGACAGGTGCCAGCGTCAGGGGTAAGACAACAAAGAGGTCACTGGAGTAGACCGGACAATGGAGGGGTGCGGAAGGAGAGCGCGCCCTATTGCTGAAAAGAGGCAAAGGCAGGGGTCAAGTGAAGGGCAATTGGTTTGGCTTGGTGTTATTAAAAAGCCTCTGTGTGTGCTTTTAAGGGATTACTGTTACAATTTGTGATTCAAATTCAAAGGGTTGGCGGTAGGCTGGTGAGGGGCGTGGCCTGCATATATTAGACTGGACTACTTCCTTAACCATTACAAAGGATTTTAATGGTATATACTTGCATAAGAAAATTGAGAACAAAGTATGGGCAACAAATTGTTTGGAAACAAAATAAAAGAAGAGAGAGGCAATAATCTCTACATATATATCTGTATATATAAAACATGATTTTCTGTGTTGCTCTTGAATTACATCTTATTTTTACATTCTGATACTATAAGTTACAATAAATTTTATTTATAGCTTCGGGAATTGTTACCTTGAAATACAAAACATGTGGTATTTGACCTTGACTCACATCTTTGAACTCCTGTCTATCAAATGGTCATATTCTTACCATTATATGGTAATATCTTTATCTACTAAGTTTTATCATGATAACTTTAATCGCTTTAAGGTTGTGGCATTAAAAAAAACCACCAAAAACTGTTTAGCATACAAACACACATACAAATAACATCAAAACTTTTAACTTTAGTCTAACTGTGCAGCACAAACATAAAAAAGAAAAGAACAAAAATGTGAAAAGTTACATACCAGTATAACCTCATCACAGTTCATTACTGTACGGTCATGTCAATATGATAAAGATTTAAGATGATATCTTGAATTTGTCATAAGTTGTGGCAATAAAACAAAATAATTACACAAAGACACAAACATAAATATGGCCATAAATATGATACCCCTGGACAGACTATACATTGAAATATCAGTAGGAAGAGAATTTTCTATAATTATGCACAATTTATCATCATCATTCTTTGCAAGAGTCATCTGAGTTAATTTCATTAACCCGTTGAGGACGGTTTGATTTTGCTACAACACGCATTTCCCATAGACGCTTGCCCGAGTATACTCGGGACTCGTCCTCAACGGGTTAAACGATGTGCTCGTTCCACCTCACTAACACCAGCTTTAAAAAGGTTGAAGTAATTCGTGCAGCAAAGAGAGCTGATTGTCCTGTCAAGGTGTTGTGTGATCCAAATGTAAGCTTTTTCTATATGCCACCCGACTTCTTAGAAGTCTCCGTGTCTCTTTTCGTGACATTAGTCATACATTTGCATTGATTAACCCATTCTATACTGAATTCTGAAATGCTCATAGACTTAAAGGGATGGTACAGTATTGGTGGAGATGAGAATTGGGCTTTTAACTTTTTTTCGAGATACCAAGAAACACTTATGATATAGTACAGAGCATACCATTTTAAGAGGAATTCAAGGTTTATTTGACGAAAATTGGGTTTGGAATGACTGAAACATCCAAAAACAAAGTAAAACAAAGCGATCGTAATAAAGTGTGGGTCCCACACTTCATTAGAATCGCTCTCTTTTGGATATCTCAGCCATTTCAAAACCAATTTTCATCAAATAAACATTGAATTCCTCATAGAATTCGAGCTCTTTCATATTTCCAAAGAGGTTTCTCATTATTTCACCAAAAACTGTTAAAAACCTGAAATTAGGTGTCAACCAAAACTGTACGATCCCTTGAATACCCAGGCCACCAGGTTCCCATATGGAATGGGTTAATAGGTTAGTTGAGAAAAAAAAAAAAGTCTGTTTTCATTCATTGATTAATTTGGTAACCAGGATCTAATAACCCACGCAATCCTTGCTTGCAAGTGGCTGGCTCAGCTCTCTCCTCCCTCTTTCCTCCTCCCTCTCTCTCTCTCTTCATTCTCTGTCTTTCTTTATTTCACTCTCTATCTCTCTCTCTCTCTCTCTCTCTCTTTATATATATATATATATATATATATATATATATACATACATACATACATACATACATACATATATATGTATATATATATATATATATATATATATATATATATATATATATATATATATATATATATATATATATATGTATATGTATATACATATATATACATATATCTGAATGAGATCAGATATGATACCATCATCTGTTTTTCTGTGCTCATATGTCCAACACAGGAATAGTGTCTGATGATATTTAATACTACTGACAGTGATTTTACACCTATTTTGATTGGGCTGTGTTTGCGTGCAAACGCCTCCACTGATCACCAGGATGTGTGGATGCGAAATGAGATCAGTGGAAACGTAAAACCTTCAATGAGAAAGACAAAAAAAACAAACACACAGTCCACCACGAATGCAACTTTTGATGTGTTTATCAACTCTCTTCTGGCGCATAATTAAGGTTTCAAAAAAACTTTCACAGAATTTTGGGCAGCTGATAAATGCAAAGCTGTCCTAATTATGGGGTGAAAAACACAGAAACAGCCATAAGTGCGAATCCAAACGCGTTTCTGCAGAGTTGATAAATGCAAAGTCATTTTGAAACGCGATTATACTTGTAGCTCAGACCCGCCCACGCCAACCACTGCCAACTACACATCTCCGCTCCTCAGGTCAAACTGCGCAATGGAGCTGTGCAGTAACAAGGCCTCCAAATCAACTCACGACAGAGTCGATACTCAAGAAACATGATCTGAAAGGCATTTGCACATGCGTTTTGATAGTGGGTATTGAAACACGTTTCAAACATGGGAAAGTTGGTCAACAAATCCTCAGTGCGGTCTTCAGCCTCACTTGGGCCATTTTCAGACAGGTCGAGAAATGTCATCATAATGCTGAATTACAATTACGATTGCAATTATGATTCAAATTATCATTCATTCTCACTACTAAGAAAGGCTTCAGGGATTCAGCAATTTTGAATTTCAGAACGAGGGGAGGTGTGGCTTCTTTCCGAGTTTCCATCAATCTCTCTTGAGCGGTAAGTACATGTAGCGCACACTCTGGCTACGGTGTGAAAATTTGAGGAGCATGGTCTTTCTGCAGCAGTGGTTGAAAGGTCACCGGAAGATCCGCCCCAAAAAACGTGATTTAGAGGTCAATCTGTTCACACGTCTGTTTTGTTCCATATAATTCTGGAAATTCTTTAAAAAACATCTCCGGACTATCATTTGAAATGTGATTGGTGTTACAATTAAAATCACTTCCCCCCCCCCCCCCCCCCCCGCCCCCCAACTCAACCCAACTCATAAGAGTATATACCTTTTTCTCTGCGGTTCATAGAATAGGGAACAAAACAGGAGGTACAGATTCACACTGAGCTCTTAATTTAACCACTAAATGCTATAACCACTGTATACATGTTTCTAAATTAGAGACAACTGCATGCATCATAAGGAACCAACAATCATGTTCTAACACGTGCAAGGATGAAAAAAGAAATGAAAATCAATTGATTCACTAATATCTCAGCACATGGACAATATTCTGTTTCAATGACTAATTTGGGAAACCAGAGTGACAGAGACCGAGTTGAAAATGAAAGACGTGGCTGGAAAATGAGCAGAGTCCATCGCAAATTCACAAGGTCTTTCCATGCAATATTAATTTCATATCAGAGAAAAAAAAAATCCTTTCATTTTCCATGCACCCACATATCTGCAAAGTTTCTTTTTTGTAAGTTGATATTTCATGTTGAAAAACTACGCCGTCTGCTCTTCCTGGAAAAAGAGCTCACCGCTGCAGTCACACCGTTTCGACTAATAACCTCTCATCAATTAGCACGCGAGATGAATTACTAATGTGCTGAATATACACACAAAATGCCATGTCATGCCCCTCCCCCCTCCCACCCTAAATCTGCAGTAATCGAGAGAAATGAGCGCGCCGATGAGGCGGCTCAACCGTGAAAAATGGAACTAAATGCGGGACGCAGTCATACTGCCATTGCGGCCTTCCTTAATAGGCAAGAGCAAAATTGTGGGGCATTTATCACTGGGCCCGAGTGATCAGCTTGAATGAAATACTTGGAATAGGCAGCCGGGTTTTAGCGGAGAGGCATCCGATACCCCCAGCATCGAAGCCAGGGGATCAGCTGGCGGGGCCATGTTACTATAATAGGAAGACAGGAGTGGCGTCTGAGGTGTGCCGGAGATGCAGACTATGCTATGTGTTTGGGGTCGGGGTCATGTGACCACAGATGCCAGACGGAGGAGAGCTAGAAATCTGGGGTAGGAGGCGTAGTTCGCCGCCGAGGGCTAACCTATATCTCCCACTCCCTATCACTCTCCTCCAGAGGTTCTCTAGTTCATGTGAGCTAAGTGCTCACTTTTAAATAGGGGCCCATTAAGCCCCCTGCACTGGGGTAATGTTAGAGCAGTCCTGAATAACATCATGTGGCTATGACAAAAGCAGATACTGCTAAGCAGGGCTCAGACTCAATAGGGCCACCTCATGTAGCCTTTCATGAAGGCTCGGTGTCTCAAAATGCTGTCTATGAATTAAGGTAGTAGCTGCATTCCCCCTCCCCCTTTGATGATAAAATGAATTTCTATAGCTCTGCATTTCATATTTACAGTTGGACCATTTCTTGGATTGATACTGCAGTGTAGCCATGCAGCACATTCTGGTGAAATATCAAGACTATTGACACACCATGAAATATCAGACTTTGAAATGCATGCAAAAATTAATAATTTGCTGCACATTTCAAGACTCGGGGGAGAGGGGGTTAAATGGATGCTAGTTGACGAGGATGCTGTGTCTACCACTTACTGAAATATAATGGATGATACATGTAAGACATGTGAACATCAGCCATCTTGTCTTTTACAAGAGGCAAAGTGACAGGCATAATTAAAGGTAACAAAGACTGCCCTCAAGTTGAACTTACATACCAACAAAAGTGGGTCAATGAATGAAAAGAACTTGATCACACTGGGCGCTGGCCAAGAGGAAGGGGCGCCAAAGCAAGAGGTGCAATGGAAGGAAGGATGAAGGCCAAGTGGAAGAGAGTGAGGTGCATGGGGGTTGAGGAGTGGGTCGTCCAGCACCCCCGGGGATTAATGCCGTACAGCACGCTTCTCTCCCCTCAGCGCACTGTGAGCCAGGTGGAACAGTTGCCAGACTAGAACAAAGCCGTGTTTGATTTGAACTCCAGGCACAATGAAAGCTGAGGTATTTAGGCCAGACAATACATATCTTTCTTTTTAACCTTAACCACAGAGTGGAGGGTGTTGAGGTGAGGCCAGTTCAAGAAGGGGCAAGGAGGTGATGTGGGGTCACAGAGAAGCCAAGAGGCGAGGCTAGGTCAGGGAGGGGCCAGAAGGAAGAGGGTACACCATCAGAGCCACTTTAAAATCTCTGGAAAATGGCAGAAAAAGAGAAAGAGGAGAGCAATGGAAAGAGAAAGGCAGCGAGAGAGGGAGAAAGATGGAGAGAGAGTGGTAAAAAGGAGGCCCACCTCAGAAGGGAACAAACTGTTTCCAACCAGCTTGACAAAAGAGCCAGGTCACATTTCAAAGCTGGCGAAAATTAGGGTCAAGTTGTGTGTATTGAATGACCTTTTCAAATGGTTCTTGGGGGGCAATGCCTCCTAATTTTGCTGGACCAAAGAGGAGATGGTAGGAAAAAGAAGAAGGGGGAGGGGTGAGGGGGAGGTTGGGGTTTAGGAGAAGGAGAGTTGGTATATATCATTAAGGTTCAGAGCACGGTCACATGCAATATCAAGGGGGTAAGTGGAGACAATCAGGCCAGGCGGGGAAGAGAAGTAGGCCACAGTCTTAGGCCTCTCTTGAGCAAACATTGCCTCGCGTGGCAGGGAGAGGTGTAAAAACCCTTCAATCGGCGGCCGCTTAGAGAGACCGCGATCATAAGCGAGCACATCCTTTCGCTCCTTCGCGGCGTGGCTGGGGATCATGTTTACACAGGAGTGGCAATATCTGGAGATCTGATTCTCGTGTCTGAGCATCATCGTCTTAAATGCATTATTATCCAGGAATAACTGCACGCTGCACAAAGAATGAATACTTCGCTGCTGAATAAGCAGAATATATGTATTTTTTTTTTTTTTTTACCAATACCTAATCTGCTAATCTAATCCCTGCTGAAAAGTTTATTTTCCCAATTCAATCATGGACTAAATGGATGTTCCAATATATTTTCTATTCTAATAAACCGTTCTCTCTCCATCTACGTATGACTGATTATACCCCTTAAAAGCTTTACATTTATTCTTGTTCATGCTTAATAGCTCTCTTTTGCCCCTCAAGATCGGACCTTTTTGAAGTGCATGGGGTAGGGCTGATGTGAAAGAAGAGAAAATTTCTGTAATAAAAAAAAATACAGATAATATGATAGGAATGCTCTCTGTGTGCTAGACGTTGCATGAGAATGTTACGCGACCTAATACTGCCCTGAGGCTATCACAACACATGTCGCAGAGCGAGAGGGAATCTGCCCTGATGAGTTCTCAATCATCAAAAGTCGGTCTCGCCGCGCACATGAATGCACATGGTGATGACATTTCACATCTTTCACACAAAGCCTGACACGTGAACTCTAAATGAACCCTCTTACCCTTCTCCCCTTTTCCCCTCCAGATCTCATCTCACCTTTTTTTTTTTGCCAAATTTGGATTGGCACAACATCAATATGCTCTTTGGCATCCCATGTCTACTTTTTCTATATATGTATCTAAAAAAAAAGAAAAAAAAAGAAGAAGAAGTAGAAGGAACAATTTCACACCCGCAGAGGAAATGCCGGGAATTATTGCAAGACAAGAATACGACACCACGACACACGCGTACTAGTGATCGAGAAACCGGATCATGGGGGGTGAAAGAGAAAACTTGTGGGTCTTCTCTCCGAGGCGCCCATGGCGAGGTGGTGATGATACACCATGCCAACTTGACGTAAAGCCTCTCCTCTTAGCCGTTTTGAAATCCCATCAATTGCATTAATGCAAACAAAATAACACGATCAATTTCAACTAGCACATCTGTAATACTACACATAAGCAAACAAAACTAATTAATGAGTGGTTTGAATCTAAACAACGGTGGGCATGTGATGACAAGTAGGTGAAGATGTCGTCAGAGACATTAGTTTGGATGGAAAGTCTCTCCAGTCAGAATTTCGGTTTCAGTGGTTAGTCGATCAAGATGTCTGTAAATTTGGTTTCTCATAAAAAAAAAAAGCTAAGTTAAATGATCACCTTGTCAATAAAGCCAAAAAACAAACAAACAAACAAACCAAAACAAATGTTAAATACATTGATTCAAACCAAATCAAATGAAAAAATCAATCTTTTTTCATTATAAGTAGCAACTAACATAATAGCACTGCATCTTCATTTAAGTATATTTTACCATCTTTGTCCCTCAATCAAATACAGTAAAATTTCATTAAAGTACACAAAAACTCCCCCCTGTCAAACTATAGCTTTTCATTTGAGTGATTTAATGATTCAGCAAAGTTATACAGCAGACAAAGCTATATTGAGAATGAGGGATATTCTTTTTTTTTTATTTTTTTTTTTTTTTAAAGAATGTAGATCAGTTGGCCTGGAGAGAGAATTAGCTTGACCCAGACAGAAATACAGAACAACCAAGTGAAGGGAAACAAAAAAGGAAAAGCAGCAGAAAAATAGAGAGATGGAAAGGGTGATTGAGCAAGAGAAAACGAGAGTGGATGACAAAATGTACAAAAGGGGAAAACGGCTAAAAACGGGGGTAAAAAGAATGAGAAATGGATACGTACTGAAGGAATCTAATACCATAAAATTGATATTTGCGGACAAGTCCCTAACACCCCTGTCTGTCTGCAAGAGTGCAATCAACCCCTAGGAGAGATCTAAGGGGATTTTTTTTTTCTTGCAAGAGAGAATTTGGGCAAAAAATGTTGGCACTGTTTTCCTTCTGCTCCCCTACCATGTGAAGTGGAAAAACCTTCCATGTACATTTTTGTCTGACTAATTGATGCTTAGGCCTATACAGGTCATCTGCAAGAATTGCAAGGTTTGCTTAGAGTGCAGTAGTTCTTGGTGTACTGGCATACGTATAGGGCGGGGGGGGGGGGGGATTTTTCAGCTTAGTTGGAACTGTCAACCATCTCTCATTATCTTTATAGGAGAAAGAGATTTTGTCGTAAATGAAAAGCAATGATAGAAGAGGGAAAGTTAAATGAAACTTTTCAAGTGAATAGAAAGATGTCATCAAACTTGGGGCTATTGAAATGTCTGTGATTCATCCTAAATATCACAATCTGCAGGAATAAAAAAGAGCAATCCCATTAACTATAGGATCTAGTCGACATGGCCCTAACAGCTATTACCATTTCATATGAATGCCAAGAATGTGTTCATGTTAATTTTTGCTCATGTCTGCATGCTATAGTTTTTTTTTTTTCCTCAAGATGATATTATTTGTCTAGGGGAATAACTAGACAGAAATTGCTTTTACTGTTTTACTTTGTGCATACATTCTGCATTGCATGACTTCTTGTTTAATGTTCCTGGAAATGAAACAAATATATAGATGAGCACATAACAAAACAAATGACAAGTTAATAGATAAATAGACAACTGAACACATACATACATATTACTATTTGGAGATGAAACAAAAACTCAGCATTAGTGCTTTAGAATGGCTCTAAAATGTGAGTTAGGGATGGAAACAACCAATGTAAAAATTTTAATCATTACAATCAATGTTAAGTATTGTTAAATATACAAAATGTAAAAAACAGTTATAATACAATTGTTTCTAGACAAAACCATCTACAGTTATGGTTTAGTAAGAACAACAGTGATATCTCCTTATATTTTAGGCTTTATTGCAAAATTTTTATATTGTAAGATGTTTTGTGACACAAATGGCCTACACATACTGTATGCATCAAATGTGATAACTTAGAATTTTTTAAATCACTGCTACCAATGGTAAACAATACCTTTAATACATAAATAAATGTATATATCTATACATTTAATGGACTAAAAGTAGATATAAAACAAGTTGATACATACATGTATACACACATTATTAACGAATTGTCTGATATCACTCAGCTTTCATTAACAAAGTACTTTTGCAATTCTGTACTGAGCCTAAATAACTCTATATTTGTAGCAGATTCTGCTTCAAAGGTTATCCTCCTTGTATGAATATCAAAGGAAGGGAGATAAAAAGGGGGGAGGGGTTGGGTATATAACAGAAAGAGATTTCTCAGATGTTAACAGGAGGCCTCACAACTAATCATGTGAATGTGGGAGTTCATGCTAAAAATGGGACAGTGGCATCAGACTCTATTTCCTTTCTACAATCTTCAAAAGACATGAGAATGCCATGTGAAGCTAAAAATGCCCCCGCCACCCAAACAGACCTACAAAACGACAACAAAATCCAACACAAACATTTACGTCTCTTGTCAATGACCTTAAAAGGTTGCACAGATGTCCCATTTTAAAAGGCACATGAAATGTCTCAGAAGATACAGCAGGGATCAGGGGGAAAAAAAAGGACCTTCAATCCAGTGTGATCTAAGGGGAAAAATGATGATATTTGTACTTCCAACAGTTTTATCTACATTGCTTCAACAAAACAAACAGATGAAAATCAGTGTGGCTGTACAATTCTGCAAAAAAAAAACAAAAAACCAAAAAACAAAAAAACAATTCATGAAATTACTGGGGACCATTGTAAGCCTTGTGAAGGAGGGTCCTCATTACTTTTAAAAGAGCCGCAATATTTTCTGATTCGGGAAATCAGCCGATCCATTGAGCCATCAATGGCTGTAGATATATGAATGGCACGAGCTCACAGAGGGCAGTAGGTCCAAGTTATGAAAAGGACAGTGGTACATGTGGCAGGAGTGAAGATTGAAGTACCCTACAATGGAGGTTGCAGATGACTGACTGAAACAAAATGAATGACCTGAAATTATTTTTAGTGGTTTTTCACAGTTTCTTTTGCCTAGTTCTTTCTTTCTAGTATATATGGCATAGCAGTCTACAAGGTTAGATCAACATTATTATTATTACTATTATTTATAGTGCACTTTTCCCTCAAGGCCCAAAGCGCTTACAATCAATTCAAAGCATGTACGACAGTATGTGTAATTGGATAAATGTTACAGCTTCGAACTAGTTGCTACTAAAAAGATGTGTTTTCAAGGCTTTTTTGAAAACACTGACTGATGGAGACTGTCTAACGGTAAATGGTAAATTGTTCCAGTGCTTTGAAGCAGACACAGTAAATGTCCTATCACCGGCTAAGGTGATATCAAGGTGATAGGGTGATATCAAGGCTATCAATATTTCCTGACAGTCTAGACAATGAGCTACAAAAATATAAAGACCGCCGTTTCTACATTGATAAACGTAGGCCTATGTACATACATATTAATTGCTCTATAAATGCAAATACTGTTTCTGCCCCACTAGTAGCTAACTGAGTATGTGTCATATGTGGATCACAATTAGATATCTTTCCCAATTTAATTGATGATCACAAATTGTGTGAAATTTGGTGGGTAGTGGCAGAGAAGATAGAGAAGTACAGTTAAACTCGCCTAAGTCGACGTCGTATATGTCGAATAATCGCGCAAGTCGATGATTTTAAAAAGTCCCGATTTTCCCCCATTGACTTACGTGTATTAATTCACTCACAAGTCGAATTTTGTAAGTCGAATACTCGCCTAAGTCGATGAAATTCCAAGAACACTTTCACGGAAAAACCATTGAATTCACTGTGCCTAAGTCGAATAAGATTTTATTGTGTAATAAATCACTGGCAAAATCACGAGACGCCAGTTTTTGTTTACGTACAGTATATACCAAAAGAAACTTTGCGTTAATAAACATTAACGTTTCATTAACGCAAGCATCTGAATCGTTAGAAACGCAAACTAACGATCGGGAAAATTAACGTTTGTATAGTTAGTAACGATAAGTAACGATCCCTTGCGCAAATTAACAATGTTTCGTTAACATTAACGATAGGTAACGCAAGAACTCAAGCGAGATTTTGGTTTTGTAACGAGACCTTGTGAAAGGACGACGTAGCCTCTGACGAGTGCAGCGATCTATGCCTTATATTTAGCGGAGTCTTTTCGCGAATCGAATCACGATTTCGCGAATGGTTAATTTGCGACCGGGGTCACCAAAAACGCACGCCGGGCCACCAAAAAAAGCCGGATGTTTGCCTTCAGTTTTGGAAATGAACAGCGGTGACAATCGGCTCCATAAGATGATAGAATAAATGTCAGATGCTTGCTCTTAATTTTGGAAATGAATAACGGTAATATTCGACTCCGCATAAAACTAAAATAAATGTCGGATGTTTGCTTATGCTTTTGGAAATGAATAATGGTAAGATTCAGTTCCGTATGGTGCTGAAATCAATGTCAGATATTTGATTTTGCGTTCGGAAATGAATAAGGATAAAATACGGCTCCGGAAGATGCTGAAATAAATGTCGAATGTTTGCTTTGACGTTAGGATATGAATGATAATGATATTCAACTCCATACAATGATAAAATAAATGCCGGATGTTTACTTTTACGTTCGAAAGTAAATAACAATAACATCCAGCTCCGGAAGATGTTAAAGTAAATGTCGAATTATCCCTTTGACGTTCGGAAATGAATAACAATAATAATCAACTTCGTACGACGATGAGATAAATGCCGAATGTTCGCTTTTACGTTCGAAAGTAAATAGCATGTAACATTCGGCTCCGGAAGATGCCAAAATAAATGTCAGATGATTGCTTTTATGTTCGGAAGTGAATAGCAGTAACATTCTGCTCCATAATAAGATGCTGAAATAAATATCAGACATTTGCTATTTAAATTTTCAAAATGAATAACAATAACATTCAGCTGCGTTTGATGGTAAAGTAAATGTCGGATGTCTGCCTTGACGTTCGAATATGAAAAACAGTATAACATTCGGCTCCTTACGATGCTGAAATAATTGTCAGATGATTCATTTCACTTTCGGAAGTGGACAGCAGTAACATTCGGCTCCTTACGATCATAAAATAAATGTCGGGTGTTTGCTTTTGAATTTGGAGATCGAATAACGGTAATATTCTGCTCCGTACGATGCTAAAATAAGTAACAGATTGTTTCTTTTACATTTGGAAATGATTAACAGTATCAATCGGCTCAGTTAGATGATAAAATAAAAAGCGGATGTTTGCTTTCACGTTCGGAAATGAATAAGGATGATATTCAGCTCCGTAAGATCTTAGAATGAATGTCGGTTGCTTGTTTTTACATTTGAAAATGATTAACGGTAACATTCGGCTCCGGAAGGTGTTAAGGTGTCTTGTAAATGGTGGATGATTGCTTTTACAATCAGAAATGAATAACGGTAACTTTCGGACCGAACGTAGGACCGATTTAGTTTTGCTTTTTTTTTTTTTTTTTTCGGGCCACCAATAAAAAAAAAAAAAAAAAATCATTTTTGGGCCACCAAAATAAAAGTTAGTGTAGAGCCCTGGCCTGCATCAATGTGGATAAAGTGTCTTGCTTGTTAAAAGGGCAAATATCGGGCACACCGCTCTAGCTCTCGGCTCCAGAGTAGACAACATACATGTACATTATACATTATGTACGTGTGGTGTAACTGTAAGTCGATTTTTTTCGACTTACGCACAAGTCGAAACTCGCCTAAGTCGATGTGTTTTGCTCAGTCCCGAGAAGATCGACTTATGCGAGTTTAACTGTACATTTATATATTTAAACCACCCCTCCCTTTGCCACTCAATTTAAGGACCTTGTGACACTGAAGACCAAATCCACAAGTCATAATATTTTTGAGCAAAACAAAACACACTATCAGCCAGACAAACGTGACCTCTCTTTCACTCTGAAGATGTCAATTGCACGATAGTTTTACCTGGGACGACAGGAACACACAGCTACTCGAGAGAGTGAAGGAAATGAAAAGGGGAATTTACGAGAGAGAATTTATGATTTTGGATATTCCACCCAGTTCCTCCAAACAACAGAGCATATACAAATTGTATATGTGTGTTTTAAAAGGCAGAGTTAAATCCTCTGCTGCATTTCTTCTGATAGAAAGAGGAAGTACTGGGTTTAAATGAAAAATTGCTGTGAACATCACGTTCTATTCAAGCAAATAATACTTTGCTACTCAATCAAGGATTTCCCCCGAGTTTACGTGTTGCGACAACTGTAGTAAATGTCCTCAGAGTGGAGTGAAATTCACGAAAGTCGTAACGGTACAACTTGCACACACTTTGACAAATTTAATCTCAGAAATATGATATTGTAAAGTGTGGTGTGTGGGACTGTCAGAAAGTAAATGCAGCAAGGTCTAGAATTAAGTCTATGAATGTCACTCACTGGGTGCATTGTATAGGCTCTGGGTTTTATCCGGTGCCGTATAACGTTCCTTGCTGAATGAAACATTCGACCCTCATGAATGCGGGACGAGTGTGGCGCGACCAGCTGGATGCCTCTCTACGAGGAGGGCGACTCAAACTCCCATCAGTCCTCGCATGAGTGATACCGGGCTGATTTAGCCGTCACTTCAAATCATGTGACACGGCCGAGGGGACGTGGATGTGTCAGCTTGACGTGGCAGCATTAATGCAGGCTTGTAGTTCTGATCACATCAACAGGCCGACCAAATTATACATTTTTTCCCCTTCCGGGCTTCTCTTCTGCGATCATGTTTCACATTCACATTTTGCCCGATCCCCTAATATCGGTAATGAAGCCACTGCAGTATCGCTGATAAGTCACAGCTGCTATATAAGGAGACTTTTCGGGGTCGCGGACTTAATGCGGGATAATTTTGTTCGACTGTGACATTTTCAAAGACATTCTTCATGAAACCCGATTGTCACGGGCAAAATTCTAAGCTCAGGAGAACCAGAGTGCGTGGGTGCAGTTTTGAAACAAAGGAAGAAGATTAAAAATAGAATATATTTATATCCTTGGATACCCTCAACCAGCCTGTCATGTGGCTGGAATTACTATAACTGTCAGCAGCATCATCACATGACAATGGCTGTATCACTTTTACCTTGCTGTGTCAGTACTGGCATATAATCAGGGTTTGACATTTAGTGGTGGCCCATAGGCCCGGGGCCACCATGTGATGATGGGCCACCAAATTTAGACAAAGATTACCACTTTGGTGGTCCAACCAGGCAACTAGGATTCAAAATGGGATGGTACTATATGTTTACTTTTATTTTGGGCCAATACATTTTATTTTCAGGCCACCTAAATTTGAAATTTAAAGACATTTTCTGGCCCAAATGGGTCACTAAAGACAAAAACTTAGTGTCAAGCCCTGAAATATTGAATATTTCATTACTAAGGAGGCAAGGAGAAGAAAGAGGAGAAGATAGGAAGAAGACACTGATGGTAAAAATGAAAAGAAAAGAAGAAGACAAAGATGGAGGGAAATAAAAACGAGTGGGGTAAGATACCTTACTGCCATTAAATTCATCAGGGCACTGCTCAATGAGAATGACAGACTCTCGCATCACATTCAGCCAAACCGGGTCATGTCAAAAGAGCAAAAAACGGGATGCACCATTACTCATCAAGTAGATCAACGAGCACACCTAACTTTCTATTGCGGGAGAGCCGGAAATGATGAATTCCGCAACTATTAATACCTTCCCCAAACTTGCCACCGACGATGATGCCACTCTTTTGACATCTGTCAGAGTCACTCGACTCTGACCAATATTCGTCGCTCACGATTGCCTCCTCGCAATGCATGCTGGAAGGCGCTCGTTTTCTGCGCCTTGTCTCTGACATGTCAATATAAACAGACAGACACACTTCATCCACCGGTAAAAATGCGGGGGTGCATCTGTGAGAGGTATCATCCTTAGAGACGACTAGACAGTGTATAGTGTGTGTGTGGGGGGGGGGGAGGAAAATGGATCTAGAGGTTGTCGTAATAACATGCTTTCCTTTCCAGCTCTGTGAGCACAAAGGAGGTATACAGGATAAGTGGCTGCTAAAGTCATCTTAAAAAGAAAAAAAGTCAACCCTTTCCAATTCAACGAAGAAAAGACAAGAAAAGAAAAAACCCAGACACCTCATGGTAATTACTCGTAGCAGCAGTTTTTTTGCAAACCTCTTCAGCTCCAGCAGAATTGGTATCAGAACATCATGTGTGAAAATTTGAGTTAGAAAGTTCACTTTTGTGCCAGGAATGGATATATTTGGCACATGTTCCTGGAATTTTCTCTACTTACTCCTGCTGGAACAATTAGGAGGCTTTCCCTAAGTGATCCTGCAATAGAAATGTCCCTCGGTTAATGTCCACGCTACATTATGCACTAGACATGTCAGAGGAAAGGGCGAAGAGAGAAGAGGTAAAGGAGGAAGGAGAAGAGGAGAAAGAGGAAAAAAAGGGAAGAAAGGAAGAATTAAAAGAGGAGAACGAAGAAAAGGGAAGGAAGAACTAGAAGAGAAGGAAGGGGAATAAAGGCAGAAAGGGAGAACTAGAAGATGAAGATAAAGAGGAGGAATAGCAATAATGATGATTATGATATTGATAACAATGGCAATATACTAATGTTATTGCTAGTGATGACAAAAATCATAATGATGAAAGTAGGTATTTACATAATCATTTTTATCCTCATCATTATTATCATTATCACAAGTATGAAGAAAAGGAGAAGAAAAAATATATAACATCGGTTTAAGCTGCAGTTTGTGGACCTCTGGTCCGAATTTCCAAATTGGCTAACAACCATGAACTGCTTACATTGAGGTCTTATGTGCTCCAGGGACTTTGGACAATAGTTACGTTCAGACGGGAGCCCTTAACCTCGAAGTTAGGAAACTTCGAGGTTAGAGCTTGTAGTTTGGGACCGTGAAGACGCACTCGTAGTTAGCAAACCTCGAGGTTTGCTCGATGTTTCGAGCCACGAGAAATCTTATGGTTAGCGCTCTAACCACGAGCCGCGGGGGGTCCCCACTCGTAGTTAAGCACCGTGTGGACACAAAAAACAACGAACTCGAAGTTAAGAGTGACCTCGCCGTAAACTCCAGCCCCCACAATTTCCCTCTGCTTCCGGGTCAACCTCCCAAACGTACACCACAAATACACTACGTGTGAAAAACCTATGACGCACGACACAACAACATCATCTTTTCTTCCCATGCGCTTGATCTCTGAAACCATGGAGCTACAAACGAAAGTTGTAGCTGCATGCTGAAACTGAACACGTCGAACTCGCTACTGTATTCTATATTTTTCTCCGACGCTAAAAAAAAAATGTTTTCGACGAATATCTTTATAAAGGCATAAAGTCACCAGTGCAGTGCTATCTCTGTATACCATGACAGAGAAAAAGAGTACCTGTAAGCGAGTCCGACAGGGTTGGACTAAAGAATAAATAGACACCTTGTTAGCAGTGTGGGCTGAAACTTCCGGTTTTGTGGTTTTAACATCGAGTGGGACCCACTCGTAGTTATGGGGGGGGGGTTCAGAAGCTTAACCTCGAGGTTTCGTAATTCGTCGTGTGGACACACGTCGTAGTTAGGGGGCAAGAGCTAAACCTCGAGGTTTCCTAACCTCGAGGTTAGGGCCTGCCGTCTGAACGTAACTAGTGTGTACAATGCTATGGGGTTTTCTGTGCCAATAGACACTCCAAACACACAAAGGGTTAAAGAGGCATGATTGAAGACGGGACTGAAGAGTGAAAGGTGATCATCATTTTTGTATTGAGGGCCACACTTGGATACGATGTGACAGGCATTACAGATATCACATTCTGGCATTCGGCCAATATGTGATTTTGATTATGAATGGACTTAAAGAGTATTTACACTTGTACATGCATAATCATTCCTCCATCATGATCAAATTACTCAAATTCATGAAATTCTTCAGTCGACATGTTTTCATTGCAACTGATTGACATTATTTACCTCGATGTAGGGCAATTTGTCAATCAGTTGCAATGCTCAGATTATTTTTTTATGATGGTTTGAAATTGAACAAAATATATTGCTATCACTGATGTGTTGTGAAATTGCAGAAATTGCATCACAAACATGCATCTGCACTGTTTCGCAGAGGTTCAGCATTCAGGCACATGCTTTTTCCTACAACCCTTTGGTCAGGAGGCATTAATTGTTGCGGTGTACGAAAGAACCCAGTAGGTATGCACATGAAAAACAGTCTGCCCTCTGGGAGGCAGAATTATAGCACAAATTTTGAACTCATACAGACTTATAACATCAAAAAACAAAAAAAAACAAAAACAAAAAAACAAAAACCACACACACAAAACACACACAGCCATACGTACCATACAATGCCCCGATGCCAAGTCTATATACGTTGTATAGATCAATACATATATATGTTCCTCCCCCCCAAAAAAAACCCACCAAAAACAACAACAACAACAACAAACTAGACTTGGAATTTGTCAAGACTGACAAATTAGGTGATCCGATTTTTTTTTTTTTAATCAATGATTCGAGTCCTGATCGCAATAGGCATGACCATATAGGTTTCATCTGTGTTTAGAGACATTGACCGTGTGATATTTGGGTTCTCATTTAGAAAAGAGAGTCAGGTCTGCCATCTTTGGTACCAAATTCGGTACACACTATAACGAAGATACAGAGTGAAGTATATTTGACCATTGACCCAACTTTGCACAGCCAAGATGGCATCACATTCTGAGCAAAAAGTGGTTATTTTGTGAAGTGATTCTTGTAACATGGTCTTTGCGTGTGCAAAATATGGGAAAGATAGGACATGTATTCACCAAGATACAGGTTGAAACATTTATGACCTTTGACCCTAATTTACATACCCAACATGGTGTCTGGTCAAGTAGTTGTTATTTTATGAAATAATGTACGTAACATGAACTAAACATGTGCAAAATATGGGGATGATAAGGGCTGTTTTTCTTGAGTTATTGCAAAGAAAATTGCACAAAGAAAGAAATATCTTAATACATCGAAGATAAGCTTTAATTTCAAGCAAGTTTTTTGACGTAATGCCGACACCATATGAAAAACAAAGGGAATTCTAGCGATAGCGCGCAGTCTCAGCTACAACATATTAAAATCTGGGAGAAATTCACCAAAGGGTAAGTGAGCTAGTGCTCGATAAAGTCAATGATGTCAATTTTCACATCTATATAGAAAAATTCCCTCCCATAGAGATAACACGTCATAACGAAGATAAAGAAAGAAGTACATATGACCTTTGACCCCGATCTGCACAGACAAGATGGCATCTGAGCAAAAAGTTGTCATTTTGTGAAATGATCCTTGTAACATGGTCTTTACGTGTGCAAAATATGGGAAAGATAGGACATGTATTCACCAAGATACAGGATAAAACATTTATGACCTTTGACCCTAATTTACATACCCAAGATGGTGTCCGATCAAGTAGTTGTTATTTTATGAAATGATGTACGTGACATGAACTAAATATGTACAAAATATTAGGCTGATAGGGCTTGTTTTTCTTGAGTTATTGCAAAGAAAGTTGCAAAGAGAAAGGAATATGAAAATACATCAAAGATAACCTTTAATTTCAACCAAGTTTTTGGACGTGATCCCGACACCGTATGAAAAAATAAAGGACACATTTCGAATAGCCCAAAGTCTCAGCTACAACATATTAAAATCTGGGAGAAATTCACCAAAGCATTAGTGAGCTAGTGCTCGAAAAGAACAGTCATGTCAATTTTCATTTCCAGAAAAACTGCACTCCCATAGAGATAACACGTAAACTGGTCAAATTTGATAAGATTACTTTCAATCAATTTTTACGAGGTGATACCGTCATCCAATCAAAATGTTGTTACACATTAATGAAAGAGCATTTAATAAGCTACAACATACTGAAATCTGGGTGTAAATTGGTAAAGGATAAGTGAGATACGCTCGAGTGAACTTGAAATTCGATGACGTCATTTTGAAAATTTACTTTTTTTACTTTATTAAGAAATTTGATATCTTTTAATCATTTTGCCAGCATCGCCAACCCATGAAATAACATGTACAACTCATCAGCTTTCAGAATATGTAAAGAAAATGGGGGGTCACCGTCCATCCTGACGAGTAAAATCGAATTGAAAATTGTCGTTTTTTTTTCATAGTTGCACTGTATATCGCCATTGACGCGCGCGCGGAATTTCAACTTTGACGGGCCCGTATGACGTCATATTGAGTCGGAGTGACTTGAAACTTGTTAGAAATGTTCCTTGACATTTCAGACATCCGATCAAAGTGAAAAAACGGGAAATTTCTATTGCCTATGAGCTGTGCATGCGTATATGCGCGCGCGCGTACGCGTCCGTCCGATTTTTTCAATTTTTCAAAAAATGCTCCAAATGGTCTGAAACGTGTGCAAAAAAAATTTGAGCTCAATTTGAGCATACAAATATTTCAACGCGCGCATACGCGCACGTTCTAAGCGTTAATATGAATTTTGAGAATATGAATAGAATGCGCTTGACTTGAAATATATGTAACGTAAATTTCATTGAGAAATTCCCTTCCATTAATGAGATATGAATGAGAATGTGTTTTCATATAATGACGTCATAGTGACGTCACGGTCGACTGATCACTTTGATTTTAGTTTGATTGTCGTCTTTGGGACACGATACATATATGGTATAAGTTTGACATTGGTAGGCAATGCACTTTCTGAGCTAACCTCTGCACAACTTTTGAGGAGAAATAAAGAAAGAACTAGACTCGGAATTTGTCAACACTGACAAATTAGGTGATCCGATCTTTTCTGAAATCAGTGATTTGAGTCCTGATCCAAATATTCAGGACCATACAGGTTTCATTTGTGTTGACGGGACATTGGCCGTGTGATGTTTGGATTCTCATTTAGAAAAGGGAGTGAGACCTGCCATCATTGGTACCGAATTCCGTATACACTAACGGATATACAGAATGAAGTATATTTGACCTTTGACCTCACTTTGCACACCCAAGATGGCGTCTAAGCAAAAAGTGATTATTTTATGAAATGATTCTTGTAACATGGGCTTTGCGTGTGCAAAATATGGGAAAGATAGGCCATGTATTCACCAAGATACAGGATGAAACATTTATGACCTTTGACCCTAATTTACATACCCAAGATGGTGTCCGATCAAGTAGTTGTTATTTTATGAAATAATGTACGTGACATGTACTAAACATGTGCAAAATATGGGTTTGGTAGCCATTGTTGTTGTTCATCTATTGCACAGAAAGTAGTAGAAAGAAAGAAAAATAAAGAAAAAAATATTTTATTTTATAGAAATTTGAAGGAGAAGCATAAAAAAATCAGAAAAAGATAAAGTAAGGAAAGGGAGATAAAGATTAACTAAAGAAAAAGAAGAAAAAAAGTGTTTAAAAAAATTTAAAAAAATATTGGCAGGGGGTGGGCCTCGAACCAGGGACCTTAGGATTACGAGTCGGATGCGCTACGCAATGACCTATTTCATTCTCCATAGGCCCTGTGTATTAAGCAAAATGACGCTGCATCGAAGCATCGTGCCATTTTCAACCAAGTTTTTCGACGTGATGCCGACGTCGTATGAAAAAATGGAGGGCACACTTACGATAGCCCATAGTCTCAGCTACAACATACTACAATCTGGGAGAAATTCACCGAAGCATAAGTGAGCTAGTGCTCGAAAAAGAGAGTCATGTCAATTTTCACTGCCAGAAAAACTGCTCTCCCATAGAGATAACACGTAAACTGGTCAAATTTGACAATATTACATTCAATCCATTTTTACGAGGTGATGCCGTCATCCAATCAAAATGTTGTTATTATATTACTGAAAGATCATTTAAAACGCTACAACATACTGAAATCTGGGTGCAAATTGGCAAAGGATAAGTGAGATACGCTCAAGTGAACTTGAAATTTGATGACGTCATTTTGAAAATTTACTTTTTTTACTTTATTAAGAAATTTGATATCTTTTAATCATTTTGCCAGCATCGCCAACCCATGAAAAAACATGTCCAACTCATCAGCTTTCAGAATATGTAAAGAAAATGGGGGGTCACCGTCCATCCTGACGAGAAAAATCGGATTTAAAATTGGCGTTTTTTTGGCATCGTTGCAGTGTATATCGCCATTGACGCGCGCGCGGAATTTTAACTTTGACGGGCCCGTATGACGTCATATTGAGTTGGATTGACTTGAAACTTGGTAGAAATATTCCTTGACATTTTAGGCATCCAATAAGTGTAAAAGAACGGGAAATTTCCATTGCATATGAGCTGTGTGGGCGAATATGTGCGCGCGCGTACGCGTCCGTCCAATTTTTTCAATTTTTCAAAAAATGCTCCAAATGGTCTGAAACGTGTGCAAAAAAAAATTTGAGCTTGATTTGACCATACAAATATTTCAACGCGCGCGTACGCGCACGTTTTAAGAGAAAATATGAATTTTTAGAAAATGAATAAAATGCGCATCACTTGAAATGTATGTGACGTAAATTTCATTGAAAAATTCCATTCCATTAATGAGATATGAATGAAAATGTGTTTTCATATAATGACGTCATAGTGACGTCACGATCGACTGATCACTATGATTTTACTTGATCTGTCGTCTTTGGGACATCATACATATATGGTATAAGCTTGACATTGAAAGGTAATGCACTTTCTGAGCTAACCGCTGCACAAATTTTGCCCAGAAATAAAGAAGAATAAAAATATGAAGAACAAAGAATCAGTACAGATACAGAAGGTGATCCGAGAGGATACTCGGATCACCTAATCAGTACAGATACAGAAGGTGATCCGAAGGATACTCGGATCACCTAATAACCAAATCAAGAATAAATTGGATAAGGTTATTATCAAACACACTGATATAACTACAAACAGGCCCCTTTGCATCACCAGACTAATATCGGACTGTGACATCACAAAAAGGGTTTGGGTTCAGCTCCCAGGAGACAAAGGACCACGTGGCCGCATGACCAATCAGACACTGGACTTGAACAATGAACACCCCATTATCACTCCCTGGCGTTGACGGATGCGTTGAATGGAACGTGTCCTTCCTAAATGGACGTCTGCTCTCCTTTTCACAGCTGATGTAAGTACTATGTAGGTCAGCGGCTGCATCCCAGGCCCCTGCCAGCCTGCAGTGACCAAGATGGGAGGCAAATGTTTTAACCCGTTGAGGATGAGTCCTGAGTATACCCGGGCAAGTGTCTATGGGAAATGCGTGTTGTAGTAAAATCAGCCTGTTCTCAACAAGTTAAAGGACAAGTAGACCTATATTTGTTTGAGAGTGTGTGGTGTTTCTTCCAGAGACAACCAAACAGTTTTGTCTCATCAGGATTCAATCATGTGACCTCTGAAAAAAGGTGAGGTTTAGGCAGAAATAACTCTGGGGTGGCACAACTGGTCAGTAACTCACAATCTGACTGTAAATCACAAACAAAAAGCAATAAATGTAGTGCCTTATGTCACACAGACCTACATGTATTATCTATGCCTTTTTTCATTTATACCAGTATCAATGCTTTGAACATTGATAATTAAACTGACAATAAAGATGATGACACATTATCACTATCATTATTATCATCATCATCATCATCATCATCGTCATCATCGTCATCATCGTCATCGTCATCATCATTTTCATGTGTGTCATCATTTCTTGTGTGAACATGTTCCTCAGAAAGCTACATGTAAGTTGACGACTCTTCAAACTAATCAAAACAGCTCCACGGTATGTGTGGAATACATCACCGAGCGTCACAACTGAAAACAGTGACCATCAAGAATGAACTCGGCCCCACCAATTACAAGTGTATCTTGAAGAGTTGAGGGTGTGTTATTATTACATGTAAGAACACATCCTGCAATGACATGGTGTGGTATGGTTACTCTGTGATAGTCTGGGGTCATCACTTTCCCTCTAAAATACGAAAAAAAAAAATAGGATCAGTCATAGACATAAACATATTATACAGTCAGAGATGTATGCAAGCACATGCCCACATATGCATACATAGGAGTGGAACAAAGTAAACTACACAGATTAAAATGCTTGTGACTCCGAACGAACATGCTCTCTTTCCCCAATTTCTTCTAACCACCCCCGCCCCAAAAAAGAGAAAGAAATGGGACCAAAACCAAAACAAAACCTCTTCTTGACCTCATACGACCTCTCTTTATTTATGAGGTCACTCATAGGTAAGAGGCATACATTGCTTCAAAATTGGTCATTATATATAACATGAACAAAAGATTGGTGCTTTTAAACAGAAGAAGAGGGGGAAAAAGGAAAGTGGAGTCAGGAGGTTGGAGTTGTAAAAATAATGAATAGAGATTGATCCCATTGTGCTTCATGGACTATAGGCTAGTCCCCCACTATTTGGCCTATTTTTCTCCTCTTCTTTCTTTCTTCTATCTATTTGGAAGGACATAGTGTTCATTAGAGAGGATAGTTAAGTGAGACTTAAAAAAAGGAAAGTGTATCAAGATCAGCTGGGGACAAGCATGAACCTAGGGGAAGGCTCATGCCAAGGGACTATTGCCAGGCATGCATTGCTTCTGTCGAGCGCCGCCACATGCAAGCCACTCCGACCCGTTTCGCACAATTTATGTCGGCACATCAGAGTGTAACGATACTTGGCTCACTTCAGAGAATAGCGAAGTTAAATGCCATCAACTTCACATGCATTTTGGCTTTCTTTCTTTATCTTCTTTAGGACAATAAGAAAATTTAAAGGTTGACATCAGATGGCTTGATCATAATGCGTGATAGGTTCTATCAGCCAATTGAACTACAAAATTCTGAAGATTTCATGTTGATGCAGAACGGTCTGGCTATTGGAACTTGTAAGGCTTCCTTTAAAACCAGAAATCTTTGTGTGCATGAAACTTTCACAAATTTCGTAAGGAGCCAAGATTCGCAAATGTAAAATGCACATGAAGATCTTGTCTACACTCTGCATTGAATGCTAGTACCTGTAGTACAATTGTAGTTTTTCCATGGTTAGTAATTTCAGAATTTTTTTTCACTTTAAAATTACCTAATCATCTACAAAACCAGCTTATTTTCAAATGACTTGCTAAATGTTATTATTGCTGTTTTCTCCTTCTTTTTTTTTTCCAGAGGAAGGCTTATTTTGAGAGACCATGTCTCAAGAGTACATGACTGATGTGGGTTAAAAAAAAAAAAATGTTTACAACATGATAAGAGGGCTTTCTTGTAATGTTCTAAGTCTTATGAAGCTTCCTTTTGTCTGTTTTGAGGAAAATATTTTCACCAAAAAAAACCCCCCAAAATCTGAATAGCATAAATATCACTTTCATAGAACCAATAAGTAAAATCATATGCATGCAGTGATTTTGAAGATTTCTATTTTAAAAATGAATGCCTGGGAAAATTCCACACTTTTTGTTTTCTCAAGACAATATGGAAAGTGCAGTGACTCTGTTAAACGGCAACTGAGGCTTCAGGTGAGGACATTCTAGGTAGAAATGTAGATTTCAGCACATCTGACAATTATTTTACATTCTTTATATACCAGAAATGTGTATGAAAATAGTGATCTTGATAACTGCAATCTTTTTCTGTCATCATTATTTGCTATTTGCAACATTCACTTTGCATCAAATGAAAGGTACTGTAAAACCAGAAATTTTGATGTGCATGAAACTTTCCCAAAGAGCCAAGATTTGTGAAAGTGTTTGTCTACACAATGGCCATCAGCTCTAATACGTGAAAGTTTTGTGATGCAAATGTTCCGGTTTAACAGTATATGCTATGCAGCCTAATCACATGCCCCACAAAGCTCTAATTTTCATCTCAACCATCATCATACAAACTGCTGCTTCCCCACCATTCTGCATCAATCAACAGAATCCCTCGCTACTCAAACTTCTCGTCGGGGACAAAACTACAGTCAATGTGTGCTTAACAATTCAAGCCCGAGACAATGGCACATTTGTTTCACATTTTGAGGCGTGCTTTGTTTTGATTTAAAAAAAAAAAAATTCCCTCACTTATTCGCTTTTGTTTGGCTGTCCCTCTTTCTCTCTCTCTCTCTATCGTGCTGGACCTAAAGTGTAACGACATGACCGACATTCGACATTCGAGGCACCTCGAGTATTACCGAAAACTTCCGCCCCAGCAAGTGACGAAAGGAAAGCCCTTATCATGACCCCAAAATAATACACTTGACAGTGTGGCCTCTCTGCATGCCGATTCTGCAACAAAGATTGTTAATGAATGACTGGACCAAAACAAAGGAGGTCTGACCCACGATGACCTTAAACATTTTTTTTTTGGCACGCCTTTCAAAATGGCTGATAATAGCAGTTCCTGTCCCCATTTTTTTTCCTTCATCCATTTTCCCTGTCTGCTTCTTTATTAAGTCAATGATAAAATCACGTTGGTAATCAATGTACCAGACCGATTTACCCCCGAGGACTTGGTGAATGCAATACACATGTGCCGGGACGTCTAATTCACTCGTGTCGTGACTAAAGGAAGGGGGGAGAAAAGTAGTCCAGGTTAATTCGGTCTCTAATTACATCTCCACATGAATCACGATCAGTTCAGGGTCATGTTTACCTCCTGAAAGTCACAGTCGCCCACTGTAATAATCCTTGGGGCTCTGGATATAGTTCATTAGCAATGGCCATCAGAAGGTCAAACACGATCTTCCCCATCTTCCTATTAATATGCGCCGACTTAAAAGCGGTTGGCGCCCTCAACCGCAAGCTTATGATGAGTAGGTGTTGGGCAGAAATGGGCCACAGGGAGAGACTCAGTCATGGAACTTGTTCATTGAGCACAGAAGATCAAAGGTCTAAACATCGATTCTAACTTCAACATTCACTTCTTGAGAGAAACAAAACAAAAAATTGACCCAAGAATGGAACATCCGACACCGGTTTGACAGAATATTAAAAGAAAATATGACGAGATGACATGGCAGTGTCTTTGACAAGAGCCTGGGTGACTTAGATCTTATCGCACTCTAATGCTTTCGATCATGCACAATGCAGATTGAAGATATTGAACAAACACATACATGCAAAAAAAACAAACAAAAATCAGATGGACAGAAACAAAGAGAAAAAAATAATAACAAATGGAGAACAACATTGATGATTACAAGGAAGAACTACATGAAGAAGATGAACGGCTATGTGTGGTAAATCATCCGTGATTACAAGCTGTATGGCCATTTGCCATGCATTACACTGACCTGATGTGGGGGGGGGGGGGGATGACGTAGAATCCCCCAGGTGACTGGGAAAGATACACAAAGTGTGAATTTATGACACTTCTTCTTCTCCTGCACCCTTCTCAATATTCTAGCTGTCAGAAAAAAAAGGAGGAAAAGATACTGCAAGCCATCAATCAAAAAAGCTTAATTCCTCTTTTTATTTTTTGAATGAACTCGCCTTGCCCATCGGTGACCTGGGTGGACAACCGAAAGCTGATCTTGCCACTCGGACACACACAGACACACACACATATACACACACGCATTTCCAAATGTCCAGTCCATCAATTAGATAAATCAAGCTGCTCCGGTCACTCTTCATGGGGGAAAAAAAAAATCCAACCTGGGGCGAGTCACCTGCACAAATGCGATGAGCTTTCCTTAATTAAAACACATAAGATGCGGCCTCCCACTCTTGTCTCATCTAGACGTAGTTTAATCTCGATTTGAGGGCAGTTGTCCTGTCGTAATCCAAGGCAACTACAAAGAGATGGAAAGAAAATAAAAAAAAGCGCCCTCTAGCTTGCCTAATCAATAGAAGGCTTAGTTATGTCACCCAGTACTGCTCTCATTAATTGCACATCAAGTTCTAAAAGTTTAATCAACCGTTTTTAAAACAGCCTGGAATGACTCATCAGAAATTGAGATTGCCACAGCCTTGTTGAGACAGAGGCTGTTCACCCCGTAACCTTGCAACTCGCTGCAAATGTAGCAAACACATTACACATCAAACAAACTCTGGAACTAAGTCACATACATTGTATTCCAATCTTTGTCGAAATCAATTTTTTATCAACAGTTGTTACCGCATAGCTTTCCAGTTGTTCAGCAGGTCATTTATTCATTCATTCTGGAGACTTGAATAGCAAAGAGATGTGTGCCACATCTGCACGTAATGTCTTCTTACATTTATTTCTTGGAATTTTCTCCTTTTTTTTTTTTGGAGCTTGAATATATAGCCTTCTGTCCTTCTCTGCTAGTCTTTACATACCTTTACACAAGCATATATTTACATTATATAGTTTTGGTCAAAATATGGAAAGACTCGCTTGATGATTATCCATGTGACCGTAATTGGTCTCACCTGCACTCTGGAGTACATTGTTATATCGAAGAAGCCATTAGCAAGCGAGGAAGCGGTCTGCATGTAAATGTAGACCCTTTGTGGTGGAAAAAGTAGACTGACTGTAGCTCAAACAGGGAAATGACCTCAAATGACCTTCCTATTCCCCATGGCAGAGAGAGTACTTTTCTCACCAGAAAGGCTCCTATCCCTCTCTCCCTTTCCATTCATTATCTCGCCAGAGTGGACAGCAGCAGATGACCACTCGAATTAGACCACTCTGATACACATCGGGGGAGGGGCAGACGGTCACTTACACAAAAAATGCACACACACACATACACACACACACACACACACACACACACACAAACACAACAACAGTGAAATTTGAGGTGCACTGTGGCTGTAGTGGTCAGTCATTGAGTGGATACCCAGACCACTCCTCTTTTCCTGCAGCCATTTGGGGAGGTCATCTTGAGGAGCATGGATGGCTAGGGAGTGCATGGGGCATCTAGGGTACCATGATCTATATTTAGACACTGTAGGTACCTCCTGAGTGCATTGGGGCTTCTCCCAGTCTGGTGTCCTCCGCCAGTCTGGGAGTGGTCAAGGATGGTGGGGAGCTCCTCTTAGAAACCAGACACCAGGATTTCAAAAAAACAAACAAACTACCAGACAATAGTATGCTCTGACCCACACATAAGAAAGTCTCCACACCCCATTTCTGCACAAAATTATCCACTTCCTGCTCTTTGACGCTATAAATACATTTACTTTCTTCTTCTGAATATCAATCTCTGCTATAATATTTCATCCATGATAGCCCTGTCAGAAATTCAAGCTCTGGTGAACAGGAGGAGACCTGGATACGACAGACATCCAAGCATACACAAAACCCTCAGACCACAAGTTCAAAACGGTATTAAACATCAACTTAAAACTGCCAGGTATGAATAAGAACAGGCAAGAAAATGAGCAAAGTGCATCAGAACAGAACAACACAACCCTTAATATATATATATATATATATATATATATATGCATGCTTACACAACCAAGAGGGGAAAAAAACACACAAATCAATGCACAGACTCTGATATTGAAAATATAGACATTGATTACAACATATCGGGCCATAGCAGTATTCATTATATGCGAGTCTGCATCTAATTTAATACCACTGCTTTGACATGGCTTGATCATCACATACTAACACCACTCTACGTACCCACTACTGAGTGGGGAGGGCACTTCAGGAATAAAAGTTGGTATACCAACTTTTATCATTTCCACAATTTTGATCTCAAAATACTCAAAGACAGCTCATTATCCCGGCATATCACGTCAGCCAGACAAGTTTCTTGGCAGAGCTTTCAGATTTATTGCAAGCAAATTCCGAATGGTGGAAGATGATTCTGAGCCCTTCTGAGTACTATGTTTTAGCTTTATATCAAGATTCATTCCATAGACAAATGGTATCTTTTGCCCATGTGTGACATTAAAACTGATCAGTACAAGTCACATATTTTCTCTTCAAATTAATGATTCTTGCATCAAGTTGTTTTTATTGCAACTCTGACCAACAAGCTGCCCTTCATCAATGTTAAAGGACAAGTTCACCTTCATTAACATAAGGATTGAGAGAATGTAGCAATATTAGTAGAACACATCATTGAAAGTTTGAGGAAAATCGGACAATCCGTTCAAAAGTTATGAATTTTTGAAGTTTTTGTGCAGTCACTGCTGCATGAGAAGACTACTGCAGTGTATGATGTCACATGCGTACAACAATATAATGAAAATATAAAGAGAATTTCACAAAATTTCATCTTTTGAAAAAAGTACACATTCCCTCGACTCGTTACTGACATATGTTATGGGTAATATTATTCCCATTGCCTTTAGAAAGAGGCAAGTCAAGTGCTCTTTTATTAAGCAAAAAAAGTGAAAATATGTTGAATTTTCTTTACATTTTCTTTATGCTGTTGTACTCATATGACATCACGAGCCTTAGCAGTCTCCTCATCCAGCGGTTCCAACACAAAAATTTAAAAAATTCATAACTTTTGCACCGATTGTCCAATTTTCCTCAAACTTTCACTGATGTGTTCTACTAATATTGCTGCATTCTCTCAATTCTTATGTTTATGAAGGTGAACTTGTCCTTTAAGAAACACCGATTATTCAGTGTTTGAGTGATAGCCATGATAACAATCATGGGCACATATCCCACCCGAGAATGTACGCAGTGATCTTTAATCATGGCTATTACTCAAACACCGAATAATCTAATCGGTGTTTATTTACGTTAATGAAGGGCAGTTTGTCAATCAGACACTTTCTCATTTTCTGAATTGCAGAAACTACTCTTTAAAGGAAGATAAATTTGATGATCATTGCTTTGATGGGGGATGAATTCATCATTGTTCTCCAAATGGCAATTAAATAGATTGACTTTCAGATTTTTTTTTCCATACCACTAATTGGCAGAACGTGACTGATGATTTTCAAGTACATTTCTATGTTTCTTAATCATAAGAGATCAAAAGTCATCCTTGCATTTCTAAGGATCATGTGTGCTAAAAAAAAAAAACACAACAAAAACACTCTTCATCACATGGCATACTGTAAAAGTGGATATTTTCACACGACTAATTTTCCGCGCTTGGCCCGCGTGAGAAGAGCTTTGTGTGTTTTTAATTCCGCGGAATCAAAACACTGAGTACAGGAACATACGGCAAGCAAAAATATTTGCGTGCTTTTATTTTCGTGCAAGTTTCTGGTTGCGCAAAATGCGTGAAAATTTCAACACCGCGAAAATGTCCACTTTTACAGTATGTCATAATAGGCTCTAGTGACCAGTACATGTTGCTAGAGTGGTCTACCTTTTTTTATTTTTTTTTTAAGCAAATGTTCATTTCAGGGTGCAAAATAAATAAAAGACAAAACAAAACATAAACCAGTGATATATCATACATCCATTTGATTCTTTTTTTTACATTTTCTTCTTCACAGATATAACATGCATACCTGCCACAACATCAACAACAACCTAATAGTCTTATAACTAAACAATAGTCTGCCTTTTTGTTGTTGTTTCATATAAATATTTGGGACTTTAGTGATCACAGATGTATATTTTCCTCTCCTTTTCCACAAGGTGCAACATTATTTTGGAAATTATCTTAGTTCACTGATAAAGCCTACATGATTTTTTAAAGGATATTGTGCTTTATGTCCATTCTTGTCATCTAAATGTACATTTTGATGCCATAAACTAAGCAAAGGGATACCTCCTTTTTTGTATATTTTGTGGCAAAGATAATGAGACTACCAAGTCCAATCAAAATATTACACCTTCCATCTAAAAAAAAAAGACATGTTTGGTTTTCCTGATGACAAGTTTTAACCTACATAATTTTGCTGCTGAAATATTATAACTAAAGTTAATATTTTTACAAATTCCAAGCCACACCTCTCACTGTTGCTAGATTCAAAACTCTGCTGAAAAGTAGCAAAAAATTTTGAGTATCACATAGCAAAGAAAAGAGACAAACCAGCTCTTCACTTTCAATAGTGGAGAATTGAATCTGATACCTAAAAAAGTTATGCACTATTCCAAAGGGTAAGGTCTTGGACATTACCTACATATAGTGTTGCACTCTATTATCAAATCATGCATACATTATGAACTCTATACTCCTATTGTTTCATTTTGTTCAATAAAAAAAGAAAGAGAGAAAGAAAAAACTCCTGCGTCCTATACATATCTTGTTTTGAGGTTCCAAAATACACACAGGGACTCAGTAGTGATCATATGGTTATGTTTACTTCTTAGGGTCAAATTATTATTCAAGGAGAGGGTTCTCTGATTTATATCAGAAGGAACATTCCTCTCAATGGATGTGATGATGATTTATCATAACTATTGTTCACATTTTGTGTATTTGACAATACTTAACATTGGTAAGACAGAGTCAAATAGTTACAGTGGTTGTTTCTATCCCTAACTCACATTTTAGAACTATTTTAAAGCACTAATGCTGGGTTTTTGTTTCTTCTGCAAATGGTAAATTATGCCTTTAAAATGCATGTGACTGAGGGCTGAGCTAAGTACTAGGCAGCTGATTATCCCAGTGAATGGGCTGCTGTACATGTAGGGGTGCTGATTAAGAAAATGTGACAAGGAAGGAATGCAAAAACCACTGCTGACTGATGAAAATGCTTCCGCAGAAAAGCAGGATGTATTTTACTTATTCCTCTCTCTGTCTCAGTCTGTTTATCTCTCCTTCTCTCTTTCTCTCAAATGCACGAACATGCAAACACTCAAACACAGACACACTCACACACAAACAAACCCCCATGCACACAAACAGACACACACATACACTTATATACAAACAAACACACACGCTGTGGCTATCACCTGGTAAAAAGGATGCCTCGAGTGAGAGTGAGGAGCATAATGGAAACGGCTGCTTAGATACGCATCAATACCACTACCATTCTCACAAATCAGACCACTATGATACAGATCGGGAGAGCGGCGCGGGGTGGAAAGTTTACCCCATTTTCCTTTTGTTTTGTTTTTTCCCCTCGCCTATGTTGACCGCCTTGATACACATCGGGAGCTGCGAGGCAGCTCTTGAAGTTCGTTAGGCTTCTGCTGTTGTTGTGTTTTTTTCCCCATCCAAACGAATGAGGCGTCGCATTTTTTGTTTCCCCTGATCACTGGAGGCGGAGTAGCCGGAGTGACCTGCAACTATTAATCAATATACACCATGGTCATTGAAATGGACAGAAAATAAAAGGGGAAGGTTGGAGAAATATATTTCATAGCAAAATGTGAGATGTAGAACAAAATGACTGTGGCCTTAAAACTAATTTCTTGAGATATGATGCAAATGGAGATAATGTTTTTTTTTTTTTTTTTTTTTTTGGCACTGCATGGTGACTTCAATGCAAGATATCTTAATTTCCCTCATTGTTCTGTTCTAAACCTGAAAAGTTGAAGGAGGAATAGACAGAGGACAAAATTAATATGATTTTGGAGCCCATAACAGTTAATTGATTTCAAGTAGGCCACATCCTCAGCACAGGTTAGAGATGTAAGAACAGACAGAATATGCATGAGCAATCATAGATGATTCTGTTCTATTTTTTAAAATAGCAGATTGCACATAAAACTTCTCCCTCCACGTCTGAACTCCAAATTCACCTTTCACACTCTTTTATTTTCCAGTTCGCTCTCTCTCTCTCACTTTAATGAGTAATCAATGTTAGAATTATTTTTTTGATATACCCTATACTAGCCAAGGCTGATTACATTATGAAAAGTTAATTGTTGTGCAACTTACTACTCAAAGGCGAAAAACTTAAAAATATATTGATTTCCAAAGTATTAGCTGATATTAAAAAAGAAAACTGAATTTTCATTGTGCATTACATTTAAGAGCTTAACAAATTACACAAATGTCTCATAAGTAAAGATTTATATACTCTCTTGCGCCTGGGCAGCACCATCCCATTTTTGGGCATTTGAACCTTGCCCTTGGGATCCCAGGGGGTGCTTTGCGACACCATTTGTGTAAATCACGATCCCCTCCCTTAATTGATGCTTTAATGACAGGTTTGGTTAATATCCAGCTATCTTTTCCACGAAGATGGAAGAGAAAAATACAAAAAGACAAAATTAGCTAATTTGAAACATTTGAACCCTGCACTAAGCTGCCACCCATGAGGCACTATCATCAATTGTAAAAACTATAATTCCTCCCCCACTGATGATCTCTATCATCAGTTATCTAGAAAAAGATAAAAATGCCCCTCCCCCCCCCCAAAAAAAAAAAGTTTATGCAAGATTGATGATGGACGTTAACGATTGCAATAGCTCACTTGAGCCATTCTGCTCAGGTGAGCTAAAAATTAAGACACGTGGAGATGCATCTCTCGTCAAAACTCTGAAGTTTGTGATCAGTTTTTAACACAGAAGACGGTACTGAACAGCAATGTGAAAGAACCAAACAGAGCAGATTTCATTTCAATTGCACTATTGCGCACAAAGATGGGACTTGCACTGGCATCTCGGCAGCCAAACAGGTACTATAACGAATCATAAAAACCATTGTCTCATAGACAGAGCTCTCTCTCTCTCTAACTCTGCTTCCGCTGCTTGGCTTCTTGACATTGAGAATGCATTAGCTGCACATCATTAATGCTGAGATGCCACAAATGAATCGAAGAGAAAAGGGCGGAGGAGGAAAACCTGAAAACGTGAATGTGAAAGCAATCTCACGATCTCAAATTTCACTCATTACAAGTGGTTTTTTGGAAGCTGTACGAGAGAGAAAAATAAAAGGTCAAGATACAGAAAAGAAAAAAGAAAAAGAAAGAAAGCAAAACACTCGCACACGCACCAGCTCCGCACAGTCACCAGAGATAACAAAGGGCCATTAAAGTGATCTCCCGGTGAAAGTGATCCACAGCTGAGGCTAATTAAGAGACTCTTTTAGTCATTCAAGATTACACTGGGGGTTACAAGCACTTGTCTGCCAGAGCTCAGCTCATATCCCAAACCTCTCCCCACCTCCTTAAGATCTTTCGGCCTTGACCGGGGATAATTTGTATCACTGCAGCCATTCCTTCTTCTCCTTTATCATTTCTCATTCCCCTGTCTCCTCCCCCCTCCCCCCCCCCACTGTACCCCTGCCAGGAAGTACCATGGCTCAGCCCTTTTGAAACCATCCCTGACCTGCACCAGTGAATGCAGACCTCAACACCGGTAGCTTCAGGCGGCAGGAATGTCTTAGAGATTACAATGCCCTTGACTTCAAGTGCTGACATTTCATAAATCTATTGTTTAGTATACAAAAGGTATAACTCTGAAAGTCTTCACACCCCTCCCCCCCCCCCACCTCCTTCGTCCCTTTATGATCCTGGTGCCTGGAAAATTCAACAAAGGTCTAAGCTGTGCATACACTATACAAAATCAGTGATGTGACATTTTCACCAGAAGAAAGGAATCCAAGTTGTGGCCTTATGTCATGAATAGATACCATAGAACTCAGGTGGTCTAATCTACAAAGTAGAAACTATTATACAATGACCAGGTACTGAAAAATGGGCTGTAACAGTAGAGGGCATGGCAAACATATTATTTGAAATATCATAATGGTGAACCATTGACTGGCAATAAGCACAATGGGGCCAATTACTTGTGTCACAGTTGACCAAATACATTGAATGTAAAACAAGAAATGATCATGAATGGGAGCCAACAGCCTTTTTCACGCCATGAAATTTTTGTGAATTGCCACTGGCATTCAATGCATATGTGTAAAGACAAGAACTTTTGCGTGCATTCTAATTTCGCACATCTTGGCTCTGCTCAAAATTCGTGAAAAATTCATGCATGGAAACATTTCTTGTTTTACAGTACAATGTACATATATGAGGGCTGGACACTGACATATTTATCTGGTGGCCCATTTAGGCCATAATGTCTATGAATTTGAAATTTTGGTGGCAAAAAAAAGAAGAAATGTAGCAGCCCAAAATAAAGGCAAATCTAGAATTCTATTTAATCTAAAATTCTATTTTGAATGTTAGCTGCCAGAAAAAGATTACCTTTTTGCAAATTTGGTGACCTGAAATCAATCTTAAGTGGTCCCGGGCCACCGGGCCACCGGGTGGGGCCACCGGGCCACCACTAATGTCAAGCCCTGTATATATTTGTTGTTGTTTTTGGGGGGGATGGAAATGTTTGTACATATGTGTGCATGGTAGAGGGATTACATAATGAATGTAATTCACAATGTTGATGCTTTTATCATAAAAAAGGCACATGTAAACAGACTAGATAGGACATGCCAAACATTTCATTTTTTGTTGTTGTTTTTTGCTCAGACAGTGAAGTATAATAAGCAGTCAAGGTGGGAAATCTACTGTAGATGTGAAAGTGCACATTTCAGAATAATGATAATCTCTTCATAGCTTAGGAGGCAAAAGTTCTACCTTTTCAGGTGTCACTAAATGTAAGCCTCCAATACACACACACACACACACACACACATGCACATATACATTTATATAGACATGTATGCAATACATAACACACATGTGTATACACACATGGCGGTGATATGGCTCAGTCAGGAGCATGTCTGCCTCCAGACCCAAAGGACCCAGGTTCGATTCCTGAATCTCACTGAGCAATGTTGTGTGTAATCATACTGTCCCCACTAGTACGAGGCAAAACACTGTGACTCTGTCCCTCAGATAGGACATAAAATGGAGGTCCCGTGTGTGAGAGGGTCACAACTCATGCATGTAAAAGATCCCGCTTCATTCATTCACTGCAAAGAGCAGGGTGCATAACCCGGTGAAGTGGTCCCACTCCACACCCAACCAGACCCCATGAAAGACCAGCTAGTGCAGCTGAATATGGACTATGCAGCCATCTTCTCAGATGGAACAAACAGAATGAAACAAACAAACACATAAACACATACATTCCTAAATACACACAAACACACACACGCGCACACACACACACACACGATACAAAGTTCTTCAATTCGTGACAAAAAAAAACTAGAAATGTCGCTTTGGCGACTGGTATGCCTCCGCCATAATGCATGATTTTCCCAATAGGTCTAGATAGTACATGTGGACACTGTGTGATTACATTTTCACAAAATTGGCAAAATATTGGAATGACAAGTTTGTCACAAATGTGTTGAATGTTCACCTTCCTTGACGTAGGTTTAATTGGATGAATAGGAGAGCATGTATCTAGGGATTTAAGGACTTTAACTTGACTTTGACCCATTCATACATTTAGGCATTGAGTAATTTTCAAGGTACAAGTGTGGAGAAAAAGTGCGATTTCTGAATTGAATAGTAAATTGTTACCATTTTCATCTGGCCCTTGACCCTAAAATTCATAAGATAATTACTTTCAGGTAGAACATGCATAATATGTACTAAGTTTCAAGGTAACTTGAGCCACTTCCGAGATATGGAGGAAAAAGTTAGTTCAGCACTTTCACTTGATCTTTGACCTTTTGACCTTTGAGGCAAAAAGAGAAAAAAAAAACTTTCCAGAGAATTTCTATTAGGTTACACACGCATACACCAAGTGTAAAAAAATAACCTTGCTGGCATTGCATAAATATGAGGGTAATAGTAAAATTTTGAAGTCTTGCACTTGACCTTTGACCCCTGACCTTTGACCCCATGAACCCTACATTCTCTAGATAATCACTTCCAGTCAGTACATGTATATACTATGTTCCATGAGGATACCTTGAACAATTTTCCAAGGTACGGAGAAAAAAAAGAAGTTTTAATATTTTTACTTGACCTTTTGACCTTTGACCTTTGACCTCATGACCCAAACTTTCACCAGAGAATCTTAATTGGGTAATACATGTATACACTAAGTTTCAAGAAAATATCTTCAGGCATTCAATAGATATGGTGGAAATAGTGAAATTTTATGTATTTGACCCTGAACTTTTGACCTTTGACCTTTGACCTCATGACCCAAACTTTCACCAGAGAATCTTAATTGGGTAATACATGTATACGCTAAGTTTCAAGAAAATATCTTCAGGCATTCAATAGATATGGTGGAAATAGTGAAATTGTATGTATTTGACCTTGACCTTTTGACCTTTGACCTTGAGCATGTGCACCGAAAAGTTGATAGGCACAACTTCACCCCCTAATACACATACATGCCAAGTTTCATTAGGATACCTCAACAGGTTTCGATAGTTACCTTGTCCACAAAATTCATTACGGAAGGACGGACGGACGGACGGACGGACGGATGGAAGGACGGACGGACGGAAGGACGGACGGACGGACAACCCGAAAACATAATGCCTCCGGCACCACTTCGTGGCGGAGGCATAAAAACAAACAAACATATAGGTCAAGAAATGTCGACATCATGAAGCTGCTATTTGCACTTTTGGTTGTAAGATATGACACACTCCAAAACATCAAATTTCAAAATGTCATCAAGTGTTTTTGCAATCTGACATTTCTGACATGGGCGTTAGACTTCAAAGGTCATGACCCTTATTTTCTTTCACTCGATATTGCTTGTGCACGAGATATATATGCTTCGTTGTGTTTTTTGCTTTACCCTTAGAATTTCATGACATTGTCATAATCGCTGCAATGTCAGAATTAAGCTCCTGTCTGATGTCTGGTTTACAACTGGTTTACAACTGCTGCTACGTCATGTGTCCTGTACTAAAGAAAATATTATGTCACTCCAATTTTAGTCTTGTCCAAATTCAAGATTAGATAAGAAAAACAACCGTCATCGTTTGAGTTTCCGCATTGCTCTGTGACGTCATCCGAGATAAGCCAGGAACGATGGATACGTGGGTGAAGATATCCAGCTGGATTTCAAATCAAGTGTTTTTCCTGCTCAACGTCTTCAGTTGGAGTGATGTTTTCCCGTCGCGACAAGCGCCCGATTCGTGTCTTGGAGCGACCTAGATTATAATGGCCTGTAAACAGCCCTCTCGACTCTGGCTCACTTACAAATGAGGATTAACCCTTTCTGCGCTAGGGACTTTGGACAGTTTGTACAAAACTACGGGATTTTCTGTGCTAATTGGCTCTCAAAGTACACAAAGGATTAAGTAAAATAGGAAGGAAAAAGACAAATAGGAAACTAGCTTAAAAGGGATTGAAAGAAGGAAAGGCTCTTTCATGTTTTCATTGAGATATTAGTTTGTGTAAGCATATAGCTTTAGAAGATGAAGAGAATTATCCTCAGCTAGTTACAGGAGTTGTAGAGGCAAGCTGTCTGCAGCAAAGCTGAAAAAAACAAACAAACTACAGATCAATAAGAGTTCAAAGGAGTTCTTGAAAAAGTGACATTTGCAGGGAAGATGATACATAAATCTCACAGATCAGAGAAAATTAGACCTATTGGGGAAAAAAATGCAAAAAAAAAAAAATCCCTGCAATCTTTTGGATTTCAGCGTGAAATCTTCTATGCCGTCATTTAAGAATGACGTATGTTGCCATGGTGACATGACTATGACGTCTCCATGAGAAGACTCTCGCCATGTCTTACATATGTCTAGAATGTCAGCAACTTCATATTTTCCCCATCATTCTGCCACTGGCACATAAAGTGTACTCTTGTTTTTGTGGCTGTTTTTGCAAATCATTGATGACGCAAAAAAAGATTACATAGAGAGCGTAAATGTTTAAGCCTATTTTTACTACAAAGCAAATGAAAAATGTAGCTGAAGAGATGACGCTGTCATGACGTGATATACATACCTACTTTGAGGTGACCATTCAATGCAACTTTTGATGAATTACGTGAAAGTGGTTCTTGCTTTTTACACATATGTAAGATTTTCTCTCAAGTGTTGTCAATCTGTTGCTCTCAACATGACATAAAGAGACAAAAATAGAGAGAAAAAGAAGGAAAGGAGGATACAATAGGATATTGAAAAGGAGAGAGAGAGAGATAGTTCAAGAATAGATATACAGGTGCACTGAAGATATTGATATATGTTTGCACACAAAGATATGAATAATTATGGCAGTACCCAGAATACATAGCACAGAAAAAATATGTATATGTTAAATGATTCAAAGATTATTTTGCACATTGACAAACAAAAAAGAAACAGAAATGACATGTTTGCAGAGGCACGTGTGCTCATCAGATTCCTAACTTTACACAGCACGGTCACACAAGACAGCAAGGTGTTAATATCTGCTTTAGATGATCTCATGCATCTAAAACAGTTTACAGAGCAACCTGTATAATATGTATCTCAGCTACCGATCTGCGGGCCGAAAAATCAAACAGGACGGCAGGTATACCACGACAGCAATCATGTTGATCGATGCCAGGTATCAAGTGCAACACAATTCAGACCGATGCCAAGAACCAGGGGGACATGAGATTCCGACTCACGTTGACGGACCACACAGAGGTTTAAGGACAGGAGAGAGTTAGAGAGCAAAAACGAGAGAGAGAGAGGGAGAGAGAGAGAGAGAGAGAGGGAGTGTGTGTGTGTGTTGATGAATTTGTCCCAGTTTATCACTTCTTGACAGAAAGACTCAGTCCACATGGGCGAATCCATTGCACGCCCACCTCCTTTTGTTTGGTTTTCTTTCTCCTATATCTAGCACCCTTCTCTTCAACCTACACACACACATACACACACATACACACACACTCACACCCACTTGTAGAACAGCAACAACAACAACAAAAATGACTTTATTCAAGGTCAACACATTTCCTCGGCCTTTTCCATTTCATTTCATTTCTTTTGTCATCTGTTTCACACAATGGTATGATGCGGCACATGCAGAACGCTAGAAAGGACTTCCTGTTAGCCATCTACATTCAAAATGTCTCTTCCGGTAAAAACAAAACAAAGCAAGAAACAAAAACAAAAACCCAAACAGACAAACAAACAAACAAACAAGCAAAAGCAACCAAGATGAACATAATAAAACTTCCCAAGGATTATCAGTGTTCATGATTTGTAATGTACTACTCCGTCAAATTTTTTAACAACGCAAAAAATGATCTGGAAATTACAAAGTGGAGAGGGTGATGATTGTTTTTTGTCCCGGTTCAAATTTGCTCCCCCCCCCCAACATATATTCCTCTAAACACTTCAAAACTTTGATGAACATCTGTAATGATATACACTCATGGAAAGGCTGATGCTATAGCTCTGGAGTGCTGTAAACTCAAATGCTTTTGACATTCTGGAATGTCCATTTAGCCCGCAAGATTACAGATCACTGGTGTCGAATGATAAAATGACACACATGCTTCGAACTGTGCGGTGAAAAGCTGATTAAAACCAGAGAGGTATGTCAAATACATACACAAGCAGCAACAACATCAAAAACACACTTAAACACATGCTGAACAAAATATGTACAAACATACACACTACAAAACACATACACACAGAAACAGACATAGACACAAACATAGTCATGCCTTTATAAACGTAATCCTTTAACTAAAGATATATCTATGTTCTAATTGGCTTAACTATCTTAAAAAAATGAAATTATGACATCTTAAAGTTTTAGTGTGAACATAATTGGCACATGTAGGCCTATATATATATATATATATACATGCACACACACACACATGCACAACATAAAAGAATTCAAATCTGATTTCTTATCACACTTTGGGATTATAAGAGTCATGAAAACTACATGCATACCACTGTTTAACAGTCAACTCGCAGATCATATGCAAATCCATTTCACATGCATTTTTACCTAATATGGTCTCCCTACCTATAAAGCTGTCAAGGACATCAGTGGTTGATACATGGCCACAGCTCACATTTTAATGATCCATGCCTTAAGGGCAACTTCATGCGCATACCTACAAGAACACACAACACACACACACACACACACACACACACACACACACACATTTTAACATGAATACTCGGAGCTGTTCACACATGTAACGGCAGCTTTGATGAGCAAACTGATTTCTCTTCAATATGAATTGCTGTCCACTCATATTCACATGTAGAATGGGGTACTGCCACACCTAGGTATACCTTTATCCTCTTGAAGTATTTGTGATTGCCTCCCGAAAGGAGGACAAGAGTAGTGGAAGTGCAATGCATCTAGACATCATCAATCAATATCTACTCTTGGGAAAATTCACTCTCAAGTGACAATGGTATCCGTACGTACACCACAGATAAAAGTCGCATCAATTCAAATTAGTCTCCCCCGCACACAAAAGACAAAACAAAACAAAAGCACTAGATTACTCGCACATGTACAATTCAAAATATATGGAAGCTCAAGGACGGACAATGAAAGCACAAATCCTATGACCCAAGGACGTGCGTGTGTAGTGAGTGTCCACTCCGCCTCGTCACGCATTGAAGCAAACACGTGACTGACCTGAATTTTACAATGTGGTTGGCGACCATGACTGAACCACGCAATTCCTGCCCCCCTCCCCCTTTGTTTGAAAATGAAAGTGAAGGATGTTTATAGATTTGCAATAACAGAATACAGAACAACAACAACAACTGCACAAAGGAGCACACAGACCAAAGTATACATGTAATAGAAAACAAACAAACAAACAAACAAACAAACACACAAACAAAGAGTTTTGCTTATTTTTGTAGATGTGTCTTGCAATTCTAGTTCAGCTAACTGCATGTTGGGAGAACTTCCTGTCCCAATACAGAAAGTTCAACAAATAGTGTTTCTTGTGCACTCCTTGCCACACACATTCCCCGACCCCTCCTCTCCTTCTTCCTCCCCACCCTTGACCTCATTCTAAAACTGTGCTGGGCAAGACTGTGATAGAATACATTACTGATCTTTGGATATCTTACTAGATGCACTCAAGGAAAGAGATTCAGGATGGGCAGGGAGAGATGACTCCCAAAATTTTAGTCAGATGAGATAAGTATTTTGTGCCTGTTTCTATGATTGTTTGATCCATCCTCTTGCATGACCACACCTGTTCATTTACAATGTATCCTCTGTTTAATGACCCTAATCTATACAACTATCTGAAGAGTCTAATTGCAAGACGAGTTAACTCCATTCACCATGGCAACATACGTCAATTTAAGATATTTGTGATTATGAACTGCTAAAAAGTAAGAACAGAGAAAATAACCAAAAACTTTGTTATTTTTTAAATCATAACATCAAGAATATTTCTTATGATGCAAAAAGTGATCACTGGAAAGGTTTTTATTCTGCTCTATCTGATGATGGACTTAGCCTAAAATGTTTGAAATAGCACTTACCACATTTTGTCATCAAACTCTTCATTTGTCTTTTCTATTTCTCATCAGGTGACTCGGCAGTTTCCTTCACTGAATTAGACTGGTTGAAGAGATTCAACTTTCATTGAATACATATTGCAAAAAAAAGAGCAAACATACAATGTATATACATGAATTTGTGTGTTTTTTTTTTATTTAATTCAATTTCAATATACTTTTACATTTCCCAGTAAAAAATATGACAAATATCACAAAATAAAATGATACATGATATTCAGCTAGGAAGCATAACAAAATATTGCAGATAAATAGAACATGGTGGTCTATGAAAGTTGGAGTAAATGCTAAAGAAATATGATGGAACCTACATAAAAGCAAGATTGTTCAGCTTAAAGGGGAAGGCTAGTAACTGATCAGTGGGAATCAGTGGAAATGCTGGGAAATGATTGTTCCAATCCTTATGGGATTCATTCAAGAGTTCATTGTATATCTATTGTTGTGTGAAAATAATTTGCTTCAGAACGGTCTCATATTCAAGTAATGTGCAGATTAATGCTCCGTCACTGACCAGGGACGCTAACCTGGAAGCATTAAACTGCACATTACTTGAATATGAGACCATTCTGAAGCAAATCATTTTCACACAACAATAGATATACAATGAACTCTTGAATGAATCCAATAAGGATTGGAACAATCATCTCCCAGCATTTCCACTGATTCCCACTGATCAGTTACTAGCCTTCCCCTTTAATTTGTGTGATGATAGCAATTCAAAGGCATTTAATTTCTTTTGATTCTCTCCTGTTTGTTTTCCTGAATCTTTCGCATCTTGAATGGGGGTGGGGTGATACTTCAGCTGGATTAAACATTTACGCAGTAAAGACCAGGGAGATTCCTTAGAGCCATCAGGGGTACAATTGTGTGGTATATGCATCTCATAGACAGTTTTATAATCTCTTGTGAAGTCATGAAGAAATATCTTGTTTTCAGAGATATCTAATTCTCAGTACTCGGGAGACTCGAGACTCAGTAGCTCTCGACCATAAAACACCAAACAAAATGACACCCTAGCACTAGTCGGGCTAAACTAATGCTGCTTCATTAATGCTACTTATGAATGCATTTTCGCAATCAACAGCTTTTGATACTCCTCTGTTGCCTTTCTTTACACATTATCCAACTAATGACTGAAAAACTGAAAAACATGAGACTGATCAACATGATTATGACAAATGTGATAAATCTGAAGTGTGTAGCCGATCCCAAAGTCAGTGTGAGGAATAAAGTGAAAGGACATTCAAAGGGTCTTGGTAATGAGAATCAGGTAAATAGGAAGGTGAGTTGGATTCAGACCAAGTGAAATTACAGAAATTAGAGTAATTTCACAATAACAAGTGACTGACACACCTGTTATTTTTTTCACCTTCTTTTTGTGTGGGCGACGAGAATCCCCTGAAGTCACTCATAGTGGAGACTTTCCACAGAGGAGTCTCCTCGCTCTGACATCAACAAAATCTAATCGCCCCTATACTGCGATAATTGTAGGGATATGGCGTTCAAATCAGTTCGGCAAAGGGGGACGAGGGTGTTAGCGCTACGTGTTGATCAAAACATCTCTCACAAAAAAAAAAAAAAAAGGGGGAGGACAAACGCTTGCCATGGCACACATTTTTGCTGACTCTTCATGCACTGTACCGACTCTGGACATGCGTTGAGGAGTCACATGGACGTAGAGACCGGTACCCCCAGAAGACAACCTGTTGAGTCTTTTGGGGGGTCTTGAAGAGGGATGATGAATATTCATGAGGGCTGGCTGAGATGGGAGGGAGCGGCGGGAGGTTGAGAGGGGAAGATGGAGAGAGGAATGCATGGAAACCAGGGCAGTGCACGCTGGACACACACACTGCCCTCGGAGAGTGGGTGTTTCTTCAGATGCAATGCCTGCCGACTCATGGGGATTGGGGGTGATTTTACAATGCTTTGATTTCTGATGCTCCATCGTTTCATTGCAAGAAAGAAGGCGCATCCCCTGTGGAGATTAGATCAGCTCTGTCACTCGTTGCTCGTTGATTTGAAACTAAAATGCAGGGGTCTAGTAAAGCCATATGACACTAGGGCAAGTGTACTCATATATCACTACAGCACAATTATGACAGCATAAATGTCAAATTACTTGGAATTTCGATATGAGACTCAAAGGCCCGAATTCACGAAGGTGGTACAAATGAAACCATGGTTTAAACCATGAACAAAAACCATGGAGCGCCAAGTGTCGCATGGAATATTTCTTTATGAAATTGGTCATTTCGTCGACAAAATGACCGTTTCGTTAACGAAATATCATTTCGTGGAAAATGTCGTCATTTCGTAACAAAATAATCATTTCATCGACGAAATGACTGATTTCGTCACGAAATATTCCATGCGACTCTTGGCGATCCATGGTTTTTCTCCATGGTTTAAACCATGGTTTCATTTGTACCACCTTCGTGAATTCGGGCCAAAGTGTGTTTATGATGATCGCTATTACAAAGATGAAATAGGGATTCTTGTTTAAATCTGCAGCATACAGTAATTCAAAGACAGAACTGTCCCCTTTCTCCTCCTTACATACCTTCTTCCCTTCCATCTTTGCCCCGCCCCCAAACAGCTCTTAAATTCTTACTTTGTCACTATCCATGCAACAGCCACAAAACATGTGCTGTAGTCACCCAGCTGATAAATGGTAACATTCTTCTTTTTAGAAAGCTATTTCTGAAAGCTATCATCACTCCTGCAAACTAAAAAACAGGAGAGTTTCTTCTGACTACCTTCCTCCCTCTTTATCCACCACCACCCCCCCCCCAACAGTTCCAAAAATTCTCATCCCATCCCTATATTTTATGCAGGAAAAAAGAAACTTCAGCATTATGCAGAGGTAATGCAATGCCATCTACATGTAGCACCCCTATAACCATTGGAGAAGATTCACTTTTAGTAATCCAGTCAAGATGAGACAAATTTGTGACACATCATTGTTGGTTACAATACCAGAAAACACATCAGCTGCAACCTCATGCACTCACATATGGAGAACAATATTGACACCATATCAAAAATAACATATTTTCACTTTTCTACCATAATGTAAGAGCACTTGACTTAGCTCTTTCAGAAAGCAGGGAAAACAAAATTACCTTTATCACATGTTAGTAACAAGTCCGCGTAATCTGTACATTTCATAAGAAATTAAATATTGTTGAGTTTTCTTGATATTTTCTTTATATCATTCTTCATTGATGCCAAAAACTATAGTAGTCTTCTCATCCAGCGATGGCTGCACTGAAAATTAAGAGATTGAAAAATTTTGAACACGTCCGATTGTCCTCAATTTTTCACTGTTGTGTTCTATTGTATATAATCTCTGTACTCACTCAATATACATGTACATTTGGGGTGTCATTCACCTTTACAAAACTAAAACCTATGCCAATCCTAAAACTTAAAGGGATTGTACAGTACTGGTTGAGGTGGAGATTCAGGTTCATAACATTCCTAAGTGAGATAATGAGAAACCTCTTATGAAATATGAAAGAGCATGTAAGTTTAAGAAGGATTCAATGTTTATTTGATGAAAATTGGTTTTCAAATGGCTTTGATATCCAAAAAAAGTGATAATAAAAAAAGGCGACAGGCCATGCCTTTTATTAGGATCTCTTTGTTTCAACTTGTTTTTGGAGATCTCAGCCATTTCAAAACCGATTTTCATCAAATAAACTTTTGATACCCTTAGAATTGCATGCTCTTTGACATCTCATAGAGTGGTTTTTCTGAATATCTCGCAAAACGTTGAAAGCTAAATCCTCACCTCAACCAGAGCTGTACACTCCCTTTAAGGGGGGAGGGAAGGAGGGACGATTTCCGTTTCCCAATCAAGATGGTACAAAGCCCGCTGACAGATGTCATCGTTCTTGACATCTTCCGTCAACACTGCTTGATCAAAGTTTAAGGGTGAGACATGTCACCACCTCCCTCCTTGATGGCACCCAACCACTGGACATGATGAGCTGTCTGGCAGTTTTCGAGGAAAGGCAGCCCCCCAAAAAACCTCCATTTCCCCCACCTTCCCCCAAATTGGCATGATAATTGCATATGCAGGCATGACAAAACCAAAGTGCAGGGAGCGACGGCTGTAGATTCCGGTCATTACGAGCTCATGATTTTCTTTCTTTATTTCATTTTTTCATCGCAGGCCAAATCTACACAATGATATTGAGCTATCTGAAACAAGAGTACAAAAATAGGTGAAAAACTTGTTAAGCAACAGACAAACAAGAATGCTTCAAGTCAGCCAAACTTTTGAGTGGTACAGGACACTTTTAGGTGGCCAAATAAAACATACCATGAATAAGGTTACTGTAAAGTATTTTTCACAGCATGAAGTTTTCACGAATTGAAGATCACTGCCTTTAGCAGCATGAAATTTTCACAGATTGCCACTTGCATTCAATGCATATAATATAGAAACCAACTTCTGTATGCATTTTGATTTCGCAAATCTAGGCTCTTATGAAATTCACAAAAATTAAAATGTATGCAAATATTTCTGGTTTTACAGTATATGAATGGTATCTTGTTGGCACCTCGCTATTGTCACCTTGTTGCACAACTGTGGCAACATCAGCAGAGTGTAGCTTACTTTGTCTTATGTGCAAACAATGACATAAAAACATATTTTTCACGAATACATGCAATGAAAAAGAGAAAGAGGCATAGTCAGTTTTGGGAGATGAGATAATGTTCTTCACATATCTTATGAAGCACAGTCAATATCTTGCAAAAGTCTCAAGTTGGTGTTATTTCATGTGCAAATGCTATTCAAAGGCCAGTGACAATCTCAACATGTAGCAGCTTGTGATACCATATATATGTGACAAAAAAAGAAAGCCCCTGCCGAAAAAGACTTTGGAAAAAGTATCTTTCTATTTGTTTTTGTATCTGAGCACTGTTTCCACATTGTGCATTGAGCAATAAAGTACAATATTAAAAGCCATGAGTAATGCATGAAGTGGTCATTAACTCTATGAGAGATTATGTCAGAAGAAAAATAATGGATAGCAGATTTTTCCTTTTTTTTTTTTCAGCAGTGTTACAAGAAATATGTCATGCTGTATTGAGTATATTCAGCAACATTTCAGCATGACTAAAAAAAATGCTTGGGAATTAAGACTGCAAAGCCTCCCCCCCCCCCCAAAAAAAAAAAAAAAAAAAAAAAGGCAGCATGCATTGGCTGATCTCCAGCCCACATACTTTCGTAATCAATCATTGACCCATCGTTTATTTATAGCTTTCTACTGAGGAGCAGAGAGCCAATTAAATGAGTCTTCTTGGAGAATCCTCCTTAAGGTTACCCAATCTGGCTAATGTTCAAAATTGCCCAACGTATACAGATGAATGTTACATTAAAGGCATTATTTACCATGTGCAGATGAAACAAAAACCCAGCTTTAGTGCTTCAAAATACTTCTGAAATGTGAGTTTGTGATAGAAACAACCAATGTAAAAATGTTAATCAGTATAAGCAATGTGAACAATAGCTAAAATAAGATTGTTTCTAGAATAAACTGTTTACAGTTATGGTTTATTGAGAAAACTTGAGATATCTCCTTACATTTTAGGCTTCATTGCAAAATTTTTATATGGTAGGATGTTTTGTGATACAACTGACCTAGATATATGCATCAAATATGATAACTTGTACACTTTTTAAATCACTGCTAACAATGGTAAACAGTACCTTTAGAGAATGTTAAAAAAAAAGGAAAAATGGTAACTGCCTTTCACTGCCTTCTTCTCCTTTATAGCTCACATAGTGCTAATAATCTGCAAATACCCTTGTAAGTCAATCAGAGCAAAGAGCGTGATTGTTCTGAGGAAGAGGGACCCCCACTAACTTGTCCTCCGTTGTACCGTGTGCTGATGGTACTTGGTGAAGTGGATTAGAAACTGGGTCACATGGAGAATACAGATCACAGCATTGCTGCTGATAACATGTATAATTTATTATTATTATCATTGTTGTTGTTGTTGTTGTTATCATCATTATGAGTATATAGAAATATCACAGTTAGCTATCATTATTGTCATTAATACTGTTAAAATTATTTTAATGCTATTTTGATAATTGCTATCATTCAAAATGTGGCTTTAGATTGAGATTTTTCCTGGTCAAACCTGACGGCTGGGATTCAAGACAACTACTCGGGTTTCTCCTCATGCGAAAGCCTTTGTTGAATATATCTATGGAGTCCCATTGTATTACAGATTTGATCTTGTGACTTTTGGCAGCTGCCATTATCATCACATTTGAGATGCACGAGTTGTATTACTCCTGTCACAAATGTAGCAAGTTGGGATGTACATTGTAGTGGCTAGCTTGATTTCTTCAAGAATCACTCCTTTCCATTCCTGCCTCTGTTAACATTAGTGTGAATATATTGTATCTATATGGATGAAGTAGGAGAGATTTTAAGGAAAAGACAACAACACACAAACAAGTGAAGGAGAACAAAAACCTTTAGACTACGAGCATGATAATGTAAAATGGCTTTGTCCCTTTTAAAGGAACAGCAATGACATGCTGAGCTTGGGAAGGGTGTGGAGGGGGAGGGGCGGGGTGGGTGTGGGGAAGAGTAGCAAACTCTGAGTAGATGACAGGCGACGACACATGAGGGTATTGAGTGACAAGGGCTTCTTCTCGTAAGGCGGAGGAGAGATTTAAACAATATAGACGGCTCCATCCACAATCAAGTTTAAGGACTACTTTTTGCCTTCCCCCAGCCCCTCCCCCTCCCCTCTTCAATTAATATCCCTTTCCAAGTGATTTCCCCGGCGCAAGTTCTTGAGTGGGCGGTGACGGCACGGCTGCTCAAAGGAGGCACGTCTTGTCTTCGCTTAAGTCGCTGCTTTCCTCTCCAGTGATGCAATATAATTCCTCTCCCTCCCCTCGTAAGGTCATTGGGGGTTCACGGGTGTTGAAGGTTCGCGCAGCTAATGAACACAGAGCGCGGAATGAGAGTGCAATGTTTTCTTGGTGGCCGATCTGTCAATGGCACACAAACCCTCAAAAGAAACTCTACAAGCAAAAACAAAAAATTAGAAGGAAACAGCTGACAAAATGCACTTAAGATGGGGCCAAGGAGACTGACAAGGAACATTTTGTTGCAGACTGAAGAGATAGACAGATATTGAGAAAACACCAATGACGAGCCAGGGGTTGTAACATTATTCTGCTTTCTTGCCAAACAACCAAACTTTGATGAGAACCTGAAGAACTTGAATGAGTTAATGAAAGTAATAACTGGCTGGCTGACTGACTGACTGACTGATGGATGGACTGAAAGACTGAGTTGATGAATAAATGAACAGATACACTGTATGTGATCAAGCAAGGGTGCTATTCAGTGTGACTGACATCTCACTTAATTTGGGACTATTCCATACAAAACGATGCATGTTACTTTAAAGATAATTTTATCCGTTTCATAAAAGAGGTAAAATTTTTAGCTGTGTGATTGATGGAAATATACCCAAAATGGGTTTTTGTTTTTTTTTACCCATCCAGACAACATCTTCACACTGAATACACTTTATGCATTCATTATATGGAATAGAATTTTGAAAAAAAAAAATCAGCTCTAGTCTGAAAGTAAAACATCCTTATCCCTTGAAAGCACTCTGGCATCATTTGTACTCTTCAAGAATGCTTGATACCACAGCAATGCAGTAACTTGCCTTGACCAGTTATGTAATACATTTATAATACAGTTGATCCATCCATATAACATCTTCACACTGAATACTCTTCATGCATGCATAAAATCAGCTCTAGTCTAAAATTAAAACATCCACCTCCCTTGAAAGCACACAGGTATCATATGTACTCTTCAGGGTTGTTTGATACCACATCAGTGAAGCAACTTGCCCTGACCAGTTATGTAATATAGTTATCAAATGAACAGTCTTCTCCATCAACCCCGCTCCCCCCCCCCCACACCATTAATCCTCATCTTGCTCAATGAATACTAGAGCCCGTCTAATCCCCCATACAGACACCGACATACAAGCATAATGTTTAATCTACTGTATCTAATCTCAACACATATCCATATCTGTAATCACCATCAGATACACCATACTTGCTAAAGGTATGGAAAATGCGTGGGTCATAGTTTGCATAATGATTATTATTTTTTTAAGTCTTTCAACACCAGCATCCCAGTCTGGTATTGAGATTGCATGAATAATGCAAGAGAAATATCACTGAAAGTGTAAATTACCACACTTGGTAAATTCTTTTTGCTGAATGGGAAAAACATGAAATTGTGACTGTCATTGATTGCTCTGTTATGGTTTATTGTAATCGTAATTCTAGCATATTTTGTAGATGCGGTACAATAAAGACAAGGTACATTAAAAGTAGTTGCGATTGGGGTCATTTTCTTTTTTACAATTCTTACGCTGAATTTTTATCTTTTTGAGATGCTGATCACAAAATAAAACGAAAAGAAAGAACTTGTCTCCAGTTGCAGCGTTCAAAAGCGGAACTCGAAGACTGTGGAGCTGATTTTGTCTAAAATCCACCCTCAGCATGTCGACCTGGGAAATATTTTCATATTTCAAAATCTGAATAAATCCATACCACATCACCATGAATGCAATCTTCTCTATGTAGACAGTAAATGAATATCTTTATCTTAACATGTTTACCATGAGAACAAATCACTTTCCAAATTCTATTCTTCTTATCAGTCCTAATTTCAACACCCTCAACAGTCAATGATTCAGACACTTTTCATCAGTTTACCATTAGGAAACATCGGTTGTTCTGATTGTCTTGAAGGGTAAACCTTATTCAAATGGCAAAACATTCAATGGTCGCCTGTTTGATTTCATCATGTATTTAAAAGGAAAATCAACTTTGAGTGCCTCATATAAAGTAGAGTTCACACAAACTCCAGTGTGTCTCCACCTGTTGAAATTTGGGTAGAGAGCGGGACTGGCTGCATACGAGAGATAAATGACGGCTGAAATGTTTTGATCGAAAGGGGAAAATATAATCACACACACAAAAAGTCAAGACACAGTTCTTTTTTTCTAATGACTCAGACAGTGCATTGGCAGGGTTACAGGGAAATCACGGCTACTGAGTGATTTTTTGCGATGTCTCAAGTTCGCCCCTCTCTCAGGGATTTACGCCAAGATTACCACCCGACCCCGGACCGGCTTAAGAAGGGAGAGCCCGACATCAGAGAGGGCTAGCCTTTCTTTTTTTTGACTTACTCTCAGTCTAAACGTTCTTCATTCCTTTGGCATATGGAGATTACACTTACCAGGAAATTGCATAAAATCGATAAACGCTTATCAGCAAGCTCATCATGGGCTAACATATGATCTACACTGACAATTTTTAGCATGTTCCTAACATGTGAAAGATGAAAGGGATTTTTCCTTTTTTAGTACTTTTGACTTTTACTTGAGTCACGGTGACCGCATTTTGAACTTTGCGACAGTAAACTACGATGAGCAAGCACTCCTGGAGGAAACTGAATACACAGTGATTGCTGGATATATACAGTCTTTCAATGTAAACAAAACCTTACATAACCCTCAGAAATGATCAAATCTAAAACAATGAGAAAAAGAGAGATACAGATAGGTAGATAGATAGATAGAGAGAGAGATAAGATAGATAGATAGATAGATAGATAGATAGATAGACAGATAGATAGATAGATAGGAAGACAGATAGATAGATAGATAGAGAGAGAGAGAGTGAGAGTGGTATATAGGTAGGTAAATAGATAGATATATATATAAATAGATTTTTTTTTCAGTGGTTCAGCTCACATCTATGACAAATGAAAGTTCTTCTTTCCATTGACTAACATTGTAGTTTGTGAATTACCAGTATGGATACAAATATTTTTGTATATCTTACCATGAACTTTTGTGTTGGCACAACAGGAACACAGACCTCCCAACCTTTCTGAATGAAAACTAGAGATATGGCTCAAAAGTAAGGGAAAAAAGAGCAGGGAATGGTCAAAATTCACGTTTTTTTTCTCCAAATTCAGAATCATTGTGAGGTCTGGAAACATAACATCTGCAAGAAAGATTATGATTTTGATATGTAATGAGGGGAATATCATGTATTTATGAATACAAAGAATCTAAACTAAAAGAATTCCTGTTCTGCAGATTGAAATACTCATGGACACTTCTATTAACCCTTTCTGTACCAGGGACTTGGACAGTGTGTACAACTGTTTTTGGTTTTTGTGCCAGTTGGTGCTCAAAGTACACAAAGAGGTAAATTGAAATTAGTGAGACAGGAAAGTCAGAAAAGCCAGAAACACATGATTGTCCATGAAAGAACAAAGCTTAGAAACATAGTGCAAGAGAAAAGACAGACAGAGATGAGAAAGAATTTGATTGCATTCCATATTTCTCAACATGTCTCCCTCCTGGTCAATCCTGGTAGACTGCACTGTGGCAGGACTGAGCCCTGTTTCATAAAGCTGTTCGTAAAGTTACGAACAACTTACGAGCGACTGGTGATCAGTTCTGATGTGCTATACTTATCAGAATTTCCATAATTCAGCACAAGAACTGATCACCAGTCGCTTGTAAGTCGTTCGTAACTTTACACACAGCTTTATGAAACACCCCCCAGGTCAGTTAGCAATATCTGACACCTTAGGCTCTCTGCAAGATAATCATATTTTTCATTTCCCCCCTCCTTCCTATTTCTACCTTTTCATTTTCATTGGACATGTGTATACACCACATAATACAGGGCTGCACACTAACCCATCTTTTACTGGTCCATTCCTGAAAAAAGTTATTGGTTCAACAGTGATTTTTACTGGTCAGGGACTGACGGACCAGTGCCAGTGTGCAGCATTGCATAATGCATATATATTTTATCAATTCCTTGATTCTGAAATATCTGGAGTATGGCAATTTATCCTAGTTATTGCATAGCACTATCACTTCCCACACATCATGAATTCACATTAGGCCATTTATGTCTCTTTGCAGGGCTAAAACAAGCCTAGTTCTTATCCTATTCTGTAAAGATGTCAGAACATCAGTGATTGCCACTTCCGCAGTATCATAACATCAAGGGACTCTATGAGCTGTGAAAGAGATTTATTCCACATTCGAGGTGCCTGTCATCTCTTTCCTCTTCCGGAGATGCTAAACAGGTTGGTACACCAGGTGAGAGGGGAGAGATGCAGCAATAGCCTCCGCCCCCATCTTCCCCCACTACCTTCCCCCTCCCCCCCCCCCCCCCGAAACACCAACCCATCACTTGCGATCCCGCCAATGCAGACAAATCAATCACCCGTGGCACACTTCCCGTTTCGTATCTTCCCAGCTCACGCATCGACAAGAAGTCCCTCTCATGCTTTCACAGCGGGGACGCTCCGCAACCACACCACGAGCTCGTGCTGATGAGCGATTTGATCAATCTGATTTCCGAATAAAAAATCAATGGCAAAAGCTTGCTTCTGTGAAATTCTGTCCCTACCCACTTCACTTTCACCACTACGGTTGTCATAACATGAAAGGACTTATCGCGATGTAAAGCACACTTCTTTGAAATTCCCAGTGTCACAGATACCCAGATTTTGGAGACGTAAAACCTGGTGGAGCATCAGGTGAGGTGGTTGCAGAAGAGTTTTCTTTGCAAAAAAAAAGAAAAAAAAAGAGGGAAAAAAGAAGAAAAGGAACAACCCACTCACTGCTTATGATTCCTATCGGTGTGGGCAAATCAATCATTCATGGTACACTTTCTTATTGCCGATCTTCCCTGCTAAGGCGGCGGCAAAAAATCGTCCTCTCTTCAGGTACTAGGACACCGAATAACCATACCAGGTACTTATGCTAATGAGCGATGTGATTTGCAACACTTGGTGGAAATGGTCACTTCTGCATATTTCAGGTCCTACGTGGCATGTAAGGAAAAATGTACGTTTTACCCCAAAGTATCCATCTAGTTCAAATATGTGCATAAAAACCACTCCCCAGCACAGCATTTACACAGCAGAAAACTATTGAAGTTTCAGAAGGTTTCAGGTAAAACAATGTGCGTATGGAGTCGGTGTACAAGAACGTTTTCATTGCTCAGAAATGACAAAATGCTGTGTAATGGGTTACTTTTATACCAACCAATGAAAATAATGCATTTTACCACAAAGATTTGATATCATACTCAGCAATCCATCCATACATTTGTCTCACAGGATCTAATCTGCATAAAAAAAACTATGACCCACAAAATTTGAGCATATATATATATATATATAAAATGTCTTGATCCAATGGCAAAACCATACAATGTTCTTCATTTTCTTGCCTTCAGACCCCAAGATTTTCCTTATGTAGCATCTTGACTGAAGCCATAAAATGATTTTGAAGCTGGCCAAGTTACCAAGACCTATCGGGAAACATTTTCTGGGCTTGAAAACCTATTTTGCCATACCAAGGTGACATATGTTGGTCTTTTGTATGGTTTCATTAGGCTGTTCATCTTTCCCTGTGTGATAGGTCTGGACTTCTTTGATTATCATGTGTATCTATAAATTCCATAAATTAGTTACAACCTCCATTTTTGTTTCTCTCATATGCATATGTACACTGGAATTCAAACAGCACAGGTCCTCAAAGCAAATAGGCAAATTTAACTAAGAAACTGAGTATTTCTGAAAAAAAAAAACACCACCCAAACCATATGGGTAGAAACATATATATATATGAAGAGTTTGTTCGCAAAAACTGATAAGTCCATATTTGCCAAATGGAGATATTTGCGATTGAAGGCCAAGAAAAATAGAGAGAATAATAAGAAAATTTGTCCTTTTTTTGACCATAACTTCAAAAATGTACCTTTATATGTAGTGACTAATATATCATTTAAAAGGTATTATTTTGTACTTTATGACAGATACCGTACTTCAAAATCTTAAAAAATAGACTTATCGGTTTTTGAGAACAAACTCTTCATATATATATATATATAATTTGCTTCTATTTCAACATATAAAAGAGAGAAGCCTTATAACATCAGTTTACATACGATATAGTTGGAGAGGAAAACAAAAGCATATACTTTCACATGCAAATATTGGGTCTTTGACTTCTTCCATTGCACATATTCTGTCATCAGTAGCAACAAAATTCTACCTGATGCACTGAGCTATGGTTCTATGACATTTGCTCCAATGAAATATCTGCACAGCATGCTAAGCCAAACATAAATTCTACCCATAGACATAACCCTAATCCTCACATCAAACTAAGCCTAAAAACCCTATCACAACCCTAACCCTAATCTTAGGTTCCTGGAGAAACTAAGACTGGAGCAATTGTCGCAGGTGCAAATGTCATGTTGCCCTTAGCCATGCACACTCCAAATCCAAGTTGGCAGCCATTGGTGTAGATTGCATGCTTACAAACTTCAAGTAATTATAAATGAATGATAATCACCAAAATGAAAAAAAAAAGAATCACCTTGTCTGAATGCTTTTTTTTTTTTTGATAATTAGCTTTTATTTTCTTGAAATACAATTTGCTTGTTTTTTTGATAAAGACAATGAAGTTTTTCCTTTCTCAGATTGCATGGCATTGGTCTATCATGGACTCAAGTCACATACCCTTGCACCCCGGTACAGCAGCGGCTATGGTTTTGATCATCGTCATCCTATGTGTTATGCAAGGTAATGTTATGACATGAAGCACATGTGTGAAGATCTGGATCGGGGGGGGGGGGGGGGGGGGGGGGCGCATTGCTTCCGGCAGACTTTTGCTAGGGTGAGATCCAAGTGGTGTTCATTGGTCCTCAGGGAGGAAACCTTCCGCCAGCATCGCACAACGTATCACGCACCGATCAAATTAATTAGTCTCGTCACCTTGGATGGGACAGACGCTGCGGCACACCTCAAGGGGTAACGTGAATCCACCTACATCTGCTCCCAACAACAAGAGACATAAATCTACTACATCGTCGTTTCCGACTACAGATGTCGGCACTCCCTTTAAACCCTCCAAATTTAAGCACGATTTACTGATGCTCAAGTGGAAACATATAACCACTATGTTACACATCTAGTACATAGAGGATTTGTGGATTGCATATTGTTTTATCTGAGTTTGATTGTCTTTTCTATGGGTGCCCAAATAATTCTTGGCTGCAATGTACATATAAGTGGTATTCACATAGATATAAAGATGGGGGCGCTGTGGCATAGTGGATAAGACCCTGACTCTCAATTGGATGACCCGAGTTCAATTCCCACCCAATCCCTTCGTCTTTGGACAAGATTTTTAACCCACCATGTCCCTCTTGACCCAGGTGTGTAGATAGGTACCTGGCAACGCTAGGGTAATAATAATGGCAGGGCCCTCTTTTAGAGCAGTGGCAGCACTAAAGGGGTTACCCTGGGCGAATAAGACCTCATCATTATTATCATTATTATTGTTATTATTATCATTATATTATAATATTTGAATGGCAGGAGTGAAATACTGACTCAATCTGTCCCCATATTTTGTAAGGAGGAAGTGCTTACGCTGACTAAAACTGCCACTTCATTTGTTGGAAAGAATGGAAATCATAGTGCATTCTGCAACCTGCCTTCTAGTAGCAGAGCTTTGTTTCTTCTACAGCTGCCACATCTTACTGAACATTAAACACACAGTGTTCTTTCAAGAAGATATGATAGCAATTCATCGTGCTACCTTTGTTTGCTTGTCTGTTTCCTTGAAAATGATCACAATGCTTTACAAATAGCGAGTTTTAGATCTGCGACGTGAACGTTAAGATGACGGACACAGCCTCCTAGGTTGAACACCATTTTTAGCCTTATAGCGTCGTCTTTAGCATTTGTGTTGCAGATCTAAAGCTCACTAATAGGTCATAAGAGGGAAAGCAGGATACCTGCGTGTTACATGCACCCTCTTTGGGCAAAAAGAACTCCCAATTCCATGAGGCTCTGATATCCCACTCTTGCCATATTACTTGAAGAAGAATCTTTGGGGAGTGTGCCATGTAGGATCTGGGAAGTAAGGGAGCCCCAGAATAGATAACATGTTTTGTCTGATAAATCAAGAGGTTTCAGTTTGAGGCTCAGTGAGGTCAGATAAGCTAATGATAGTTACATTCACAGGCAGTTGTCAAACTTGAAGTTTAGGTCAAAAACTTAACTGTTGATGATTAGCTCCGCTCATGAATTTGCGATGCGAGTTCACACACGCACTTACACTTTAAGATGCAACTTACAAGCAAATCCCGCTCGATGATTATACCAGAAGTGCAGAGACTTTGCTATGACCTTATGCCCATACAAAATAGCACAACTGAAAGTTGACCCGGAAGCGAATGAGGTTCACACTAACTTTCATAAGCTCGTTGATTATTGTGTCCACTTGAAGTGAAACTACAAGTGGGGACCCCAGGGCTCGTGGATAGAGTGTAAACCCTAAGATGTCTTGTGGTTCTAATCATCGACTAAACTTTAAGATTGCTAACTTTTGAGAACATCCACACGGCACTTAACTACAAGCTAATCATCAAGAGTTAAGTTTTTGACCTACACTTAAAGTTTTGGAACAACATGTGAATGTAACTATTGAGTGACAGCATCCCCTCCCCTTTGTGTGCCATAGGCACTTATCTCAATATGCCAAGCTTTCTCATCCACATTCAGTAATACTTTTCAACTCCAACCTGCTTGCCAAGTGATGAACAAAGTGCAATAAAGGGTTAACGATCTAAACAACATGTCCCTGGGATACAAAACAAATTAATGGAAGTAAATCCTATTTTACTTCTTGCACAGACCTGGGGATTAAAACCCAGCGAAGTAGTATGTTTTAAACACATACCAGGATAAAGAGTAACTTTACCACTTGGTCCCTGTGGTTCACCACTGGTGACTGATAACATTGCATACACCATGTATTTTGTGCAGTTTATTTCTTCAAATTTCACAAAATTATTGATATTTGCAAAATAAACAAAAAAACATTTGAAAGCATTACCTTCCACAGTTTCATAGAGAGTAAGAACATATGAAGAAAAGAAGAAGAGGGGAAGGGGGAAGAAAAAGAAGCAAAAGATAAACGAGTCATGAGAACATGACTAATCAGTGAAATACAACTTAAGATGAAAGTGATCACTTAAGTAGGAACCAATCTCAAAACTGATCTCCTTGGCTTAAATGAACAAGTTATACATAACAACCCCCTGGTCATGATGTCTGTACATAGATATATCATTGAACTTGTGTCCCTTCCTGTGGAGTAGGGATTTAATTTTTTATTTTTGCTTAGTCCCTTACATATCCATTCAATGTGGCCTGGTTCTCTGGTAATCCACTGACAGGACATAGAGGTCAACATGAGGACAGCTATAGGTCAACTGCAAGGTTCAACAAGAGTTAACCAAAGGTCCATCATTGCATGCTGATACTCAAACGCTGGCTGCTTTTGTATGGTCATTTGCGTTGTTTTCATTTGGGAGGGGGCACTAAGAGGGATTATGAATAGATTACACTCATCATAACTGTAAGAAAAATCCAAATTCTTAGAACGTCAATATACAATAGAACTTTGTTCTGACATACATGGTTTCTGTGAATTTAGCTTTTTGTTTTCATCGTCCCTTGTTAAAACTTCCATTCTGGGGTAATGGATTACACCTTTTCTGTTCAGCAGCATAATTGTTGCCATATTTTATTCTCAGAAGAACACGTTCAATTTTTGTAAGTGTCTGGGAAGGGATGTAAACTAATTTTTCCAAGGGCAGATGATATAATTCCAGGGAGCTAAAAGTGCATGTGCGTGAGGAGTGAAAAATAGCGTGCCTGATTAGAGGCGGCCGCAATCAATTAAGGAACTTACCCAGGGACTGCGAGAATCTTGCAAAGACTGAGACATCGGCCTCCTCATCTTTCTCCTCCTCTGGTTTCAGAGAAAACAAACTACTTGAGAGTCACATGACCACTCCCTCCTCCTCCTCCTCCTCCTCCTCTTCCTCCTCTGCATCTTCCTTCTTCATCAGCTAAGAAATTCTTTCCATCATGCTGCCAGCACTTGGAGATGTGACTCAGGAGAGCAGAAGGCTGTGCTGAGTAAAAACAAAAAAACAAAACAAAAAAAAAAACAGAAACAAAAAATGAAGATGGCAAATAGCATCTAAATAAAAAAAGAAGTTAGTGAAAAAAACCCCCAAAACATGGGTTGCCTGACTTTTGCTTGTCAATTGGTCAAGGGGTGATACAACAAAGAAGTGATAACAGTGTTTATCAAAGTATGCTGTATAGAGTACTGTAAACTAGAAATATTTGCAGCGTTAAATTTTCGCGAAGTAGAGCCGACAGGCTTTTTCGCGACATGAAATATTGCAACTAGCATTCAATGCAGGGTGGACAAGAACTTTCACATGCATTTTGATTTTGTGAATCTTGGCTCCTCGCAAAATTCATGAAAATTTCTTGCACACAAAAATGAATCATTTTGCAGTATATAGATTCAATTCATGACTTTTGTCTCCTGTGAATTTTAAGTTACGCATATCCTTGGTGGTATAGACCGTTGGGTAGTAGAAAGCTTTACTTAACACATGTATTCTTTTCTTGGGTATGTATATGTAGGATTCTCTAGATATTTCCCTCTTTTACATCCATTACACTGAGTGATGTAACAGAGCATAAAATCCAGCCAAAGATTGCACAAATTTTACACACCTATGGAGAAGGTTAGTTTTTTTGTTTTTTGTTGTTGTTAAGATGAAAATAGTTGTGATATATGTTTATGAATGGTATATCTGTCACATAGCAAAATCAAGGTCTATGGAACCCTGTACAGACATGCAATGCAAACTAGTGGTGAACACTGATGATCCAGGTCAGTGCAAAACTGAGGCATCAAAAATGATAATTTCAAATACAAAATAGATTAAAATATCACATTTTCCCCCAAAGCTAGGCTCCACATAAACAAGACATGACAACATATGCACTGTACTTCATGTATGCGATGTATGTACTTCTTGATTTACAAGCACTAGAGAATATTTGATGGAACAAAAAAAAAAGAATAACACAACTGCCACGGTACCACAATTATCGTAGCAAGGACAATCTTCAATCAAACGTGAAATATTCGTGATTTGATTATGCACGCAATGCATTCAGTCAGTCATGATGGCAGCTAGCGCAACGCTCATCTCCGACACATAAAAATGCTCGCCGTTAAAGCATGTGTGGCACGAAGGAGACGAAGTAGGTCACATTCATGTGGCCATGAGGGTATAAGAAGTTGAAATACCGGTGGCTTTGTTTAGGGATTAAACTGCTCAAATGCATGAGACATATAACCCTTCATGTGCCCAGGCACTTGATCTAACAACTTATACTGAGCTTTCTCACCAGTATTTAGTAATCTATTGTGAATTGACCTACTTGTAATGTTTGCAAGCCCACTCAGGTGTAACAATCAATGTACCATAGTTAATACAAAGGCCATGGTAACACGATATTTATCAGGGGGATTATGGGTAATCTTTATTAATTGACTAATAAGTTTTGCAGACATCTGCGCCAATTGGCAAGAGAAGCACTCCAACGTGCATGCCGATTGGCGTTTTGGTGTACCACGCAATACTGGTTCCACAGCTCATTAAAGTTTGTCAAACACTGTGGAAACTTGTGTTCTACACATTAGTATCAAAGACAGTATATACAATGTTTGCATGAAGGAAAATGTCGCTTTCATTTATATATATATATATATATATATATACATATAAAAAAAAAATATATATATATAAATATATATATATATATATATATATATATATATATATATGTAAAAATAAAAGATAAAAAAGAAACAAAAATCTGGGTGCCTCAAGTCAACTACAGTTGGTTTCATTACATTTTTCTTTTTCAATTTATCATCATCATCAGTAACTACATACTCCCTTCCTGTTCCACAGATCTCTACAAGGATCGGTACTTTTTAGCTGTGAAGAAAATAGTACACACATTAGAAAATAAATAAACAAACAAACAAACAAACAAACATTATCTCTCATTCTCCCTTTTTTTCTCTCTCTCATCTCTTTCTCTCTCCCACAAAGTGTCAATTCTGCTGTCTCATTCTCATACCTTTGAAGAAATATGATGCTTTAATTGAGCACAGTAAAATATCCATTATCTCTCTCTCTCTCTTTTGCTCACCACCTGCAGACAAATAAGAAGGATTATGAGGGCGGAGAACACCTGAAACAAGACGACAAGAAACAGATGAGACGTACCAAAGAAGAAACCCGGATTGCTGGTACGATTCTGCATAGACAGAAGAAATTTAGCAGTGAGAAAACACGATCCACTCAGCGTGGGGGAAATTCACAACAAGTGTCAAAGGAGAACCCTCAGGGGAGAAAGAAAAAAGACAACAACAACAACAGATACAATCGTCAGACGCACTCGAGAGAGTCTGAAGAGTGCGAAAAACATGTCTGAGAGAGACAAATCCATGCTTTGACACCGAAATTGAGCCACTCTATCAGGCATGCGTAAAAGCACTCTGATCATGACAAATTGGCAACACAATGAAGGGTTTAGCCCAAATGGAGTTTTTGACTTGCCTGGCAGTCACAGGCATTATTTCATCCTCTTTGTGTATGGATGTTTGTAGTGCTTTGTTTTTGCCTACGTGTATACCGTAAAGAAACGAGGTGTCATCGCAAAACTAGGATAACTAATTCCAGACCAGGTCGAGTACCTGTATTGGATGAACCAATCGGCCTTGCAATGAATTGTTTTCTCTCTTTTCCCTCGTGCCTTTCCTCTTTCCCATTTCCTTCTGGAGAAATTTAAAGATGATAGACCAGAACTTGGAAGATGCACCTTTTGGAATGAAAACACACGGCCTGAGTTTTTGCGTTGATCCACATGGTTAATTCCAGACACAGTCAAGTGCCGATATTTGAATCAACATAATAGCCTTGCAATGAATTATTCAACTTTTTTCTTTTTCTTTTCCTTCCTGTATGGAATGTTTCTTCAAAAGAATCAAGGAATTCAAGGACAACGGATCAAATCTAGGGCAGACTCACAATCTTGCATGAAATTGGGTGCTAGGTTCAGTCTCTTCTGGAACACATCAATAATCCCAAATAGGCACAAACTAAAACATACCAAGAAAACAACAACAAACAAACAAAATGTGCACTCACATAAAACACCTCAAATGGTTGACGAAAGTACACGTGACCCACTGGATCTTACCCGCCTCCCTTTCTCGTCATAAAGAAAAGATACAGGCAGGAGGCTTCATCGGAAGTAATAAATGTGCCATGTTGGGTTATTTGGAGCATGTGGGCAGACAGGCAGGATAAGCTGGATGTAATTACGTCAAGGTGGGCGCAAAAAAAGTTGCCATCTTTGGTAGATGACTCAGGAGATTTGACGAGGAGGCAATATGGGGAAAGTGGGTAACCGTGTAAAAAAAAGAAAAATGGGACGGCAGGTTGTGTGTTCCACTTCACCAGTAATCTACCATGATACTCCGATTAACATGAATTGTTTCCGGAATGAAGGCCAGCTATGTGTGCTGTCTTTCATATCTGCAAACTATCCATGGCGGGGGAAAGGGTGTAGGGAGGACGGGAGAGGAGAGAGGGGTGGAGGAGAAAGGGGAAGAGGGGTGGAGGGGGGAGGGTAGGGGGAGGGGAGGGGAAAGGAGTGTGAGAAGGAGACAGCTGGAGTGAAATAGGAAGGAAAACATGCGAACATGAATTATTGTACCAATACCCTGGAAATCAAGTTTGAGTACAGCTAGAATACACAAAAACAGCCATAATTCAACTGTGATAGCCCCTGAAAGCATACATACTTCAATAAATTAGATCATATCTCCATAAAAATTTGGCACAAGTTCGTGCGTGCTCCATTAGTGCTGGTACTGATGTGTGCGAATTCTAGCCATACATGTACATTTTTACACATGATATTTAGATTCCATGTCGATCAGTCAGCTGATCGAGCGCACACATTGCATATCATTATCATTCAAGACTTAAAATATCAATGCACAATCGTTCCATTCAAAGTGATTGACTAGTCTATTTCAAGTCATTTTTTTTTTCTATACTCTTTAAAAACTTACATTTAAACCCCAATAAACTAGAAATGTTGCTACAGCGACTGGTTATACCCCCGCCAAACAACATTTCATAAGCTTTGGTCAAAAAACTGAGGAAGTAGTTAAATCCGCAAGATCTTTCCTTGATCTTCTGCCATTAATATGCCGTTACCATGGCAACGTACTTTCGGGTACTGTCAAAAAATGCGTCTTGCACATCTACAACCAAAGGCACACATCTGTACCAAGTTTCATGGAAATTGGGCAAAAACTGAGTAGTTTGCAACACAAAATTTTCCATCATTTTGGCTCATAATATGTGAGCTGTTACCATGGCAACATACTTTTTGTCACTGTCAAGAAATGTGTCATGCTGACCTATATCCTAAGACAAACATTCAATATGAATTCCATGAGAATTGGAAGAACACTGATAAAGCAGTTTTGCCATGAAGCATTTTGCCCTATATTTTACCAATAACATGCCGTTACCATGGCAACGCACTTTTTGCCACTGCGGAAATATGTGTCTTGCACATTAACATATTCAGATGAACATCTGTACCTAATTTCATAAAAACTGATCAAAAACTGTGGGAGGAGTTCGCGACGCAAGATTTGTACCCATTTTTGCCCATAATATGCTGTTACCATGGCAACGTACTTTTGGGTACTGTCAAAAAATACGTCTTGCACATCTACAACCCAAGGCACACATCTGTGCCAAGTTTTATGGGAATCGGTTGAAAACTGAGGAAGTAGTTCGCGACGCAAGATTTGTAACGGACCGACCGCCTGACCGACTGCCCGACCGACCGCCCGCCCGCCCGACCGCCCGACCGACCGCCCGACCGCCCGACCGTCCGCTGATTCCTATATACCCCCTTCAAACTTCGTTTGGCGGGGGTATAATAAAAACTGGAGTGACAAAATGTGACCACCCACAACAAAAGGATCCGAAAGTCGCTGACAGCTGAGCCAAGAAAATTGAGTTTGCAGTCAGACCATCTAAATTGGTCAAACCATCAATTTCTGTTTTTGGCATAAATCTTTAGTCTAATGTCATCTGCTGAAATTTTGAAGCTAAATGATCAAGGGAAAGGCAAGAAATTAGCATTTTTCTGGACTATGATTTTCAGACTCTCAATGGAACAGAAACCTGTCCGAGGATTTGGATTTAGTGCCACAGAGAGACTCCGCCCCTAGCAACGAGGGAGTGATCTTATTGGTCAGTACGTGGCTGCCTGGTTACTGATTGGTCGTGCGGAGACTGCTGGCGCTAAGCTTGAATGAATATCGCAGAGGTTGCTAGGACCGTACTTCTATTGTCATAAGGTGAAAACTGTCTTACCTCCCCTTGATCACGACTGCGTCGGAAGGAAAACTGCAAAGGCAGTTTTCTCGAAACATTGATTTCCAAGACCACTTGACATGCTCTCATAACCCGTTGAGGACGAGTCCCGAGTATACTCGGGCAACCGTCTATGGAAAATGCGTGTTGTAGCAAAATCAAACCGTCCTCAACGGGTTAAAACCATCGATATCTCTGCAACTGAGTACTTTTATGAGTCAGGTTATATATGAGATTAAAGCGGAGGAGTAAGGAAATAATGTCATGCCATTTTCAGAAAATAGACTACCCCCGACTTTCGGATCCTTTTGTTGTAGCGGGTCACAAATATTCTAACATTTTGATGATGGCATGTCTCAAGTATATAAATATATAGTGGTATACTTTAAATGCTGCGGAAGAGGAGAGTAAAGGGGAAAGGGGTCACAATAAATTTGAAAATAAATTTGAAGAAGAAGAAAAAGAAAGAAAAAGAAGAATGAGATTATGAAGATGATCTTTGCTTGAAAACACTTGGGGGTGGGGCGAGGGTTGGGGTATAGTTGAATTTGGAATGGGAAATGAACATGTGGATGAATGAAAGGAACAGTTTACTACATATGCAAGCAGGCAGGCTGAGAAAATGGTGTTTTATAGGGAGCTCGTGCATAACCAGTCTCATAACGAAATCACAATGTAGATGGTAGAAAACATTGAACAAAACTTTAAAAACTCAAAACGTTGCCAGAACACCTGTCGAAATCTCTTCCTGCAATGCCCAGTGGCATCTTTTGAATAGTGGTCTTCTGGGGTTTAATATGACATGCATCAAACCACCACGTGAGCCTACTGTAAATTGATCTAATGGTGCAAACTGTGGGTGGAGAAATAAAAATCATGTATTGTGCAAGATTTCGCTGGGTAATGATGACCTAGAGGCAGTTGCACCAATGCTACGAAATTCTCTGCATGAAGACTACTGTATATGCCAAATATTTTGCAAGGTTTCTATTTTCATGAATTTTGCATGTTTGGTGCTATTCACAAAATTAAAGACAAGCGAAAATAATGACTCTGATCCCCGATATGAATGTGACACACACATATACAATTCTCCGTTCAGTATGGTACTACATGATCGTGAATCTTGCCTCCTTGCGAAATTCATGAAAGTTTCATGCACAAGAAAATTTCCTGTTTTACAGTCCACTTGACATACTGTTGGTGGAGTCAAGGGCACAACCTTAAGAACATTCACACACACACACACACACACACTCAAGTCACATGAGAAATATATAATCCTGTAATGATATCATAATCATATAAAAAATACATAATCGTATAATGATATAATCACATGAAAATTCAAGTCATTACCTCATGATGAAAAACAAAAATGTTGGCACTATTGAAAATAAAATCAGGTGTGTTTTTTTTTTCTCAAAAAAGCTTTGCACTGTATCAATATCTGGAAGAAATACTTTCTCTGAGAAAATATATCAACAAAGTACAGGTGTTTCTTGCTCTACCTGACACTAGCAAATGTCAAATATCCTTTCTTTAAGCAACTACATAGCATAGAACGTCAACATGATACAGCAGTATTTACTCTATCAAATACCAAATATTATTTGAGCAATAGTAAGGATTCCTACGTTGAGTATTGACATTCTATACACTTTCCCCTCCCCCTCCACTCCCACCACCACAAGACAAAGTGCGTTCACCTGGAAAGGACTCAAAGGATGAGTGATAGTGATCGGCGAGTAGGAATTCTTTCATCTTCTTCAAGACTGTTTCTGGCATATTTGAGGAAATTCTTCCTCAGATTGTGTTTCTTCCAGGTGACTGCGACAACGTAAAAGAAAAAGAAAAAGAATCTAAGAACTAATGTGTTGAAAACATGTACTCTGGCGTAAGTAATCACAATGCCACGAAGATTTTTTTTTTTCGAAATGTCATCTACGCGTGTGCAAACGATTTCATGCGGGTATGCATTGACTGCAGGGGAGCATTTGCGTCTTGTCTTCCGCCCTCTGAATGAATCTACTCATGTAGAATAAGACCAGTCTGCTCGACAATGGATCAGACACAATGTGGAGTCATCCGCAGCTCTCGACCGCAGAGCATTCTGCACATGCAATGGTGACTTGCTTGTCACCATTTCTGACACGTGATGCAAATCTATGACTTTTCTTCTTATCATGGATTCAGATTGTCTGTGAAAAAGGAAATTCTAAAAACAAAAGGTAATGGAAACAAAGGTATAAAAGTGAACCTGCATCACACTGCACCGCACTTCCCCCCCCCCCCCACCCCTCCCCCCCCCCCAAAAAAAAATGCACATGTTAATACAACAACATAACCTTTGGGGTCATCTTGACTGGTTTGGGGATTTTGTATTGTGTCCTGATACAGTTTCTTTATTTTTATCTATAATCAGAGCTTGCAGAAGCTCAAAATTAAGTAGTGTTTTCACACGTTTCACATAGACTCATTTTGTTTTTGTTTTTTGTCTCAAATTGTTTTCCTCCATTTTCCATCAATGACGTATGTGAAATGATGGATAATATCCTCTTCAGAAATGACCAAAGCTTTCAGTAGTAGTTTTGAATCTTTGACAAAACAATAACTTAAATGTTACCGGTCTGTGTACTAGCAAATGTATCAAATCTTGATTTCATATGATTATTCCTTCACAAAGGTTAACATGAACCTTATACAATTTCTTTCTTTCAAGTGCCTGTCATATAAAGTGGGAAAATACTTTCTGAAGACTGTACAGGGTATTTTGCCAACAGGCTTCATGATTGATAAGTAAAGCCGAATGTTGAAGTATCATACATTCATTTAAAAAGAATTATAAAACAAAGTGTAAAAAAGGAGACTTTTAATGCACAGTCCTCTGCCCATGACATTTAAAATCAAGCTCAACTCAAAGAGACATTTGTTGATAAAAATACTCCAAGTTGATCCAAAAATTAGGGCAATGAAATTTATTTCCACCGATGTGGGTCAAAAGGTTGCCTGGCATACCGTACAAACTTTAAATGAATGGATGTTATATGCTTTTTATTCTCTATTGAATAGAAAAAAAGAAGGAAAAGTAAGATATTTTTCTTCTTTTTTATGTATAGACTGTGTGTGTGTGTGTGTGTGATAGGAGAAATACAGCGGCACTTGGAACATGTCTAGTCATTTACTGCACTACGGGCTTTGAAAGTTTATAGACTAAAATTGTATTCTTGATGCATATCCTCAAAAAGAAGTGGTATTTCTTATTAAAATTGCATTGACTACCTAATCTGCTTTTTTATAAAAAGACAAAACATATACCAATCCATAAAGTTTGGGGAAAAAAATGCACAACACGAAATGCCAAGATGGCTAAATACTTTTTTTTGGGAAAGGCAGTAATCGACTACCACGGACATTGCCTTACACCTTGCTGCATGCAAACCAGAAAGGTTCCCATGTTATTCACTTCGGTTTATCGTTAATTGCATTTGTGTTACTATCGCACATGACTGGAAATACATGTATATACACACATATAAATAGATAGATGAGTAAAAACATACATAGAATTATATGAATATGTTTGATCTTTGATCATGTACAATAGATAGACTGTGCAATTCACTCTTGTTCCAACTTTCCCATTTTCTTGTGGAAATGCAAAATTTTAAGGACCCTTTTGAGGACCACTACTTCAAAATACCATTGAGACATCATTCACAGTATAATTACTAACTTGTAGGTAACGATAGAGGAAAAGCACTCTGAATAACACTGCAGTTGGTAAAGACAGGCATGTGACCAGCATGTGCTCTGCACAAGCATTGTACATTTACCTTCTTGCTTGTTGGCCCATTACCCATTAAATAATGACAATTCCCCACAGCTGCTGTATAAGACACTCCAGGCTCCTTCATCCGATAGGTTACCTGGCATATATTGCTCATTCAGTTTCACATGCAGACTACTCTATCAAAGTTAATCTAGGTCAGTCTCATGAAATAGAATTGAGTAAAATAGAAGGAAATGGCCCTCATTATTAGATCAAATTTCTCTTTCATTTTCCCAAGCTTTCACGGTATCCTTTATTTATCATCACAGTGAACTAAAAATGGAAAAAGGCCCTCAAGAAGGAGTGAAGAAAATCAAGCCACGACTGATCACATGACTAAAAATATGAACTGATTGATAAACGAACCCTTCAATTAGTCGATGAATGATATCTGACAAATGCTTCGTGAAAGTCAAATGGGATCCATATATAACTGAGAATCCACCTCCCTCCCGTAAAACTGTCTTTAATGTAGTGGGAATCATGACCTATGATACCCTGGGCATCGCTCTGAGCTTCCTGCACCATGAATTCTGCGGGCAGTGCGGTTGGTAGCCGCTAAAGAGAAATGTGTCGTAATAAGTGCTCCTTTATGATCACTCTTAAATGTTCACCACTATATATTCTACGCTACTCACAAAATGTCAAAGGTGCCGGTGTTGGCATCAATAGAATGCCAAAGCTGGTCTCGGCGTGACCCAAAGTTCGCCTAGTTTGGGCTCAATGGCAGATGATAGGACACAACCATCCCTAACATTTCAATCCTGTGATATTTCACCTCTGACTTTATGCCCTACAGCACACTGAGCAGTGTCCTCGAAGAAATATATGACGTCGGTGATATTTGACGGCATATAGACGACCTCAGCATGGCATGCATTGTCAACTATAGGGGTAAGCATTACCTCACAAACCACAGATAACATCATATGTCAATGTTTCAGGGCAAAAAAAGAGAAGAAGATACAAAAGATGCAGAAATAACAGAATATGAGACAGAAAGATGCACAAAGGAAAAGCTAAATATATCTCCTGTCCTTTAGGATAAAGGGGAAGGAGCATGGATAACGTAAAATCCAAAAAGTTTTCTTATAAGTACTCTAAGGGAAACATAAAAGGACAGAAAAAACAAAGTAAAAGTATCTCTTGCTGGTCAGAAAAAAAATGTAGAGAGAAAAATAAAGACAGAGACACATGAATACAAAGATACAGAAATTGAAAACATACACACACACACACTCACTCATACAAACACACACAGAGGCATGCATTAAATACATAGGAAAAAGATACTTGAGAACTGGCATTTTTTGCAATATACACACATATTTATACATATATGTGAATATATTAAATTTCCTACTTATTTACATATACAGACAATGAGAGAAAGATAAGAGAGAGCTAAAAAAAAAACAAACAATGACAAAACAAGAACATACTCCTCCAGCATATTCAAATGATAAATTTCATTCCTAATACATTTGCAGGAAAAAGTAGAGAGACACAGACAGACAGACAGAATGGAAATACAAACTGCCTTCACACATTCTGATGAAGCAGTGGCGGATCCAAAGGGGCGAGCCCCCTCTTTATTTTTGTTACAACAAAAAAAAAAAAAAAGAAAAAATGGAGGGGGTGCGTGCACCCCCCCCCCCTTAATTTTGTAAAGGCACCTCCCCTTTACAGAATTCCTGGATCCGCCCCTGTGAAAAGTAAAGAAATAGGAGAAAGGAGGAAAAAATTAAGATATTAAACTGAAGGGGAAAGTAGAGATGTCACTCCTGTGACTAATTTACCAGAGTAACATGCTTCTCGCTTTTTCCTCTCTCTCTCTCTTTCATCTCAACCCTTTCACTATGTGTCCTTGGCAACATGTCAAGCTACATCAAAGCTGGAAGAGGCAGCAGGGAGACTGACCCAGTTGAATGCAGAAAAAATGGGTCACGTGACATGCATTTCGTGAATCTGTCCATGGAGACGGGAAAGTGTGTACAATCCTAATATCAGACTTTTAAATGGGGCTTTACTTTCCAGCCTTGAGTGCCACTGAAATATGAATTTCAATGTCATGCATCTTTGACAACACTGTCTTTTTTTGTTATAAAGTAGCTAATGACATAAAGAGGAGAGACGGCCTGGTTCCATGAAATGGTGTCCTGAAAATTGCCGTCAATGTACTCGCCGAAAAACGACCCCGGTAAATCAGGGCAAACCCTTCCCTGGTGGTCACGTATCTGTTTCCCAAGGAGGCCGTGACGTCTCTGTTCGATGTTTTTGGTGTCAGTACTAATACGGAAAGAAAACGTGCAGCATTCTCCTAGTTCAGTTTTGCCTCGTATCTTGCACTGGTGAGCTCATATCTTCACAAGATGTCCGAGGTCATACCAACACTGCTATCTAACAGACAATGACCTTTGGCCTGTCTATATGTGACCCTGCATCACAAAACCAACAAAAAAGTCACCAGACACAGATTTTTAGTTCAGGGCAGATTCTGAAAGAGCAGACTCTAAACTATAAAATGATGTAAAACTCAATTCACAGAGACTCTCCTTATTTATCTAAATATTGGAAAGAAAGCAAACACTCTGGAAAGTGTATACTGAAAAAAAAAAAAACAGGGTCTGAAGTAAAGGGTCCATTCAAGCACTTAATCTTATGAAGCAGTGCATGCTTGTACGTGTGTAATAAATGAGACAAAAAACAGGATGTACAACATTACATCAACAGCAATTAAGGAATTATCAGATTAAGCTTAAATTGAGCATACTCTATCAATACATTCTATCCATTACTAATACCAACTTTAAAAGCAGTAGCCAGTAGCATCACTCTTTCACAAGTTATTAGAGTTGAAAGTGGAGAGTATGTGAAGGATTTTTAAGAAATGAAAAGGGACCTCAAAGACATACCTAATCACTCCATAGAAGTTGTCTAGAAACACTGTTTAAAACACTATTTCTCATTCGTTCTATTATCCCAAGTTTAGAATAATGTAGAAGAAGAATTACTTTCGCAGAAAATATAAAAAAACTCAAGAATGACTAAAGATTGTCACATTTCACCTATTTTGAATCCTACATGTCCTATGGGCATACAACTTTTTGTTGGTTTTGTGATGCACAGTCACATATTATATACTTTGTACCACTATTTTTCCTATGAAGTATCATTTATGAAGATAAAAAATAATGATTAAATGGATATACAGCAGACCCTTGTGCTTTCATGCCAATTTGTTTGATACTACTCTGAATAAAAGTTATACCATAATACTCTTCTCTTGGATTACATGGTGTCACTAATAAAAATGGTATGGAAAGCACACCCACGAATTACAATGTAGCTGCATTTTTTTTTTCAAGGGGTCCCAGGCACAATGTAACATAGAGCATAACAATTCACAACAAATGAGAAAGTATAAGATAATATTGCAGGGCTCAGCACTAACTTTTTCTCTGGTTGCCTGTTTGGGTCAATCCAAAGCTTTGAACTTGAAATTTTGGTGGCCCGAAATAAAAGGAAATATAAAAATCCAATCTGAATTTTTTGCTACCTGATTGGGCCACGAAAAGAAAGACTGCAGGGAAACTTGGTGGTCTGACATCAATTCTTAGTGGCCCTGGGCCACTGGGGCCTGTGCTAATGTTGAGCCCTGAATATTGTCAGCTGTGATGTTCAGTCCGATGAGCTGGGAACCACAGCTTTCCCTTTCATTCCAAATTCTGTCATCTCCCTTGCTTTCCGCCTTCAGTATACCTGCAAATTTTGCTCACACCTACACAACTGCTTTCCATAATACTGAAAAATTTACAAACGTCTCTTCTCTTGGGAGCCTCTTTCCCCAGGAGAGAGGGAGAGGGGGGTGGTGGGGGAGAGGAGATAAAGAAAGAGAGATAGAGGACAGAATCTACGAAAGATACATTTTCGAAAGGACCAAGTATGGTAATTGCCTATTCCCAAGTGGCATATGGTGTCCACATCCGACACTCAATGCCAACGCAGCCACGCAACCTTCACCGGAGATCTAGAGATCACGGGAGATACAGTCAGTGGTCTCTCTCTTGATAAAAAGCCTGATAAACAAAAAGTAAAAGGGAACGATGAAAGACTCGCCTCCCCATCCGATGAACTTGCACACGGGGAGGATGTAGAGTGGCAACAGGCAAGGTCACGGCGGCAACAGAGGAAAACTTAAACCTTTATTCTTCAGATGCTCGTGCAGCCAGCTGTCAAATGCCAGTATTTTGATGCGGGTCCCTCTACACTCGGGTCTTAATGTAAAAGTTACACATGCCTACTGGAGCGTAGCAAATACAACAGGGCCTCGAGATGGGCACCCTGATGACATCATTGTGATTAGTAATGGGTCACATGATCGTTTCTACAAAATTATGGACAGTTTTAGGACACGTGCGCTGAATGGCATGGAAAGACTCGTAATGATTGTAGCAAGCAACTATTGGCTGTATCAGGAAGAAGAGGAGGAGAAGGAAGAGGAGGGGAGAATGTAGAGAAGTAGCGATAGTACCAATGATAATACTTTATCAATCCTTGTGGGTTTTAACGTTGAAACAGTTTGTCAGGATATTGAGCATTTATTAATGATGATGCTTATTTGGGCTTTGTTATGATAGATAATACCAATGTAAAGAACTCCAAAATTGTAACTTATATGAAGGACATAGGTACTTAAGAGATCATATCAGAGTAGACAGATATATTCTTTGATAACCAATTACAGAAAGTCTAACGTAAAGCTGTCTCATTTGACTGAATCATTCAGCAATAGCATAATTGCAGGAAAAAAAAAACTGAACCCTTGTTTCTCCCAACATCCATTTTTCTCTCTCTTTTCCCCTTTTTCTATACCTCATCTTTCTCTTTCAGAATACTTATCTCTCTCACACTCATATCATGTGCATGTATATGTACACACACAGTTCACATCTACACAAGATGAAGGAGAGAAAAGCAGGATTCACACGTACACAAATTAGCAGGATACAAATCTTGACATTTGCATGACTGTGTGAACACAAAAATCCCACAAATCAGCATGATCAGCATCGCGATGCTAATCGCTAGAAATCTTGCGCTTATTTCTAAATCAGCGCACTAATCTGCCCCGCTGTGATGGTGTGAACGCCAGACCAAATAATCTAGAGATTTTGTATCCCATCATTCAAAGTATACATCACAACAACAAAATAGATTTATCGATTGCAATTAGTGGGCTATTTCTGTACATGTGAACGCTTGCAAAAACTGAGATTTGGAATATTGCGCTATTTCTGAGTGTGTGAATGCTTTCCAAAAAAAATCATGAGATTTTGAGTGTGATCATAATCTCACTATTTTGTAGGTGTGAATGCAGGAGAGAGAGAGAGAGAAAAAAAAAGAGAGATACATACTTATTTATATCTGTATATGTTACTGGATCTCTCTTTTCATCCAATGCAAAAAGTCAACAGTAACAAACCAACATACTGTAATATAACCAGAAATAGACTTGACCTGGCATAGTTTTCCCCTTCTTTCATACAGAACAACAGAGTTATTTACATGTATCCATATTCACAGAGAGAAGCCTTTAGCTCTATTGACCAGCAACAGCTGAAACGGCTTCATTTATCCTACTTTAGAATGCATCTCCTGAATGTTTTGATGCACTAGCTGTGTTGTATTTGTGTGAGTCACTATTATTCCTTAGCATCTGAGTATTATCTCTATTTAACATCTTCACTTCTTCTTTTTTTTTTTTATTTCCTTGTTCCTTTTTACATCTTCTATTTTTTATTTTCATGACTTGAGAAAAATAAAACCCCCAAGAACAAAGAGTTTCTCAGGCTTTCCAACCTCGATCCTTAAACTGTAAAATACAGTGACTTTTCTGCATTGCCACATTGAAAAGCCATTAACTTTCCATTAACTTATTTTTTAAAAGTCTATCAAAATCGCTTCAATACATTCAGAGAAAAAAAAAAAACATTGTGCAGTTACCATTTCTCTTCTCATTCTCATTACTCTTCTCTTCTGCATTTACAAGAGCCTCATATCTGGTAAAATAAGTCATGTAGAGCTATCTCTTTTTATTGTTTGGATGCTTAAAAACCATAAAATACTGGAAAGATAATCTGTACAAATGTCATTATCTGATATCTGTTTGTTTGTTTGCTTGTTTGTTATTGTGCAATCCTTGAAGTTATGAACTCCAGTTCTGGGAAAGAAACAATGCTTTAAATTTCCATTGGAAAATATATCAAACATGATGAACCTACTGGTAATGAGACAGTATACTCCACCACACCGTAAAAGGTGAAATCTAATCTTGTTGATATGCCAAAGGGGTATATATGAACTGGTACATCCATGAACTCCAGAGAATCGAAAAATAAGCTGTAAGTTAGTGAAGAAAGGAGGTTGGGGGATTGAAGGTTGAGGAAAATGAAAACTGCAGAAAGAGAGGAAAACAGACAGACAGACACACACACAAAGACCAATAGATAGATGGTAAGGACAGATAGACAGAGAAGGAGAGGTTGACTGAAAGACATACTGACAGAAATAGAGGATATACAGAAAGAGAAACAGATGAGGAGAATGATAGAGATGAGACATACTGACAGAAAGAGAGGAAGATATACAGAAAGAGAAACAGATAAAGAGAATGATAGAGATGAGACATACTGACAGAAAGAGAGGAAGATATACAGAAAGAGAAACAGATAAAGAGAAAGATAGAGATGAGACATACAGACAGAAAGAGAGGAAGATATACAGAAAGAGAAACAGATAAAGAGAAAGATAGAGATGAAACCTACAGACAGAAAGAGAGAAAGATATACAGAAAGAGAAACAGATAAAGAGAAAGATAGAGATGAGACATACTGACAGAAAGAGAGGAATATATACAGAAAGAGAAACAGATAAAGAGAAAGATAGATATGAAACCTACAGACAGAAAGAGAGAAAGATATACAGAAAGAGAAACAGATAAAGAGAAAGATAGAGATAAGACATACTGACAGAAAGAGAGGAATATATACAGAAAGAGAAACAGATAAAGAGAAAGATAGAGATGAAACCTACAGACAGAAAGAGAGAAAGATATACAGAAAGAGAAACAGATGAGAGAGAGAGAGAGATAGAGAAAAAAAAAGATACACACAGAAAAAGAGATAGAAAAAGAGAGAGAAAGAGGGATAGATTGAGGACAGCAAAAGGAGAGAGAGGACGAGACAGATAGACAGAAAGAGAGAAAGATATACAGAAAGTGAAACAGATAAAGAGAAAGATAGAGATGAAACCTACGGACGGAAAGAGGAGATAAGAGAGAGAAACAGATACACACAGAGATAAGGAAACATAAAACAGAAATAGAGAGAGAGAGGGAGAGAGGGAGAGAGAGACAAAAAGAAGGGAAGAGAGAAGGAAAGAGAACAGACGGACAACAAACAGAGAGAGAGGGGGAGAGAGAGCAGAAGAGGGATGGACAGAGTCTACACAGAACAGTTTAGCAGAAAACTAGGATTTCCCGGTGGCCAAATTAAATCGTGTCTTGGAAACACTGTCTGCGTCATTGCGAGGAACAACTACTACAAAATGGCCTGAAACAGAATTCCCTCCGCGAAGCACATGCATTGACCATCCGATCTTACCTTCCACGAAAGTCCTTTCCCTTCGAGAGCAAGAAACATCACGTCATTTCACATACATTCATAGAAAGCAGCCTCCTTCTATTCCACAGGTGCGAATTCACACCCCAAACACGCTTCCAAACAGCATTCAGTATGTAAGTCACACATGCAGTTTTTTTTTTTGCATTGGCTATAATACTCATCACTGGCAAGAAAAAAAAAGATTTTCTGATTCTTCCAATTTTTCCCTTCTTGAGGGATTTACTGTCGACATTTCAGATGAGATTGATTTTGTCGGCAAAGGAGATGCAGAATTTCCAGGGCAAATGTTGTTTCCATGGCAAAGTAAATTCACATTAACCCTTGACCTGCCACGTTCATGTGTACAGCTTGCATTCTACAGAGCATCACATTCATGTTTAGTAGCACACCATGGGTTTACCCCCTCACATAATTATGCTCACATCCATGTTCATTCATCGTCCACTCTGACTGAGCTTGGCAGATTGAATTGCACGCATTACTGAGTCTATTGTGCAGGTAATCTCCCAGTCAACTGCCCATTAAGGACAATTTTGTGACAGTCAGTGAGCTGTTGTTGTTGTTCTTTTTTCAAATCTCCACATCAATCTTGCACAGAAGAATTACTCAGTAGGTACGTTGAGTGTGTATCGTGATACAATGAAATCCAACATGTTTTTAGCACAAACAATGATAAGATTTGATTTTATATATATCTCTTCTCTTTTACGTGAGCATGTGGCTTTTTTTATTACAAAAGAAAAAAGATAACAGTATCTCAGACTTAGAAGTGTTTCCTTTGAGCATGTTACATGCAAATAATTAAGTACATTTTGCGATGTCAATGTGAGCAAAACATTACATAACATGTTGAACAACATGCTCAAAGCATAGTGGCAAAGCAGACTAAATGCTGTGGATGTCTCAATACTCAGGCTTTCATAGAGAGAGGAGCAGTCAATAAGAATATCAAAATTTTTTTTCATTGTTGTCATTATTATCATCATTATCATTATTGGTATCATGCATCATCATAATTACCAGTAATATCATCTTATTTCAACATCAACAGGTTATGTAATTAATATCATTATCACGGCTTACTATTAGAGTTAGTTGGCACTTCAACGATAGTAGACTCTGAAAATACTGCCCACATCCCTGGATGTCCTTGCCATGAACTTTTCGCACTCACTACCAGACGATTACATAACACTGTCCCAGACAGCCTCTGCAGCAGACAAGAGCGTCTGCTGCAGCCTCGTTGGACAAGATATCATTACACGAAATAATTCAATTTAACTCGGTGGTTTCTGAGTAGTTTAATTCCTCATAAGTTACGTTTAGACGGCAGGCCCTAACCTCGAGGTTAGGAAACCTTGAAGTTTAGCTCTTGCCCCCTAACTACGACGTGTGTCCACACGACTAATCTTAACCTCGAGGTTACGAAACCTCGAGGTAAAGCTTCTGCCCCCCGTAACTACGAGTGGGTCCCACTCGATGTTAAAACCACAAAACCGAAAGTTTCAGCGCACACTGCTAACAAGACGTCTATTTATTCTTTAGTCCAACCCTGTCGGACTCGCTTACAGGTACTCTTGTTCTCTGTCATGGTATGCAGAGATAGCACTGCACTGATGACTTTATGCCTTTATGAAGATATTCGTCGAAAACATTTTTTTTTTTTTTTTTTAGCGTCAGAGAAGAATATAGAATACAGTAGCGAGTTCGACGTGTTCAGTTTCAGAGATCAAGCGCATGGGAAGAAAAGATGATGTTGTTGTGTCGTGCGTCATTAGTTTTTCACGTGTAGTGTATTTGTGGTGTATGTTTGGGAGGTTGACCCGGAAGCAGAGGGAAATTGTGGGGGCTGGAGTTTACGGCGAGGTCACTCTTAACTTCGAGTTTGTTGTTTTCTGTGTCCACACGGTGCTTAACTACGGGTGGGGACCCCCCGCGGCTCGTGGTTAGAGCGCTAACCATAAGATTTCTTGTGGCTCCAAACATCGAGCAAACCTCGAGGTTTGCTAACTACGAGTGCATCTTCACGGTCCCTAACTACAAGGTTAAGGGCTCCCGTCTGAACGTAACTATAGAGTTCTAACATGATTTACCCAGTTGCTACACAGAATGGTTTAAATGGATTCCATGGCAGCACTGCCAACAAAATCACCTTAACTGAGGTGACTACACACAATATGTAATTATTCCCTGAATGTGAAGCTGCTCAATAGTTGAATTCAGAATTTTCTCTCCTTCAAAGATGAAATGGCTTCACAATAATGAGACCAGTGCTGCATACTTCACAGAATCAAAATGATGAAGAACACTTTTTTTCTACACCTTTATTTATTTCTTTTTGACTACCCAGTAAAGACTCTTCAATCCGATAACAAGTATACTCGAGTATCCATTGTTTGACCAACAAGTGTATTTGTAATATCTGATTAGCTGTCGTTTGGCTTGCAGACTTCTCAACTATGATTCTCTCAAATGGTGAGATAGATTATGAAAAGGGCAGATCAATGTGATTCTACACAACTATTGTAGCCATCCCATAAGCATCGTTTTAATCTTACAGCCACACAATTCTTCAGGTCATTGAATGGACAAGTCGATTACTTCTGCTCCCCCGCTATATAGTGCAGACGAGTTTTAAAGTCACTGTTTACCATTGGGAGCAGTGATTAAATCACATTTGGTGCATGTGTATAGTTCAGTTGTATCATAAAAATATCCTACCATTATACAAAATTTGCAATAAAGCCACAAACATAAAGGAGATATCACTATTGTTTTTTCAATACATCATAACTGTAGACAGTTTATTCCAGACACTTTGTTCACATTTTGTATGTCAATACTTTCATCTTATATTGGTTGTTTCTATCCATTGATACCTCAAAAATTTTTTTTTTTTTTGACAGATGAAGACAAATGAATGAATACTTCTCCAAAACCATCCAATTCTAGCAAATGCTAACTGGTTAAACTTAGCCACAAGTGCAACATGGCTCTCCACTTGAATCTATGCAAACTGGTTTTGAAAGAAAAATGGTTGATTTCCAAGAATCCAGATCCAAACCTCATGAATTTTATGTATTATGATTATATACAAATTTCGAGATGACCAGATTGGGCATTTTTTTATTTGCCCCTCTCCCGCTTTTTTTTTTCTGAGAAAGGGCTATTAGCATGCAAGCTTGTTGCATGCTTAATGAGTAGCAGCTAATGGCAAGGTGATTCTGAGCAATTTGGGGCCACATTTCAGTGTGACGTGGAGGAGGAGGAGGAGGAGGAGGAGGTGGAGATTGGTAATTGATGAAACTAATGAGGACAACTCAACAGCATCCATCATGGAAACTTATTGTCTCTGTTTTAATCAGTGAGAGTATGTGTTATAAAGAGGTTTACAGCCCTTCAAATCCATCCATCACTGAAAAAAAAAAATGCACATGCATGATGGGAATAGAATAACGATGAATAGGTAATGGCCGTGTAGGGAAGACAGCAATCTTTACCAGTGGTTGTTGCCATAGCACATTACACCGTGTTGATGCTCCCACCATGAATGACAGTGGTGCTGGTGGTGGTGGCGGGGTTTGATAAGTCAGGGGAGTGGAGTGGGGTACAGATTTGCATCAAATTAATGGTGATGTTTCTCAGAACTAACAGGTAGCGTAATGAATATGTTTCTCAGAACAAGCAATGAATGTGTATAAGCAATATCATCTCTTTCTGGAAAACAATGCTTCATCTCCTATCACCAATACTGATCATGCACCAATGAAGACAGTAAGCTCAACAAACCCCAAAACAAAACAAAACAAAACTGGCACACAAGGTAAATCTTGGGAAAGACCAAATTTCTAGTCACGGCACGTTCTCACTGGCTCTATCAAGCCGGGGGAGGGGATCGCTGCGAATCACGATTTCCTAGAATGATCTCATTTTGAGAGTAACTAGGAAATGAAAGTGAAATCTGTGAATTTGTGGTCAAGCACTGTTCTACATCTTGCAGCTACTCATCTGTTCAAACTAATACTTGATTGTGGTTTCCCTTTGCTTCCCATTTCGGTAAGATTTCAAGTCGCCTCAAATACGATGTATCCAGGCAGATGTAATGATTTCCGCTGAGTTTTAGGTTGAGTTTGAGTTAACTTCATTTTTACCATTCACAAATTCTTCAGCTTCCCATGAAAACTCTGTCTCCATCGATTCTGCATCGTCTTACACATCTTTGTAGCTCTTCCACTTGTTAGTTTGCCCTGGAAATACATGGAAAAAAAAAGATGTGCATTACATCATCCTATTTGAACCTATCATGGACGTTCAGAACGGGGGCAACAGACTTTGGTGCTACCGAACTGTGCATGTCTCCTCTTTAATTCTTCCTTAAAATGTCACAGTTCTAAAGTTGTGCAAGTTTCAAGAATGATACATCTCTGAGTACAGATTGCCCAACTGCAAAATGTTGAGACAGCCAAAGCTAGAATGGTAGTGGAAGCTCAGTGCAGGGAACCAGTCATTCCCTCATCTCTATCAAGCTCTGCATCATACCCAGCTACAAGTAAACAGTGTATAATCTTTAACAGTCCCTTTAATATTACGTCATAAAACACTGAGCCCTCGCCAGCCAAGGTGTTTCATTGCATATACAAATTGGGTTTGATCAGATTAAAGGTTCATTAAAGACGATTTTCATAATTTCACATCATGTAGTACATAAATCGACAGCTCCATGTACAGATTTGTGGAATTTATTGCGGTCCTTGAGCAGAGAAACAAATCTTATACAAATTACACTGAACAGTATTGATGACATAGGAGCCTTACATATTTCAGAAATGTAGAAGTGTAATTCCATTACAATACCGCTTGCTTAACAAGTTCACCTCTGTAGAATCTATGCATGCTTTCAAAATATTCTTTTGTTCTGCTTCCTTGAGAGCCCCAACTCATGCATTCTTATGGTGAGGCTACATGTCATCATCCTTGTTCATTGCAATTTGTTGCAAATTTTGAAAACATTCATATTCCTCATCCCAATCACTATAAATTCTGAAAATCTGTACTCAGTATAACTAATTTACAGTTGTTCATATGTAAAAGTCTGAAAAATCATCCAGAGGTTTTCTTTAAGCTCCAATGAATTGTTTTTTTTTTTCTTTCCAGCTATCCGTTCTTCTTTCACAAAATTCGTATGTTTCAACATTGATGATAGACACAAATACTTAAGGACCAAGGATAAGTATGAAGGAGTTTCTTAAGGCTTTTCCACAAAGAAATCTCATGATGAAAATTTCTGAAGTAAGAATTGATTAATTACTTTCTATTTCATTTTTCTCTCACAGAAAGCTAGCTTCTCATTACCAGTCCCGATTGGATAGGTTTGCCTCCAGACATGTTTGTTTCAAAGGAATGCAGAAATACCTGTACCAAAGGCACAAACATCTCTTGATGTAATGCACAAACGAGAATGGATGAAAGATAAGAAAACGATATTGCATCGTATGCTGGCTAGTACTAATCATGTTGTTTGCAGGAATACGTTAGAGCTCTTTAAGTTACTTTAAGAAGAAGACGAGTCTGCAAAAAGAAAGTTTCATGAAGCGGTAAGGCTTGGGAATCTTTTTTTTTTTTCTTACAAGGACAAGCATATTCCATCTGATAGACAATTTGTTCCTATTTTCCCCAATCCATCGCACACTGTCTGATAGAAAAGCAAGTTTCAACAAGGATGTTTTCTTTTCATATTGTTATAAATTTGTGAAATTTTGGTAGAGTGATGCACAACTATTGAAGTGTTTAGTCAGTGGATATATTTTCCTCCATCTTTTCTTGTGAACTATTACTTAGGTGTTTGCATGCTTTACTGCAAAATGATGTAGAGAGGACCCAATTTCATGTGAATTTCACAATAATTTTTGCCTGAATATTATGTACATGCATGACAAGCTGTTGATACCTGGGGGATACATTTCCCTATCCAACCATATAATCTCCCTTTGACAATACAGTTGGCGCAATGATGTGATCATGATACGGATGTATACACAACTCTGCTTCCAATTCTGATGTTTCTCATTTCTGTAAATTCTTTCTCTTCATTTTGTAAAGTGATTTGCTTCTTTGCAATAAAAGTGGAAGTTGACAAATTGAGGATATCATCTACAACACCTTCTTGTTGAAACTTCTGACTAAGATAAGAATTTTATGAAACTTGATTTACAGTCTTTGCATTTTGTTACCTACAATTTGATGTCATGTTGAAAAAAGAAATATGGGAACTGAAATCAATAATCAGATATATGCTTCTTATTTCCTGCCGATGTCGCATCTGTTAATGCCATTTAAAATCAACTCTTTGAAAACAAGCTTGCTTTCTCAATATAAAGAACATGTTCATGTTAATGACATTCAACAATACAATTTGAGGTTTTCCACATATTTTGGTACAATATTGCAATGTCTGACTAGGACTGACTCTAAACTAAATTGACTTCCAAGCAAATCCAGCCAACTATAAAAACATTTTATGGCTATTACTGCCAGTAGGAAGGAACTCATCTATATGATTGATGGCAAAACAATCCAGCCCCCCTCCCACCAAGAAAATATAGAATGCCATCTCATGAATATTCAAGCAATCTTTTCGTTAAACCTCAACTCCTCTGGATATCTCCCTCTTTCAAATTCTTAGTTGGAATTCTGTTGAATCTCACAGCGATTACTGGCTAGATGATCATTTGCTCTGAGACACAAAGCTGTCAACCTCATGATTTTTTTTTTCTTCTTCAGAATTACCACCTTATTTTGATTCTTCTGGGACTACCGGACCTTCAGGGGGTTTGTTTGCATTTTTTTTTCTCTCTCTCTTGGGACACAGGTCAATACAGAGTGACCACAAGGCCCTGGGCATGAGCTCCATTGAATATTCATACCCAGCTTCCGTGCGAACATTTTGGTCCCCTGCCATGCCGACCCATCCCTTGCCCACCTGACCTCACCGTATTGGGCATCTTTCACACATGAAATTATTCCCCAGAGACATGCATGCCCCAATCAATATTGTACCTGAAAAACATGCTAAAGTGAAGTTGTGGACAACCATAATATGAATTTTTGGGGGATGATAATATGTTCAATATTTTGATGGTACATATATATTGTGTAAGTTGTTTTTGTTTTTTTTGCATTCTACAATTTTCATGACTTTTTACTTTCAAATGACTGTACATATTCCCTCCTTTTTGTATAATATAATACATTAAAAAAATGAAACTTAAGTCAAGCATCAAGCATGGAAAGACAGTTGGTGAATTCAAGATGCTATGGCATATTCCATTTTAGTTCTTTCAGCTAAATGACTACATTTTTGCACTTTTCCAGCTTTGATGTCTGTGAGGTTATTATATGCATCCATTATATCATATATTTCATATACTATATCATATTTTCCATTTTCACATTCATCTTCAAATTTTCATGGGACTTGTAAATTTTTTGGTTGTATTTTATCCCTTTCGTGACAATGATCTCAAATGCAATTTAAAAGAATTGCATCTGAAAATAGATAACATTGACAATATCCAGGAAAATATCAACCAAACTCAATGAATGCCTCAACCGCAAATACAGACAGTGTCCCTTACGTCAACGTGCGAATCTGCTTTGCAGGTTCACACAATTAATCACCACTGTGGTCATTCAGAGTTCACCATTACCGCAACACCCCTAACGCTTCTTAAACTCTAGCGATTTTCTTTCTTCCCCCCCCCCCTTTCACCCACTCTAATATGATGAATGAAAAGGTCCCAGCCGGGGTTGCAAATATAGCACTGCATAATGAGATTTGGTGCTTCCACATGACCGACCCCGTCCCAAAATGGATCACCTTGATCGATATAGCCCATCCCCCTGTAGGTTAATTTCCGAGCATCTTCCCCCGCATCTTCCCGCATCCCTGATCAAGGAGGAGGAAAGGTCCTCTTCCTCTTCCTCCTCGGCTGTCACAGGATGGTCTCTTCTTCCAATCTCCAGAATAAACAACAAATTATCGGATACTATAAAGAAAAAAGAAAGAAAAATCTCCCCACCCTACTCCTGTCTGCAAACACAGACGCAATTACTTTTGCTCTACTGCACCTTGATGTAGAAATATTCACATCCCTTGAGTGAACCGTCTGAATATGTGTCTATCATCACGCACCATGGATGTATGTATCTAAATATGGGTACACACACACACACATACACACACACACACACACACACACACACATATATATATATATATATATATATATATATATATATATATATACCATATGTATATGTTGACTATATATTATGTATATATATACATATATGTATACATAACATACATATAAGAAAGCCTATGTGCATACTTTTAAAATGCTAAAGAGATTTTAAGGCAGGAGATAAAATGTCATGAAATTTCCATTTTTTTTATATAGAGCTGTTTTATTAATCATAATAATAATAACAATAAATATTAGTCATTCATATGGAAGAGTGGAGATAAAATTGTGTTAAAACTGCAATGTTGTTGTTGTTGTTTTTTTTTGCTACCAAACATCATGAAACAAAAGTTGCATATTTTTGGACACCAAAAGTGTAACATGCACTGACAGCATACAGAAAGAAGGCTGTCTGTACAGTTACTTCCAATAAACACAAATCAAATTAAGATTTAACTCCCTGCAAATACATGTACTTGGAGTGAAAAAAAGGAAAGAAAAAAAGAAACATATGACTTCAGAAAGAAAAGAAACATCTGACTTCAGAAACAATGACATTTTGAACCTTGCATATCGGTTGTTACTGTTACTGGCTGATACCAAGCACAATGGACATAAACTACCATTGGAATATATGCTACATGGAAATTCAGGTTTATATGAGCAACTGCTTAAACCTTCACAGTTTATCATTTCCTGTCACACAAGTCTACCAAGACAGACATAGAAAATACTTTTAGTGTATTTTGGTGATTTCATATCAAAGTTAATATTTTAAACTATCTTACACATCCATTCAAATTAATCTTATACAAATACAGCTATGCAAATTCTATATCAAATATCAGGGCTTGACACCAACTATTTTCTCTGCGGTCCACTAAAATCTTAAAATTTGGAATTCAGGTGACCAGAATATTTATTGACCCAAAATCGCATTATAAGATTTGAGCATATATGAAAACAAAAATTCAATCAATAAAAAATGGGTAGACTTATAAGCGTGTTCCAAATATAGGGTAAAAAAGCACCCTTGTGGTTTTAATTTCAACATTTTACTGAAAATGAAAATGATTTGATATTGACACCATAATATAGAGGAGAATGAGCTCTATATTATACCAATGATTCAATACCTCCCCCCCCCCATTACGATAAAGCTCTTCTCATTCTAAGTCGATGATATATGCTTATGTGTGTCAATACCTATAAACCCAACTGAAATCAATTCCACAGAAATTGGGTGCTTAATGTCTTAATTATCATATGATGAAAATACACTTTTAGTGATCATCTTGCATGACCTTCTTTAATCCGCCAATGAGAGGGATGGAGGCCAGCCCTAAAAGGTTTTATGGTAAGAGCGCGTGAGGATAAGCTAGGATTTTCAGTGGTCTAGTCTGATGCCTTAGTTATTAATGAGAGGAAATTAAAAAAAAAAAAGGAGGAAAAAATCCCAGAGAACAGACAAAGACAAGAATATTACATTTCCACATTCTAGCATTCCCTTTGGAAAGAAAAAACAGGGACAATAAACCTATGAAGTGGGAAAACAACCAGAGTATAAAAAAAGAAGAAAATGGTGCCATTAAGAGAATGCTCTCTGTCTGGGGAAAACAAATAAACAAACAAACAAACATGTTTTCCCCAACTCTATTTTCAATTTAGTGATGTTGACTGAATTCTTGTTGATCTGTGAGTCTTCATGCTAGCAGAAACACACATGACTATTTGACTCATTACAAATACAGCACTTTGGACAAACAAGGGCATTATACTACAAAATCTGATGCCAGGATTTTGTTCTGTTTTGTTTTTATTTCTGACAGGCGGTCTAACCAGTGCATTAATGCAAGTGGTGCATCCTCAACAGGCCTGTCCAGGTGATTTACAACTGCATGAGAGTTGTCAACAAATTTTCTATCGTGGGAGTGCATCTCGCCCCCAACCCCCCCACCAAAAAAAAAAAAAAACCCAAAAAATAAAAACAAAACAGACTCTCCACTTAAAGTGTCAATAATATTTGTTCCTTTAACACAAATCTGATGGCAGTTCCTACCCCATCCTCCAAGGGATAACGCATTGACTGTTTATTCTCCCTGGCCGTACTCCAGTGAAAATTTGTAATTCAGCGGGAGAACAGCATGTTCAGTAGATGCACTAAGTAGCTCGGGTGTGGCCTATGTCAACATCTAACGTAGATAAAGAATCCTTTATTTCTTCTTATATACATATCACAATCTTTTGATGATTTACGCAAATTCTTAGAGCAAAGACTCCTACACATCACCTTATCAAATGGTCGAGTGGGGTGTACTGGAGAGTAAGTAATTTGTACGTTTGGTGAATGCGATGGCAAATAATCGCAAATGTGTCTCACTGTGCTTCCTTGCAGGAACTGATGTTGCTGAATTCGTCAGTTCATTGTCTACACATGTTTAAAGCCAGATTCCATACTCATAAATGAAACCAAGGTTATAAGAAACGATGATTGACTTTTTTTTTCTTTTCAAAAAAATAGACAAGGGTGTACAAATGTCTTCCATGAAGATCCTCTCCTCATGCAATGTATTCAATTACGAAATATAAAGAAACAGCATTGCCATGGAAAGACCATCTTCTATCATTATCATGAAAGGCCACAGCATAGCTAAAGAAAATACAAAATCCCTGTCCAGTTGAAGTCAACAAGGTAGAGACAAAAAGTAATAATGATGTGCAAAGAACTTATACCCCCCCCCCCAAAAAAAAATAATAATAATCATTCATTCTCCCTTGAAAAGTAACCAGATTGGTGCTGAGCATAAACTAAGTCCAGAATTAAGGTAATAATAGGATTTACTACATGCACCTCTAACACAGGTGGATACCATTAATGGGACGGAGGGGGGGGGGGAGGGGGGTGGGGCGAGGGGAGCTGTCAAAACCTTAATGTTATCCACACTTTAGCTGCAGGTCGAAGAGGGAAATCAGAGGCGTGTTTCGGGAGGGTTAAGGATGTAGAAGACAACACTCCCACTTTTTTACTCCCTGTTCTTCCCCCCTGCCCCTCTAACATTTCAACGGTTAGAGGGGCACACCATCGATGAGACAGGGGGAGAACATGAACCTGTCGGGAGAAGAGGAGGAATGAGGACAGCCTTTTCACCATAACAACCGCATCCCGGCTCCTCAGCACATACCTGTTTTTCCTCCCAGGTCACTGGGAGGACATCTTGTTGTGTGTGTATGTGTGTGTGTGTGTGTTTTCCCTTTTGTTTTTAATATGAAAACCTAAAAAGTGAAATAACAGCAGGGTGGCACTTATGATAAAAAGAAGATGGTGCAGAGGAGACGATAGGAGAAGGTGGGATGAAAGAAAACATAGTGGGAGAAAAAGATTTGGGAGAGTTATGCGAGAGATGGGAGGATTTTGTGAGATAAATAAGCTGGGGAGAAGGAGATGAGAGTGGGAGGGGCAACTAAGGAGAGTGTACCTCATGAATAAATCTTCTCCCGTCTACCTCGGCCATCCAGGGCAGCAAGGCGCGCAATATCGGTTAGTATGCCACAACAAACTAGAGATTTGTATCCTGGGGCATGCTGTAGCAGGGGTAAAGCCTCAAGCAATGAGCACAGACAAGACATTTGGTTTTAAATTCAGTCATCTCAACAGAGTAACAAACAAGATCATCAGGAAAATATAAATAGGAGAGAAGAAATGAATTTTAGTTCAGTCCTTCTTTGTACTCTATGTAATGACAATAATCTACCTTATCATTCATTAGGACACAGAGTACAAGAATGCAAAATCAGAGTAATGCTGTAAATAGTGTGTGTAAATATCTACATGAATCACTGTTGAGATGATGTGGCATCACATGTATATCAAGAGCTAATGAATACAAGATTTGTTTAGAAGGATGCATACATATACATCTGTAACCTGTTGCAGTCTTGAAAGTCGCCTTGAACCAGAAATTAGCAACTCAAGAACCAAGCAGATGACTCTTGTTTGATGTTTTGGCTATTTGTGTGGTTGTAGTACCTTATTGAAAAATAAACCTTGTTACGCAGCTCAGACTCATGTTATTCAGCAGGTGAAATGGCAACGGGAAACCAATGCACCAAGGAGAAGGGCCTCCCTAATAAGCAAGCTAGTTTATCAGCCGGTGAAGACAGCTGATAGCATGCGTAGCAGAGGCCTGTGACATCAAACCAGGAGAATCGCTAGTCGATTGACGGCGAGGCAGACACTCCGACCGGCTTTCATGAGAGCGCAATTCCCATGTCGTGGATTGAGTGCGTAATATGCATGTGTGCATGCTTGTGTGTGTGTGAGTGTGTGCAGAAGGGGGGTGGGGTTGCAAAGAGGATTCTACTACGGTTGCTACGGCAATCTGTGGTGTGTAAACAATTCTTGTGCCGGGTGAGGCCGCGTGCTTTAATCTTGCGTCGAGTCCTGCATAGAAAAGTAGGGTGGAGTTTAGCATCAGGCACAGGTTGGCGCTCTTTGCCCCAGGAGTACGACGCCTATCTACAGCCCACGCCAAAACAAAATAAAAAATCAGCACGATGATATCTTCATAATGAGAGAAAGAGTAGCAAAAGAAGAATGGGCATACACATTATGGCAAAGATTATATAGTTTCTCTCGGTTATTCTGTCTTTCCATCCTTCTCTTATTCCACTCTCTTGGTCTCTGCCCATCTCTCTATCACCTTCTTGTCAATCTCTCCATCATGACACAGAGCGCTGCATCTACGTTACATCACGATGATATTCATTAATGTGCCTCAGTTATCATACTTCTTCATTCACGCTCCAACAATATATCAGATTAGTGGAATATTCTTTTGAATCGCAGCCATGAGAAGCAAACTTGAATGTTCATGTCTTGTTATTGCAATTTCTTCCATTGGGTTTGCTCCTCCTGAATGTGTTCTGCACACCACATGGATCTGCATTTAAACAGATACACATGCTCAAGAACTGATTTTGATGCAAGAGATTTTGACTTGAGATTTCATTTCCTTGTCATTCTAAAGCAATTTTTCCCCATGTAAATGAAAAGCTGTCTCATTTGTGTGATAGAAAGGGCACAAAACACACATGAAGACTTATAGACATTAAGGCACTATCTGACATGATATACCCCATAAAATAACCAAGAAAACATAAGGTCCATGCTTTCAATACATTGGGTTCCTAAACTGAGAATACCATGAACAAGAAAGAGCAATACAGTAAGGTCTTTTCTTCTTTTTTCTTTTAAACACATATGATCTGTTTGTTTAATCCATCATTTTGATGAGAGAATGTAGTGTTCTTTCATCATAAGATGTGAAAACATTTCTGTGATTCTTGGCTACAATCTAAAGACAAATATATCACTTCCCTCCCAAGTGTTCTTTCATCATAAGATGTGAAAACATTTTTTTGTGTGTGTGATTCCTGGCTTCAATTTTAAAGACAAATATATCACTTCCATCCCGCCCCCCACATCAACACATTACTATAGTCATCAAAGGTAATGCTGTCATCTGCACTACAGCATCTGTGTTTTGAAGATGGAAAAGAAGTAACATTTCATAAAGGGGGGGGGGGGGAGGGGAGGAGAATGATAAAGCATGCAGCGTAGTACTGGATATAATGCTCTAAGTAAGAATCTCAGGGCAAATGGATGATCGCACTGACTGTGGAGTCTTTTGGGGATATCGGGCTAATAATACTTGCAGTTTGTACCTTGAAAATATGGATTTAGTTGCCGGCGTCATGGCTAAGATACTGACAGTTTGTTGATTGTTTCTATGGGAACAAATAAAAGCTCCAGGGATATGGGCAGGGATGAAGCACACATGCCTAAATTGTTAACAAGAGATCGTTGCCACGGGAACACCAAACATAAAGTTTGAAGACGCGAATGTGTGGGCGGACGTGAGACCCACGGGTAGGAAAATTCTGCAGTTTCCATGGCAGCAAAAATGGTGTGGTGGGGCAAGAGTTGGGGGGGGGGGGGAGGGCACATCGGAGAGGAGTGGACTGACGCTTCCTGAACGATGATCAGTTTTTTCAAGATCTCTATGCAATGGCTTGGTTGCAGACAAAAATCTTGACCTATTTTCAACCATTACTACACATGCTTTAGTTTTAGAAAATTAAGGACCTGGAATGAAATCAACAATGCAAGGTTTTTGGTCAGTTTTGGATTGTCTTACTTTAATCCTTACTACGTAGATGCTACATGATATAGCTAAATACGAAATGTCATGGCAATCCTAATTCACATGCAAGGTAAGGGAGAAAGAAACTATTTTATGTCAGCTAAAGGGTTAAGAGTAACAATGAATTAATCTTACAGAGAAAAAGAAAATGATAATAAAAGCTGCAGCTACCGGTGTTACTATCTGCAATGTTCAACAAAATGGTAGAGTTCAAGAGATAATATAGCCAGCAGGCAGTAGTCATCAAAATTAAATAACTATGTATGCTATCTATACAGAAACATAACATATATAATGTTTACATATATATATATATATACATATATAATCTACATAATTATGTATTAATGAATTATACACAAACACACATATGCACGTGCATACAGACAGACAGACACACACACACACACACACACTCATGTGTATAGATAGACATACACCTGTATCAGTATATGCACACATTAATGTAAGTTCTGATTTAGACAGCCTCACATTGATTTAGGAGTTGAATTCAGTGGACGGAGATATGAACTTATAACAAGTGGGAGTTGTAGAATCCAGGTGAAACAGATTAGCAAGAACGAGAAAGGGGACATTGATTTCACTGACAGCTCGAACAGGAGATTCACACCATCCCCGCCCCGTCTTTTATTATGTTTCCTTTTTACCTTAAAACGCACCATGTGCAAAGTCAAAACACCACAGCCATCGACCACAGTGTGAAATTCTACCAACCAATGCGCACTCAAGGACGAATGCTTCACATGGCCTTGGAATCTTTTATACATTTCTCCCTTTTTTTTTTGCCCACTGAGTAAATACACAAAGAATGAAAAAGAGGAGAGAGAGAGAGAGGGCATGGTTGCCGTGGAAATAATGTTGTAAAAAACGTGATGCTCTGTTTCCACGGCAACAATTGCATCATGTTCAACTGGGATGAGGTTTCTCTTCTCTTCTTTTTTTTCTTCTTGCGGTAGAAAGGCAGCTGGGGAAGCAGGGAGACAAAAGGAGGCTTTGAATGTAACGGCCGAGAATTGTTTGATTTTGCTCGCGCCAGTCAAGGTGCCAAAAAGGCACTGCCTAATGCAGTATAGTCCGCTATGAACTAATAACCTTTCTTACAACAGTTGATTGGTAATCAGTATACATGTTAATGATGTATTTTTCATTTGCACTGAGGAAGTGCACACAGCTTCAGTTTGGTTGATATGTTTTGTTCATAAAAAAAAAAATAAGGGGGATGACATGACAAAAATGAAGACTCTAAATCAGGTTAGTCTTTAAAGTTCTCTCTCTCTCTGCTATAAAGTTCTCTTTCTTTCTCCTGATGACAGAAGCTAAATGAATACTTACACCTGCACTTTGCTTTGTCATTACATAAAACAAAACTCTTCCCACTGTAAAAGTTTATCGATTTGCACCATAATCCTTAAAAGAACTGCCTGGATATAAATGAAAAGGGATGTAATAAAAAAACTGACAAAAAACCCCAAACCTTCAGGACCATTACTTTTATGTTGTTTTTTTTTAAATAAAATGATGAACAGTATGATTGAAAATATGAATATTTCTTGGATTTCTTGTTTATCTAAAGGTGGGTAATAATTTTGATGCGTTTTTTTTTTTCTGTTTTCTCTAACTCCCATAGGCTTCCTCACATGACTATGGCAGGTCAACTCTGTTTACGAGCAGCCAAATCTTGACAAAAACTCACAATGCATGAGAATGAAACTGTCAGTAATCTGTGAACCAAAATATTTGTTGATATGCAAAAAGGACATGCACAGAACCCTGCAATCCTATGGGGAAAAAAGTTCTCCTTTTAAATTGAATGACATCGTAAACAACTTGTTTGCCTGCTGTTAAATCCAGACAATGGCCCACAACACTCGACACCAAAAACTATCATTAATCTGCATGCAAAAATTTCTGGTTATACACATAGAGAGCAGGAACTGAATTCTGCAAATCCTCCGGCCAGAATTCCCATTCAAATTGGACGACACTGTAAACAGCTTGTTTGCGGAAGAAAGAGGAGAGTGCATGGGGTGCTCCGTCTCCATGGTAACGTGGTGATGGCACCTACTAAACATGACATGTTTGGAGGTTTCTGGAAACTAAGCGAACGCAGGAGAATGAAAATGAAAGAAAGAGAGAGAAAGAATGGGGAGATGAAGAAGATGTTAGGAAGGCACATTGGATGTGATAAACAAGTCACCCATCTTAATATCGCCGAGATTTCAAATTCAGTTAGATGAGACACTCGCAGCTTTGACTTGTCACACGTCATCAATATACAGCCACCACATTCAGAAGAGGTTTGTGGCTGGGGGGGGGGGGGGTAGGGGACACCCAGCGAGAGGCAGATCTGGTACACCAACGCTGGTACAAACAAGACATCGCTGAGACGCACAGTGACGTCAAAACCCGGCACCCCTTCGTCAGAGCTTCAATGCAGCAGCTCTTCAGCCTTCTTTACTCTGTCATAATATACTATTCTTCTCTTTACTCAAGGCTGTTCGTCTAGTGGCACATTGGTTGCTGGGGGTCCGGGGGGGGGGGGGGGGGAGGGGGAGGGGGAAGTGGTGGATTTGGTCTTACAGTATTACATTCTGCGAGAAATGGCACAGACTAAAGCTCTATCGTCTCATTTTGCTGCCGAAGAAAGATGTGATAATGCAGTGCCTCATGTGACGCAAAACACGATCCTCTTATCCTCTTCAAAAAGAAGGGGGGGGGGGGAATTGCTCTAGCAAGCTGAAGTGTGCCCTTTACATCTCAGACCATACTCAGAACATACCCATGGTGGGTGCATAAACAAGCGTTCGAATATCCAGATCCGATGCCTTTTGGGGCAGAGCAAACACAGTATGCATGAATAAGAGCATCATATTACATTCTGCTGCATTACTCCACATGCCCCTCTGGCAAATGGTCCATGGCCTAATCAGCTACGAGAAATGAGGTGGGGGGGGGGGGGGGGGTGTCAATAAGAAAATGAAAACAATTATAGCAGAAACAGCTTCTTGGAAGGAACTTATGAATTTCCACACAGATGCAATGTTAGTTTCTTATTTCTTTTTTAATTTGCATTCAAACCACATCAACATAAAAAAGCGCTGATTTTTTAAATAAAAATATTGCAACATTTGCTGTACTGTATTACACAATAAGTATCAAAATTCTGTCAAAATTCATATCAAATTTTATGCAATCCATACTTCATCACATTACTGCCTTTCTTTTAATCCATCTATAAACAACATCTCAATATACCATAGACACAGTATACATTAAGGTGGCCCATGGTATTGGCAGTGATGTCTATACATTTTTGTTGAAAAGTGAAATAAGAAATTGAAATTGAACTGAAATTGAAATTCTTAACCCTTTTGTGCTTTGAATGCTTGATTGGCATGAAAAAAAAAAACACCCATAAAGTACCGACGTGATGATGTCACAGTAATTTGTTGCATCAAGAGCTAGGGTTGGAACCAGGTGGGAGCATGGTTAGCAACAATAGTGTTCACAGATCAGCCCAGGCGGGGTTATTCAGAACCAGTTTCCATGGCAATGAATGGCTATGACATCAAAGTCCCAAGTGCCTGAAATGGAAGGGGTTAAAGGGAAAGCATAGAAGTCTCCTTAAAAATGCAGCAGGCATGAAGAACATGTGACAAATCATAACTTACATCAAAATACCGCTCTTACAGGGGTTAAAATATTTTACTGCAAATAAATGTGCAGTATCTTTGATCAAGAAGATATTTTGATATGAAATTTAAGTTTGGGTATTCATACCAATCTTGATTTAACATCAAACATCTTGCAGTAGCCTTGTTTTCATGAAGGTTGAATATTCAACATCACTGCTCACATACACATGCAGTATGCCCTGAATATGTGCGTGTGTCTGTGTGAGTGGAAACATTTCTACCCCTGAGCACACAAGCATACACACAGCCATGCACAGGAAGCATTCATGTATATCACTCACCAACACACATTTTTATATGTTTTCTCCTGGCACACACACACACACACACACACCACACACATACATATATACACACTCACAAACACACACACACATGCTAACCATCACGGCATAGATCACATGCTAACCCTCACAGCATAGATATGCATATATGTATATATATCTTTTTTTTTTTTCTTCACAGAGCCACAACATTCATAGTGGTAACTTCATATCCACCTTGGATAACAATATAGCTCAAAATAAAGGGGGAAAAAAGCTGTAAACAAAAATCTCCTCTGAGAAGGAGCCTGCCTCAAATGCGCCTCATTTGTTAAATGAAATCTTTGCTACACCATCCATTTGACGGCTTGTGGTTTTCAAACTAACCACACTGATGATGGAAAAAAAAAAACCCACCAAGGGTGATGTTTGATTTGAAAGTTTTTGCAGCTTTTGTAGTATCAACATCAGAGGTGGAGGTAGTGAATGGGGATAGATCCATATGAGTCATCTCTTAAGCACACGCTTAATAGCATGCATGCATATTAATAAGTTAGCACAGAGCTGAAAATAGACGGAGAGAAAACATTATACCACATAACCCCCCTCCCCCTCCCTCTTCCCCATTTATGAAAACACACACACACCACCAGTTGGTAGGATATTGATATAGGACCGGAGCTGAATGGCACGCGATACACTTAAAACGTGACCTTACCGTACGCTGGCTGCCAGAGTGGAAGGCAATATTCAGCGTTTCTGCATCTCATTAAACTCTGCCTGAACCCAACGCCAAGTCTAACAGCTCGGGCGGCAGTAATACACACATGCACTGAGACACACACACACACACACACATGCACATACACACAGATCACACATTATACACTCTCCACCCTCTCTTTAATCTCCCTCTCTCTCCCCTTTCTCTCTCTCACTATCTCACATTATCTCTTCCTTTCTCTCTCCCTTCTCTTCTTACTCTCCCTTTCTTTCTTTCTCTCTCTGTCTTTTTCTCTATCTCTCTTTATCTCTTTCTCTCTCTCTATCTCTCATGGATGTACTCCAAGCTCCAAGCCACCCCAAAGAAGCTCCCCCCGCATCATACATCCAAAGCTACGCTGCACACTGGGGCGAGTTTCTCTGTTGGTAAACACGCCATACTCTGCCACACACTCGTATCCAGGGTGGGCGGGCAAGTAAGACTTTGCCTGGTAGGAAAAAAAAAAGTGTGTGTCTTCCATCGCTCTGTGTGTGTGTGTGTGTGCGTGTGTTTGTGTGTGTTTGTGTGTGTGTGTGTGGGTGCACATGTCTGTGTTTGCATGAGTGGGTGTGCAGTGTGTGTGTGTGTGTGTGTGTGCATGCCAGTGAGTTGGTTGTGAGGGTCTGCTTGCTTATGAGTGGGAGGATGGAGGTGGGCGTGTATCTTAGCTCTAAAAGGAATGGTGATGAGAATGAAGACTTTAGAGGAACCTGCAAAAAAAAAAAAAAAAAATCAAGTTGTTGACAAGGTACGGGAGCGTAGGTGGTGGTATCGGCGGATTATACAGAGGCGATTGGTCACAGTTTATGCAGAAAATGTATCAAAAGAAAAAAATAGAGAAAAAAAATGAAAGAAGACGACGAATAGAAGACAAATGTGGAGGTTGATGGAATGAAATGAGAATGCCCAGTGCTTCATCAGGACATCTCCTGAATCTTGCATGGATGATTAATTGGCATCCATTCACAGGTTTTTGCTGATGCCTTCAAATTGACGCCCATTTTCTTCCTCTCTTTTAAATAATGCATCACGTGGCATTGCTACATTAGATCTTTTGTCTTGAATAATACACAACAGAACAAGAGAGAGAGGTATACAGATCTACATACATTATATACACCCACTCATAACATAAACACAAAACAAACACACACTTGATTAAAATGCACTAAAACATATGAAGCGGGCGTGGTGAAATAACAGTTGATCTCTAGACCTCAGCACTGCTAACATACCTTCTTTTGTTTGTCATTTATATTCCTGTATAAAAGTAATGGTATTTTTGTCATGAAAGTTTGGTTACCTGGGATGTATGTACATGTACTTTTGCACAGAATTTTTTTTTTTTTTTTACTGAAAGAAAAAAGAAGAAAATATACCAGCAAAGCTTGATTCAGAGTTATGATACCATATATAGTCAAGTTATGAAGGATTTCTAGCTTGATATGATTGAAAAATAATTGAATTTTAATTCATTTCTATAATAGCTTGAGTGAGAGGCAATTTGCATTTGATTGCTGATATTGTTGCCATAATTATATATTTTTGTGGGTACTTGGAAAATAAACCAAATATAGCTACACTCCCTAAAATGCCGATTATGGCTAGACTCTGTAAGTCTTGCATGCTGGGTTAGACCATGATGTAGCAAATTCCGGACCATAACAACATGCTACACTTCAAATGTAGAACACAAGTCAGTACTAACATACAGCGAACCACCGAGTAGAAACATTCTGGACAACACGTAAATATTGCCGTTTCTTAATCATTCTTATTTATTTCATGAAAGGTAAAGCAATGACCACTAGACCCTTGTAAACTTGAAAAAAATAACCACAAGTGAATATGTCCGATAAGGAACAATTCACGAAATTATCTCTGTGCAAAATTTTCAGCTTGTAAAGTAAGTCGAACAGACTGTGCACATTAAGGATTACATGGGTGTGCTTTTTCTCTCTCTCTAAAAAAAAAAAGAAAAGAAATGACAAAACAATTACAGTTGAACCTCTCTTATCCGGCCTCCCTTTATCCGGATCTCTCTATTATACGGACGCAATCTCGCCGTGATTTTTTTTTTTTTTTTTTTTTTTTTAATAATCACGGGAGGAAAGGGGGATTCCCAACTCCTTGAGAACTCCTACACAAACACACATGAATTACATACTACTTCCAACATTAACATATACCTCTATTTTGGGGTCTGTTACTGAGTGTAACAATGAAAAGGTTGCAGTAAATGGGCTACATCAGTAGGACCTACATGTGTATGTATATGTACATGTATAAAGCATTGAGTCTCCCGTATCCGGCCAAATCCCTTCTCCGGATGAGACCCGGTCCCGACTTGTCCGGATACGAGAGGTTCAACTGTATGACAGTATATACACTGCTTGATCTGTGCTGTTGGATGACAATGTTTTTTGTACACTGTAGAATGAACAAAAGCAAGACATGAGATGGATTTAACTCGTGTTGTCATAAAAAAAAAATGCATTGACAATGTGACAGACAACACCAACAAAATGTGTCTAAAATGACAGATATCCAGTAAAAATCAGCTTTCTGGCAGAAATCCAGAGGATGAAAGCACCATCACTTATCAACGAATTCACACTTAAAACCATCACATAATTCACTTTGAAATTTTACATGATGGATTTTTGGCATCGATGAATCTGCATAAATATTAAAGATGGCAGTGTCAAATCGGCATAAATATCCAATAACTTCCATGAATTGTACACTGAGTGATTCTTTATGTGCCTGGATCTATTAAAACTGAATTTAGATTAAATAAAAATGAAATGGGAATCATCTCATTTTACATAAATTTCAACCAAGATAACACTTATGCTAATGTATACAATGAAGCAGAGTTCATCGAATCAACATTTATTTTTTTTTCAGACTTTGCAATCTTCTTCCCTCAATCAACAGAAACTACCAATTTTAACTCAAAATAACATAACAGCAATTCAAGAACATTGCATTGATACAAGTAAGAACAAAGAATATATATTGTAATGTTGATTGTGCATATGATCATATCTACATCTATATCCATCTATCTATCCTTCTATCAATCTATCTATACCTCTATCTATAACTCTCTCTATCTATCCATCTCTCAATCTCTATCTCTATCTATACTTCTATCAAGCTATCTACACCTATCTATCCATCTATCTATCTATCTATCTATTTATATGTATGTCTATCTATACATATGTGTGCACCTGTGTGTGCTGTGTGTATGTCCCTGATTTAGTATGATACATAGATTTCATAGACACTTCTTTTTTTTAAACAGTATCTATGTGTATGATTATATTCCCATTGATGACTCAGGATATTTCTTCCAAATTTAGCTCCAGTGTCCTTGGCATTCAGATCTGTGCCCTTGCCAGTTTGAAGGACAGTGATGCCCGGTGAGGTCGTCAGTGTCCATTAAGCACACAGTACACACTCATCAGTGCTCTGTAGATTCCTGTGCTTATGTGGGCCTCCAGGGACTATACCTCTGGTGTATGTATACCTCTATCTTCCTATCTCTCTCTCTCTCTCTCTCTCTTCTCCTTCTTCTTCTTTCTTTCTTTTACTGTCTATCTTTCCCTCTCCCAACATTTATATATCTTTTGCCCTGTATATTTCTGTCTCACTCTTTAATCTCTTTCCTTCTCCATCATTCTATCTCTTTCTTTTTCTCTCTCGATATATAATCCATATATTTATATCTTTTGCTCCATATGTTTCTCTCTGCTTGTCTTTGCCCTCTATGTTTCTGTGTCCTTATATCATCACTTTCCCTCTCTTTTTTCATTCTCTTTCTCTCCCCCCTCTCTCCATGTATATGTATGTGTATATATATATATATATATATATATATATATATATATATATGTATATATAAACATATATTTCTTTTGCTTTGCATGTTTCTTTCTCTCTATTTCATCTATTACCACCCTCTCCCTCTGTATGTCATTTTGTCCTCTATATTTCTGTCTCATCTCATCTCTTCCTTTATCTCTCTGCCTCTCTCTCTCTCTCTCTTACAACATATAATCCATATCTTTTATTCTTTAAATCTCTATCTCCCTACATCTTCTCTCTCTAGCACTCTCTCTCCCTCCCTCTATTCTCTTGCTCCTTTTGCTCTTTCTCTTTTCTCTCTCCATCTCACTAGTTCTGATCTATCTCTTACTCTCTCTCACTCTATATCTCACTTTCTGTATATTTCTTTCTGTCCGCCTATACTCTTTTAAAGCCTCAATCAGATTATAGGTGGTTACATTGATATGGCAGAACTAACAATAAAGTACAAGTGCATGACATAAAATGTCTGAGAGCCACAAAAACACCCCCCAAAAATAAAAAAAAAAATCTCGTCTACAAAGGCTGCTCCAGGAGAACCCACTGCTATGAGAACATTTTCTGCATTATCATTGGAGATCATTACAGAGGATAAGTTCTTTGTTTTGGTTTTTATATTCCAGGAACATTTTTGCATTCAGTTCAATTCAATTCAATTCAATTCAATTCAATTCTCTATTTCCATTGAACAAAGAGGTGATACATAGTGCAAAGTATACAAGCAAAAAGTCAAGAAGTATTATACACACTGTAAGGATTAGTACTAAATTCAAATGCGTATGAATGTATGTAATTGTATACAATGTATATAATAGTATAAAACTGCATCAAGAATGAAGTAAATATACATGCCATTGTAGAGAAGTCTAATAATGCCTGAGAAAAATAGGAAACTTCTTGTTGTCTTATGTTTGTAGCTTGAGTGTATATGGAAAATACCTTATGTGGTTTTATGCCTAATCTCCCACAATTTCTACTCTCTGAACATGTCCAAGAACTTTCAGACAAAAAAAAACAAAATTACTTCAAATAATCTCCGGCTCACATACAAAGTTACCACTCATGTGTCAAAAAGATAATAAGGGTTCTGGCGTTACAGTTTGCAACACAATCCAAGCACTGTCAATGGCATATCGTGACATTCTTAATCACATGTTGGTATACTTGATGAGCAGTTATCTTGGAGATAAACTTTATTACATCTGCACATCATCACCTGTGCTACCAGCAACTTCTGATACAAAGCCCCATGTACAATGTATACTCCACCCCCAGCTCCTGCTGTATCGTAATGCACCCTATATGATTCCCCCTTCATACTTCATTCGTTTGTAAAATTGAGACGTCCCAGTACTCATGGAAACATGGTGTGACCTGAATCTGTTGTTGTTGTTGTTGTTGTTGTTGTTGTTAAAACCATGTTCAGCCACTGATGGTGTTGTCTTTAAAGGAAAAAAAAAAGTGAAAGTGAGCCCCACTCTTTCCTTGAGTGCAAGCACGTTTGTGTTTGTCATGGACAGCTTTTTCTCATCAACTTCCCTCTACTGAGAAGGCACTTTTAACCCCCTTCACATGCTCTGGGAAAGAAAGAAAGACAGATAGATAGATAGGTAGATAGATAGATAGATAGATAGATAGGTAGATAGAAAGATAGATGGAGAAAGAGAGAGCGAGTAGTACGATTGACCATCTCGGTGAGTGGACGGGAAGGATGGGATGAGGAGAGAGTGTTGTGGTAGACAACTCCGATGACTGCGGTGAAACAGAGAGTAAATCGGGATAACTGGGTCACTCGATCAAGAAGTAACGCCACACGAAAGAAGAGGGAGAAGGAGAAGGAGGAGAAGGAGGATGATGATGATGATGAAGAGGATGAGGATGATGCTGTGACAAGGCAAGCGACATCGCTCTGTCCATTTTTTGAGATGAGATGGCCGATGGCGGTCATCTCTCTCTGCGGTCAGGTTAAGGGAGCCTCCGTGAGCATCACCATCATGAGTTCTTTCTCTGGCTAACTGACAGCAAATGTCGGAGGCTAATGGTCAGTAACATAGAAACAAATTGGAGAGAGAGAGACAGACAGACAGACAGACAGACAGACGAAGAGACATACAAACAGACAGAAGTGGCAGACAGATGCACAGCGGTTTTAACTGCTAAACAAATACAGATTAATGAGGTAATTGTTTCTGACAGCTTCAAATGGACAGCGGAGAATAAAAAGGAAGGACGACAAATGTAAATGTGCAGACATAGAAAGAGAGATGGTGAGAGATATGGAGAATGTTGACATAAACATAATGCTGACAGCAGGAGATAATTGACAGAAGACAGTTAAATAAAGATGAATGATTATATAAAGAAACGAATACTTGGAATCAATGATGGATACATAAAGACACTTCCAGTGTACTACATCAAAATGGCATCAAATTGGAAAGAGAAACACACCAGCCATGAATGAAGACACAATTACTGTACAAACACACAAAAACCTCCTCCCCAAAAATCAAAAGCAGCGAATAGACGTCAGCGCTCTCTCTCTCTCTTTCACAAAAGGGTGATTTAATGCACTGCCTACAGGTACCTAGTGGGTATATTGCACAGCCTACAGGGATTTTAAAATCTACGTAATAAGACTGGGTTAAAATAGAAAGAAAATTACCATGAAAGTCAAAAACCACAGAGAACAAGGACCAGGACAAGCGAGTGTGGGGTAAAATCTCTCATGGGCATCTTCTTCTTATTAAAGCAATGTTTCTCCTAAGGCATGTCTTGTTATGGAGGAGGGGGGGGGGGGGAGGAGGAGTTGGCAGGGGAAACCCAGAATTCATCAGCTAAATAGAGGAACTGGGTCACTCAATTTGGACGTCACAAGACACGGTGCTTTGTCTTTGTGAATGAAGTGTCTTCACTCCCGCCGCAGTCCAGGAGCCGTTTTGAGTAAGAAGTGAAGATGGAGAGATATCAATTCTTGGCACACGCAAATTTCCACAATAAAGGTCACAGGGGCATACGCAGTAACCAGTTTAGAGTCCTTTGTTTAATTCTTTTGATTTTTGTCGCTACTGGAGAGGGTATTCAACTCACAAAGAAATTTACTGCATGACAGTGTATGCATAGTATAATTCATAAGCTAGCTTCCATTGACGGTATATAAGATAAGCATATCTGCACGGCTTATTAGTAAAATCTTTGTAAAGCACTTGATTATGGTACAAGAAGGCTATAACTGAGCACTATAATGTGTCATTCTGTTACATGATCTCAGAAGAGACAATATGACTGATACTTGCAGTAAACACAAGCTTACATACCACTTACACACACACAAAAAAAAAATTATTCAACTTCAAGTAAACATTATATGATTTTAGGGATGATTTCAGTTGTAAATATAAGTTTTCTTTTGCTTTATTGGTATAATTTTTTGTAGGTGCTTTCTAGCTGGACTGATTATTGTAGTTGTTGCTACATCACGAGTTATGACAGTTTGTAGGCTTAATATTTGATGAAATCTTTAACACTCACTAGAAGGAGATGCCGGAAATGAGTATAAAAAAAAATCAAATTTTCTTTTGAAAGAAGATGGCCTGGAATTATGATGTGAAAGTAATGATCTGGATGAACAAGAAAGAAAAACTATGAGGAAGACACAGCAGAAAAAGGTCATGAATATGAGAAAGAAAGACAGACGGACAGACAGACAGAGACAGAAAGAGAGAGACAGATGGACAGAGAAAGGAAGAGAGATGGATGAAGAGGGGAGAGATGGATGAAGAGGGGAGAGATCGGGGAAAACTAAAAAAAAAAAAAAGAAGGGGGGCAGGGGTAAGAAACCGAAAGAAAAACTATCAACAAAGAAAGTAACAAAAATATGTCTCACCATCTCACAAAATAAACTTAGAGGGCGACTGAGATGAGAGCTCAGGAGGAAAGATACGGGGAGAGGCTCACGAAAAAATATGTGGGTCACTTAATTGAAAGGTCACTGCAGGAGGAATGTCCTTTGTTGGGGGGGGGGGAGGCAAGATGGGAAGGCTTGCAGCCTTCTTATACAAGTCCAGTTCACAAGCGGTGCAGCAATTTGCCCCAAAACGCTCTTTCTCTCAAAGCACTTTATATTTCCTTTCATTTTATGAAGCCATAACTACCTTGACTTTGTCTCAAAATAGCAAGATGAACAAGCCTAAGGATTCTTCTACGTGCTATGAACTACAGAGAGATTAAATCTTTTGTCTACGACCTGGCTCTGGTGATATTTTCATCATATGCACAGGGCACTTGATAAGAAAACCCCCTCAGCAACTTGGGGTTCCCTGACTATTCATTGGTTGTTCTTGTTCTTGTTATTATGTGTGTGTGTGTGTGTGTGTGTGTGTGTGTGTGTAGAAGTTTTTTTTTGTGTGTGTATACTATATGTGGGATTTAGGTATATGTGTGTGTGTGTGTGTGTGTGTGTGTGTGTGTGTGTGTGTGTATGAGATGGAAGTAGCAGCTAAGCTTATATCTGCATAATTTTGCATTGTAAGCATGCATCTACAATGAGGCCAGATCTGCATGCACTGCCCACAAAGAAAGTGGAAATTCCTCTGACTTAAGAATACAGTGCACTCCCGTTACAACGAACACGGTTATAATGAAATTTCGTTATAACGAAGTAAAACTTCTGGTCCCAAAATTATCGCCATTAATGTCTATGGTACAAAATTCGCTTATAACGAACACGGTTATAGCGAAATTTTCGTTACAACGAAGTCTTTTCCGAGCCCCACGGACAAGGAAAAACAAAAGAAATGTGCTCCGTTATAACGAAATGCGGATCGCTTTTGAAATTCGTAGCGGAACAAGCATAGGCGAACGCTTTACATCACGGTGTGTTCGCTCCGTGTGTCACGCACAGTTTCCGTCAATTTTATGCTCTCTTTAATGTAATATCCAAACGAAATTTAAAACGTACAGTGTACCATTCCGTTTCACATATCTTCACAGCGTAAGATGAGTATTCAACAAACAGAATATGATATATGCGTGGTTTCCTTGTTTTTGTTATATATTGTATTTGTTCGGTTATAACGAAATTTCGTTATAACGAAAGAAAACTGCCGGTCCCGAGCATTTCGTTATAACGGGAGTGCACTGTAGTGTCAATGTCCTTTTGATTCTCAGCTGACTGTTGTAGAACTTCAGATGACCACAAAGCAACTTTTTGGCGTCACTGCTTTATTACCTTATTAGGATGGGAGGGACTTTGACAGTGACAAGGACTGCTCATTTGGGAATCTTGGAGCTCAGGGAGAGGAAGGAGAAATAAAGGAAGGAGGCAGGAAAAAGATGCATCGGTGTTGAAAAGAGGGTTATAAGAGGGTTGAAAACCAAGTTGACAAGAAAGAAAGAATCTTGGAAGGGAAGAGAAATAAAGAAAGGAGGCAGGAGTAAGATGCATCGGTGTTGAAAAGAGGGTTGAAAACAGGGTTGACAAGAAGGAAAGAATCTTGGAGGGGAGAGGAAGGAGAAATAAAGAAAGGAGGCAGGAGTAAGATGCATCGGTGTTGAAAAGAGGGTTCTAAGAGGGTTGAAAAATGGGTTGACAAGTAGGAAAGAATGGGAAGCAGGGGGAGGAGACACAAAAGAAGATGGATGATGAGTGAAGACTGCCAGATGGGGAAGGATATGGGATGGAAAGATGAATTAGAACGAGAGGGAAAAAAGGGGGACGAGAAGGATGCAGGAAGAATTGGGGCATCTTGAAAGAAGGGGGACGATGCTGCAAAAATATGCTAAAATGTGTGATGACAATGTGACGCAAACGATGCATAATTACGCGGAATGGAGAGATAGAAACTCCAGAGTGGAAGAGTGAGAGTGAAATATATATGTAATATATATATATATATAAAAAGATAGATAAATAGATAGATAGATGAACAGATAGATATATAAATAGATAGATAGGTAGGTAGGTAGGTAGGTAGGTAGGTAGATAGAGATAGATAGATAGATAGATAGACAATTAGATAGATAGATATATAGATAGATAGATAGATAGATAGATAGATAGACAGAGAGCTATGATGAAAATAAGACATCAGAAAAATACACAAGAAACTGATTAATGGGGGAATATGAACTGTTGCAAACACACACACATGAAAAACAGAGCTAGAGGAAAAATAGGAGAGATCAAATGATAGGAAAGGAAAATGACTGCATAGAATCTGAGGATAGAGAACATATGGAAGAGATACAGCAAGAGGAGGAAGAAAGAGAAGAGAGAAAGAGAGGGATATAGATAGAGAAATATGAAGATATAGAGAGGAGACAAAGAATGAGATAGACAAAGTGGCTAAAACTGGCACATGGGTACATACATTGTCCGTGTCCTGAATAATAATTGCACAAATCCCAGGCAGCCACTGTTCAGTGGTAATTGTGGTTAGTCATAAATTGGTCTAGTCAATGGGACGTGCATTGCAATTACCCCATCTAATGCGCGTTTGTGGTTTAATAGCATTAATTGTAACAAAAGGATGCAAAAGCTGCTATCATTTGTCAGATGATGAACTGCGCTAAACCAAACTTGTCTTTACAAAATGCATGCAAGAATTAAGGTTCCATACAGATAGTATTATTTTTATCTTCACTTGGTTGAGGATAAACCCTTGTCCCTATTGAGAAACATTTAAACACTTTTTATTAGTGTTGTAGTTATTGTTTTCATTATCATCATTATGGACGTCAATATCATGGTCTTTTAGATCGTTAACCTTCATAAGCACAAGTGTGGTCATTATGATAATTTGTATTGTTAAAGGGACATGCTCACTAACCAGCAGATTACACAAATGAATCACATGTCCATCATCGTTATTATTTTCAAAACTCAAGCTCATTGTTATACTGCCTGTTGCGTTTCTACAGAATATATAATGTAGCTTGGAATGTCTTTGTGTCTATGGTATTATAATATGACTGCTTTTGTGCACTTCGTGGCATTTTGACTTGTAAAACAGTCTCAATACACACATAATGTGCATTATGCTTTCCATTATGACTATCTTCTTTTATTCTGCAGAGAGTGTCTACATGAAAGTTTGATCCTTCTCTGCATCTTTTCTTCTTCTGGCATATATGGTCTGGTCTGTATTTGTTGGTCATAAAAGGAACCCACACTTTTTTAAAATGACAGAAATATATGAGAGGTCTTTGTCTTCTTCTACAGGTGCAGATATTCAAATGGATCTCCCTTTAATAATAAATTCCTCATAATTTGCTTTGATTCTAAAAAACAACAACAAACAATTCAATTTACTTTGTATAATGAAACTAATATGTCTGTATCAAGCATATTTGTCTAGAACATATCTAATCTACACTTCACCCCTTAAATGAGTTTATGTGTACTTCGTTTCTGTTTTATGATCTCTTACAAAAAAAAAAAAAAAAATCATGTGATATCTTCCTCTTGGCTACCCAGCACCATTCAAACTTCTTGTGCACTGCATGTTGTTGGTAGCATTTGCATAATACAAACTCTGTACATACACTCTCTATATAAATCTCTATCTATCTATCTATCTATCTATCTATCTATCTATCTATCTATCTATCTATCTATCTATCTATCTACCTACCTATACCTATCTACCTAAACACCTATCTCTCATGTATTTCTATCTATCTACCTACCTACCTACCTACCTAAACAGCTATCTCTCTCTCTCTCTCTCTCTATCTATCTATCTATCTATCTATCTATCTATCTATCTATCTATGTATCTATCTATCTATCTATCTATCTATCTATCTATCTATCTATCTATCTATCTAACTATCTACCTACCTATACCTATCTACCTAAACACCTATCTCTCATGTATTTCTATCTATCTATCTACCTACCTACCTACCTAAACAGCTATCTCTCTCTCTCTCTCTCTCTATCTATCTATCTATCTATCTATCTATCTATCTTTCTTTCTTTCTATATCTACACACAGAGAGGCCTGGTGGCTTGTGCAGAAAGCATGAAATAATGAAAAAGGAAGAGAAAGAGAATTCACCAGCTTGATGCATACAAATTTCCTGGGAGAAGGAAACATGGGACTGAAACGATAGAGATGAGAGCACTGAGAACACAGCAGAATAGAGGCTCCAGTGGAAGAAAATTGAGACTCTAGTGGAAGAAAAAATAATGTATACACAATCAGTATGCCAGATATTAAGGTGAGGCGAAGATGGCAGCGGTAGAAGTCTAGAGGGAAAAGACCTGACAAATAAAAAATTGATGACGAAAAGGTGAAGAAACACCTGAGTACAATAGGAAGATGCTATACCTTTTGAAAAGGACCGAAACAGCCAAGACTCGATTACAAAAAAAAAAAAAAGAAGAAGAAAAGAATATAGTGGGGAAGAGAGAGAGTGACACACACATGCACAAATGGCAGGAGTAAGACATTTCATCACTTCATTATTTGACGTATCAAGAGGTCCTGCACTGAAGATTGCCAGGAGAATGCAATCGAACGAAAGTAGGTCGCTTTGGCAGGGGTCAGCAAAGCCAAGGAAGGCTTTCTTCTTTTTTTACCCCCCCCCCCTTCTTTTCTTAGTGCGGATAGTGCGGACGCTGGTCAATGGATGATGTCACGTTGACAGATGGCCCAAGGTAGTGGCTGAAAGCACACAATGATGGAACTCTCTACTACGACTACTACGCACATCGCTACGTCAATGGCTTTTGGTTACTCCCCATGTTTTCGGCGTTCTGACCGGTGTGTCAACAATGTCAAGAGCACAGACTGAAGTCCATGTAAACGGCGGCTGTTTCCTTTTCTTTCTTTCTTTTTTATAATCAAGAAAAAGAGTAAGAAAATCTGTGATTGAGGTAGAGAGAATGGTTCATCTATTCAGCATTATTGGCTACATCATCTGACAAGTCATCAAATGCTGTAATTACCATGCTACTTGTTCGACTGAACCTCTTACTTTAAGAGGAAAAAATGCTTGAAATGGAGAATAATTTCAGAGGCATTCCCTTCAAAATCATCATAATACACACACACAAATCAGCTTGTGGATTATGGGGACCCTTATCACAGCATCTCTGTGAGTGTAATCTATATAAATTTTGCAAACGCAATCAAATGTAGAATAGTGCATATAAATAATTATGATATAGTAATCATATGTTATTATGTCTATGACAATCTTCAGAAATACCCTCCAAAATTTAATGAGTTTAAAGGAGGAGAATCAACAAAAGACAAAAGTGATGACATTGAATCTTTGTTGCACTGAATTATGCAAAATGTACCACAACTTGTAAAAGCTTAACTGATCCCATGTTAATTGCAAAAGACACGTTTGTATAGGTGCATGCTAAACTGCATCAGTTCACCCAAGATAAAAATTCAGCTGAAAATCCAGTGATCTTCCAAGTATGCAGGTCATGTGCATTTCAGGTAAAAGTTATTTGCTATACAGCAATGATGTACATATGGCATGACCCTCCCTAAAAAAACAAAACGATAAAGACAATAATATACATTTTGTATCTCAAGAAAGAAATGGTAACTTTCAGATAAGCACAGATTAAACTACGGAGAAAATTTTGCTCAAACCTATTGAAGTACCATGACCTCACTTCTAAAGTTCAACAAGGATGGATTTTTTTTTCTGCGTGTAAAAAATTGCTTCAATTGTCTCTCATTATTTTCAAGTGTATTGACACTTGATTCTGAGAAATGTATTGCTTGTTCAGGGCTCATAGCCTCAATGGATTACATGGCCAGAGTGTGACAAAAGTGAAGAATTAAACCCCGCAGAGCTGTTGAGAGAAAATGCAAATGCATGAACGAAAAGGTGATCTTTTTGTGAATGACAGAAGAGAGAGAGAGAGAGAAAACACAAATGAGAGTGCGAAAGATAAAGAGGGAGGAGAGACAGGACCCAAGACGATTGCATTCTTGATTTTTCACACTTTTGAGTAATTTCCATGCATCATCGCACTCGACACATGCATATGTATACTATACACACACACAAAAAAACAAACAAACATGCACACGCTTGGTGGTCAGAGAAAGATGCAGGTCACTCCGCATTAAGGGTCAGCTGGAGAGAGAGAGAAAGAGAGTGAAAAAAAGAAGAGGAGGAGATGCAATCTCGCGAGTGACCGCAAAATGCCCTCTCTCATCCATGGTGGACACTGACTAATGGTCGTCCATCAACCGGTCTCCCGCCGCGCTTCTCCTGCTGCAGCCAGCTATTTGTCCATCTCTAGTTTCCCTCCATCTAAAATTTAGACATGCATGAAGTTCCCTATTACCTCCTCTCAGCAAATGACTCATCAATGCAGTACGCAAACCAAAAGATAGAAATGAAAAAAAAAAAACAGAATTATGAAAACAGAATTCCACTGAAATCAAAGGATAAAGATGAAGAAAAAGCTCTCAATTGCTCTGCAGGGCATCATTTACTGTCCATCATGATAATAAATCGGCATTTTTGAAAATCAATTTCGTAGCAACCACTTTCTGACTTGCTTATTGAATACGAACCTGCAATTCCTGCTGGCTAAATGTTCATATTTTCTTTTAGAATCTCTAGGAATCAAGAAAGACGGAGAAGTAGTCCAGAATGTGACCTTTTTGTGCAAGAACCTCTCCAGCATCTGCAGATGTAGAGTTTTTCTCCGCAAAGACTGGGAAGTATAGAGGTAACCAATATCCCAGTGTTGTGGATTATATTTAGTATCAAAATCCATCATGTTCTGGCAGTGAAAAATGAAAATAATCAGTCATTGTCATGTGAATTGTTAAGTTATGACCTTTCATTCTACGTGCCTTACTTTGCACGCCTATATCTACATTTCTTATGAGCAGCAAAGTAATGTTCCCATCTCTTCTTCCATAACACACAATAATTGTTACCCAGAAAAAAACAGAGACACAGAGCTGACAGAAAGAAGTGAAATTTCATATCTACATGCTAAACAACTCACAAAACAAGAATGATGAAAGGCATGTTTTTTTTTTCTTGATATTTTCTCACTTTTTTTGTATGAGACTGAAACTATAGACAATACTGATGCCTACATCTGATGTTTGGTCATACACAGGTACAATTCACATATTCTGTTTACCTTCTTCCTTTCAAGTTAAAAAGAATGTAGTATATGATTCACCAAGTGTCGGTCCATCATCAACCATTATATTTAAGTCAAAAAAAAAAAAGGAAAGAAATAGACTAAAATAAAGTGAAAGTCACATCATTCATTTTCTATACCTGCATAGTTTCACACTCATATATTTCCTTCCTTTGATGTTAAAGGGATGTCAAAGGCACTTTACTCAGTTTCATTTCGAACTTATATATATATATATAGTTTGTTCGCAAAAACCGATAAGTCTATTTTTCATGAAAATCAATCGACTATTATACTGTGATTTAAGGAATTGTGGGACCAATCTGAAGATATAATCAGTTTATAACAAAATGCAATATAACTGGGACTATTTCAGTCTAAAATCAGTGTTTTGCAGCAAAAAACGATAAGTCCACTTCTCGTTTTGTTGCAAAAGCCGATAAGTCCACATTACCCAATCAGCATGTATGTGTCAGGTGATTTCATTGATTATGCTGTGTTATGCATGCTGTAGGTTAACTATGTAGGAATACATACACGCACGATACTGACTCTGCTATAAGCATGCAGGCTGCAGCTCCAGCGTCGCGGCTACTGCGTGCTGATCTAAATAATCGTGTATGACAGTTTTAAGCTTCTAGAGGCTGCCCAGCTTTGGTCCAACCCGGGACGAAAACGGGAGCACAAGAAATGAAATATACCGTTGCTATGGCAATGCAGTTTCCACACATTCGAAACATGGTGTCCTGCTTCCCTTGTTCCAAAGAACAGCATGTGTGCCGAATTGCATGAGCATTGCTACAAAACATGAGGAAGTACTTTGGTCCAAATATTTTGTCCTGATTTATTTTCGTGATATTTGGTTGCCATAGCAACACAGTTTCCAAAATATTCAAAAAACGTCTTCACCACCACCATTGACCACACCAATGTGTGTGTACCAAAGTTCGTGAGCATTTTGCTTGAGAAAATGAGGAAATTCTGCGATCCACAATATTTTCCCAAATTATTGTCACAATATGCCGTTTACATATTATTACCATAATGTGTTGTTATCATAGCAACAGTTTCCAACACATTCAAAAAAATGTCTTGAACATCTTCATCCCAACACTAATATTTGTGTACCAAGCATCGTAAGCATTTTGCTTGAAAAATGAGGAACTTTTTAAATCCCTAATATTTTCCCGATCAATCGCCGTAATATGCTGTTACCATGGCAATAGTTTTTGAGCCATGAAAGAATGTGACTTGTACATTTACCAAAGGCCAATGTGCATGCCAAATTTCATGATCATTGCTCGAAAAATGCGGAAGTACCTCAATTACCAAAAGCCATTCAGTGATTTATGACCATAATATGCCATCACCATGGCAACGCAGTTTCCAATACAATCGACAAGAATAAAATGTCTTGCACATCTCAATCCAAAAACCAATGTGTGTGAGCTTAACTTCACGAGCATTGCTAAAAATTTGAGAAGACTTGCAACGCACCTGTTTTATACTGCGAGCGGTGGACTTATCGGCTTTTGCAACAAAACGAGAAGTGGACTTATCGGTTTTTGCCACAAAACACATTGAAGAGCACAAAATTTCAAATTTTTCCCTTTGTGAAGATTTCTAAAAAAATTAAACCTTCTATAAGTAGGTAACCGACATTCATATATGATCTCTACATCATTCGCGTTCTACGCCAACAGAATGTAATGAAAAATCGTGATTTAAAAGAATTGAACAAAATAGACTTATCGGTTTTTGCGAACAAACTCTTCACATATATATATATATATATATATATATATATATATATATATATATATATATATATATATATATACATGCTAGCTACTGTGTTATGCTTTAAACAAAACAGCCTGCAAAATGAAATCTGAAACCAATTTGTCATCACCAAAACAAAAACTGAAACTGTGCTCCTGCGTGATACACACCTGTGTGATACTAGCAATCAAACACCATAAAGCAACTGTAGAATAAAAAGAAGAAGAGAAAATATATCAACCTATATGTCATCAGCCATTTTCATGAATCACGTTCCATGCTTGTAGATAATTGCCCTGCAGCCCTTCCCAAGTCCACCCCCCTCTCCCCGCCCCCCACAAAAAAAAAGAAGCACTGTATACCAGTTGCAAATTGGAAGAGTAACAGGCAAACCACATCCATTCAGCTGTGTTGATGTGTGAAATTACTGGGCATGATATTTCATAAATTGGGGACTTCTGATTTATTGCAAATGGTTGAATTGGTGATAGACAATCACAGAAATGGGATGAGATATGAGCATTGCCCATTTTTTAAGAAGTAAACAGGTGAACTCCCAAATTGAAGATGCTATATATATAGCACAGATTATGTGTTAAGGGAAACAATATCTTAGTACGTTGTTCACTGAAGTGTTAGTCATTCTCATGAAATTTGCATACCTAAAACCTCCTGGAAATATATTGGGTATACGTTTCATGAAATTTGCACATGTAAAACTGGCTGGAAATATATTGGGTAAATGATACACCAACGAAAGCATTTGTAACCTCTCTCTCTTTCTCTTTGTGAAATGGGCCATACACAAGGAATCTGTGCAGACACCAAATCAGTGAACTCTTGGCATATTTTTTTTTTTTAAGTCCTGGTTCTGTCTGGCTTTGCAGGCGGACACAGCCACACACTCCCTGTTTGAACAGTTCTCATACAGTTTGCTGAGCTGATAACTTGGCCCACAATCGATATCTTCCGATTTGCATTACCTTATAGGTGGAAGCTGTTATGTTTCCCACGTACAAGTCTCAACAATCAGCTGTAAGTGAGCCACAGACAGAGATAAAATGGGGATATAGATATAGATAGAGAGGCAAACAGACATATGGATAGATAGATAGATAGATATATAGATATATAGATAGATTGAGAGGTAGAAGATGGATAGATGGATGGATGGATAGACAGATAAATAGGTAGATAGGTAGGTAGGTAGATAGATAGATAGATAGATAGATAGATAGATAGATAGATAGGTAGATAGATAGGTAGATAAGTAGGTAGATAGATAGATAGACAGATAGGGAGGTAGATAGATAGATGGATATGTAGATGGATAGATAGATGGGTGGTTAGATAGATAGATAGATTGGTAGATAGGTAGATAGATAGATATATGGATAGGTAGGTAGGTAGATAGATAGATAGATAGATTAATAAATAGCTAGATAGATGAATAGGTAGATAGATGGCAAGATGAGTAAACAGATAAAATGGAAAAGTAGATAGACATTGGATAGGTAGATAGACAGACAGAGAGACAGCCAGGTGCATTGAGAGAGAGAGAGAGATAGATAGAGGAAAAAAAGTCAGACAGAGACAGAAAATAACATATAGACAGAGAGAAACATAGATAGAAGAAAAACACATTCATACAGAAAGAAAAATAAAGAAAAATCAGCCGGGCCTTATGAACTGGTTATTCGAATCCAGGATGTGGAGACCAGATTGTGCTTTTTAAACTCAAACTGTTAGATGTTCAAACATACATATCGTCTTGTGCATGCCACGTCAAACAAAAGGTCCAACGTGGCAATTTTGGTTGTTTATCTATCTGGGAGAATAATGAACACCGGTCCGTCTGTTCTGTTCTTTCTTTTTTTTTCTGAGAATGTCAGATCAATTCAGGGCATCATCTAGTTGATGTTATTATCAAGACTATTTCTTTAAATTTGTCTATGCCAGCTGCAAAATATAACAGTACTGTAAAACGAGGAATGTTTGCATGTATTTTAATTTCACGAGCGCCAAGATTTGCGAAATTAAAATGCACGCGAAATTTCTTATCTACACTATATGCACTGAATGCCAGTGGCAATTCACGAATTTCATGCCACGAAAAAGGCCGAAGGCTCCAATTCACAAAAATTTCATGCCGCGAATATATCATGTTTTACAGTATGTCGAAATAAATTTTACATTAAGTCAAACTGATTTAGAATTTTGCTTTTAACTCCCATGAAAAGTTGGCCATAAACTGGATTGACTTGGCAGGGTAGACTTCTTTTCAAATCATCCAGTGGGTGACCATAGAGCCAAAGTGTATCAAATATTCTATTTAGTGAAATTACCAGCACATTTCACATGGGTCACAGACAGCTGCTGACTACCATCTGTGGAACAGATTTCCGGAAAAAGTGATGAGTATACAACAAAATTCTAGAAACACAGATGCTCATAACTATCATGAATCAAAATCCAGGTGTTCATTTCACAGCAATTAGTGCTTCCATTCCATAAACAAATACTATTCAATGAGGCACTATTCAAATTATCCTCCCTCTCAGAGGTAAACTTTTCTGGAGTTCAAAATGTGGTCTTCTCTCACAGTTGCCTTATATATGATAATTAATTAGTTTAGGCTTATCACTTTATGGGCAAAATATTTGAACATATCAATCTCTGAGAGAGTCTTATTCATCATTGTCATTCACCAGATTATCATTTGAATAATCCTACACTTATTTTAGCTCAAAGATCAATCAAACATCACGGACCGGATATATGGAATGCCACACCAAATTATTTGAAGTTATTTCCCTCCCTTAATTCTTTAAAGGCAGCTTTCAAGAAATATCTTATTTCTAAATATCATCAATATTGAAAGAGGTGAAACAGAGTTTTCTGTTTGCTTTTTCTTTTTTTAAATCTTGGTCCATTAACCCATCCACGTCTCATCCCACAAAAAACGTGGGAAGCATTATTTATGACCAAAAGAGGGCGTCCTCAGACCTCAGGCTTGGCCAGGAGCTGTAGAATAATTTTAGCCAATCACAGAGATCCTTACTGGGACCCAGAAAAATAATTTATGCAAAGAAACCTATTTTAGAATGTCTCTTATTGGCCAAAACACCTGCCAGGGGTTCGAGCCTGCTGAGAAACTAATCAATATTCATGTTTACAGCGCGCATGCATCTTTGTTGCCCCAGCAACTGCAGTGATTCCTTACGCGCGGTATCGTGATATCGATCTCCTCATAGAGTGCTTGACGATATCTGCTCTTGATCCTTGTGTGTGCATGTACGGTGTGTACGTACGTGTTGTGTTGAATTCCATTTACGTTAGTGAGTGTGGGTAACTTCTCAAGGTTTCCCGTCCATTTCTCTCTCTTTTCTCTCTTTTGCTTTCGTATCATTCTATATCTTTTATTCTCAGAGTACAATCGTACTTCTGAGAGTGTTTTATTCATTTTTCTCAGTGATTATCTCGTTTGCAACAATTTAGAGGTGAGTTTTTGTCCTAGTGTTTGTTGAGTTTTTGGATTGAACACGATGTAGCTTATCTACGTGTGTGAGAGAACATCGTAGTTTGTGTGGTACCCACTCGTTTGTTTCCGTGTAAGCATTTTTACCGTAAAGTGTCTTCATCGTTCGTCTTCCAAGCATCGTGTTTTCACCCTAGTTTTCCTCATCGTAGTTTTTTACCTTGATTTTTTTTTGCGGTGCAAGATGTTCTGTGTATTTTTTCTACGGTAAAATGCCATCGTTGATGATCTTCGTGTATTCATTACTAGTTTTTCACCTCCGTTTCATTTTTATGTCTAACGTAGCGTAGTTACAACTATGTTTAGAGCTAGTTAGCTAGGTCTGCGATGTCTGTATCGTTTGCTGATGTGTTTTGTGAGCTGAGAGTGACTATGATGGGAGTGATATTCACGGTTTTGCTGTGGTGGAGGTGATGGAAAGATGCAATTTATTTCGTGTAACCATGCATGACGTTGATGATGGCGAGTAAAACTACGACAATGACGAGAGCGACACTGAAGTCAAGAAACGGGGCTGATGCTCGCTCGTGCACGGGAGTTGTCTAGAGACCTGCATTATTTATAATTTTTTTCTTATTCACTCGGGTATCTAGTGCTACAAACCCAAAATTCGTGTCTCTGAAGAAACTCAATCAAAAGCTTGACAAGAAGTTTGCATCAGGTCTATTCTGTAGTAAATATTAGATCTAGATTCTAGGCCTAAATGGCGATGCTAATTTAGTTTTCATTTAGAACTCGACGAAATCCATTTTCTTTGCTCATTTTTCAAGTGATGAATTATTTAGAACTGTACTAAATTTCTGATGTACTGCATTCACCATTAGTGTAATAAAGAACCTGCTGATCAGGTGTTTTATTCTATCCTTTTCATTTCCTCCCTATCCTTTTGGTTTCCTTCCTGTCACTTTCTTCATTGACCCTGGATGGAAAAAAAAATCCCATCTTGCCATGTAAAGACAGAACACATACCATCATGAAATATCATGACATTGAAATAATAATGAAAAATATATAAGTGACTAAAATACTTGTTTGTGAAAATGAATAACAAATGAAAGGTGATTTCTTATGGAGCAGTTCTTTCAAATGTCAAACAGCTTCGATAAATGAAGCAAGTGAAATCTGAAAACTATCCTGGCAACAAGTTGATATTGATAGGGAATTCTAACGAAAACTGTCACACCATTTGATGTTTGAATTTGTCTTTTTTATTGGATGAGGTTATAAAACTATAAATGCCACCGATAAAATGATCCTCTCAATTTGAACAAGAGCAGTAGGGTGGTACACTGGTACGACTCCGTAAACAACTGATTATATATGCATCGTATCCATGGGCAACTGCGGGATAACTGCAAGAAGGCGCAGGAAATTAGACTTGAGTCAAGAACGATTATTTGTTATTATTTTTTTATTCAAACTATTAATTTTTTTTCTTGGACTGGAAAAAAGCCAAAATATTTCATATTACGCTTCTAAAATATATATGAATATCTGAAGTCTTTTTATCGTGATTTTATGAAGAATTAGAATTATTTTAAAAAATATAAATACTAGACGGGCTGAACAAGGAAGTCTAATTTCACCCCAAGAATTTGCAGCACACCGCATCTCGGGTGCATTCCTAGCGTTCTTGCCGCACTCTCACCTAGCTAGCTGCCATGTGCAAGCCAGTCACAGTGCATGTTCACCGCGCACAGTACACACGTTGTAGCCAGTTCACCGATCTCATTCCTGATCTCGTGCGTGTAGAAAATTCTCCCAAAACTAAGCCAGACATGATTTTGGAACATACATTACAGTGTCAAGACCTTTTCAGTGGACTTTGAATTCGCTATTTGTCTGTTTTAGCTCTTGAATGTACGACTTCGAACGTCCGATTTGTTTTTTACCATACCACGTGGAGCTAGCTGCGTGTTTTTTCAGCCCCATGCTTCTCCACACACGTCATCACATACACACAAGCCATCGCGATCGAAGTTTGAGCGATAGCGATAACATGTGCGGAGCAGACATGCGGATTTCAGCACAGGGTAAATGAGTAGTTGAACGTATCACGATTGTAAAACAAATCTTTTTCTATGTCTCTGCAAATTTGAATTAGGTTATCTCAGCATAGATAGATTATGATACATTACAAAATAGATTAGCCATAGCAAGAACTTGCGTACATGAGCGTTATTAGATAACGTTGCAAAATAAAAACCCCGTCATTGAATGGAATGTTCCAGAGCTATCTCTGGGGGCTTGAGGACACTATGGACACGTCTATTCGCAAGTGGGTAAGATGTGATTACAGATGGCTTGAAATGAAGAGGATTTATGAATGAAATACACAGAAACAATATTTTTTTTCATAATTCCTGCACAGTTTATTATTTCTTTTCATAAAATCCACATAAACTAGTGCTGCATTGAGTCAAGTAAGTGCATATTAGCACGAGTGTACACGCATCATCCCTCCTGCCTAGTGGGAATGACACAGGCAGTTTTTCAATGACGTATGAATGCTCTTCGCGTGTAGATCGCGCCGTAGGGAAGATCGCGCCCAAGTTCATGGCCAACTTACTAGGCAGGCACGATTTTACAGATTACACAGAGGCCCGTACGTGGATGGGTTAAGTCGATTTCCCTTTAGATTATTTATTCATGTATTCATTGATTTTCTTTTTAAAGATGTAATCATCTTTCTATAATAAACGAACAAGGGCTTTTTTCAAACTTTCAAAATACTAGTAAATAACCCCAAACCACACAAAAAAAATGTGCACACACAAACACATACACACATGATGCGCACACACATACACACACACACACAACACACACAGCATACATGCACACTTTACAGCAACACATAAACACATGAATGCTCATAACCACGTAATCCACATGACCAGAGGTATAAGTATTCATACGATCTCTCACATCCATACAATATGTAAAATTGAATTCTTGTAATAATAAAAGCACACTTCATTGCAAGTAATGCACTTAACTCACTGCTCTGCACATGTTGCTTTTCTCTTTCTTCTTTTTCCCCACTAGATTCCCCTTGTGGTAGCCAAAAAGCTAGCACAAGACAGTTCAATGGGTGATTGCCTATTTTGTATGTTGATGTATTATCATGTTCCTTTTTTACTCATTGAGGCTGCCATTACCATCAAGTGCTTGCTTAAGATGGCAGGCTTCTGCATTTTTTTCCCTCCTCCTTGTTACCTGGAAACATGTGTATCATTGATTCCTTTGATATCATTGACGTTATGTTTAAACTTTAAATATTGTTATGATTATCATACTATGATTGTAAGACTTTTTTTCCCCTATTATGTTGTCAGATACACATGTTGTCATTTTATATATGATTTCATTGAAAAAACTGCAGAAATAAAATCAAACTGAAACTAAAAATTGCCATTTTTTTCTGTCTGTCTGTCTGTCTGTCTTTCAGTCATTTTCTATATATATTCAGCATCCTTCAGAGGCAGCCTGCACCCTTCTTGTGCAAAAGAGAAATATATGAGAAATATATGAAATATATGAGAAATATATGAAATATATGAGAAATTTGTTAACCAGATGGATGTGGCATATCATATCTATATAAGGCATTTCAGCGGATCTTTAAAAATTTGTCTTTTTGTCCAATTGATTTTCACATCCAATATCAGAGCAAATTCAGTGAAACACATGGGCTACTGTCGTACATGGCTATGCAATACACCATATTTTTGTCTCGTCTGTTGCGTGAACTCTTGCTTCGAGTGCAAGTAACTACTTAGTGTAACCTGGTAGTCAACTTTAAATTCTAGTAACTGCTTTTTGCAGCTGTTTATGCCTTCTCTAGGCAATGATTCAATATAGATGAAACTAATTTTAAGCAATACCAGGGAATATTGCACTCGTAAGGGCCAATATTCTCTGGTATTCCACTTATTGCCATCCAATATAATATAAGTGTTTCAACTACACTGTATCTTCTGCCCCTCCTACTTTGTCTGTTAAACTTATGTAATGGTGGGAAGCAACTGGAATCCCAGTACATTCAGATCAGACGCAGTACCCGATAATTCACCACAAATGTTTACTCGACATGTCGATCGGCAGAAACCACTCTGATGGCGTCGCCATGTGAATGGAGGCAAACTTCCCTCTCTCTGGGGCAAAATTACAAGTTAACCCCGCAGTCACCCGGCTGTTTCAACATATTGTTTGCTCTCAAACTTACATATCCGAAGCAAGAGATCTATTATTGGCATGGATTGTGTACATTTGGATTTTATTGACAGAAAGAAGACTACTATTTTACACAACTCTCTCTCCCTCTCTCTCTCTCTTTCTATATACAGATAAACGTGTGAAGATTGCAAGTTTATGTGCATATAATATATAAACCTTTGAAATATATATGGCATATATTATATATGGCCTACATCTCCCCTCCCCCCACACACACACATACCCTACTGGAAAGAACACAGTGTCCCACAGTGTGTTCACAGTGTTTTCACATAGTCGACTATATGAAAATGCTCGAATCTAACAGTGTGGAGATGATTTCATACTGTGGTGTGGTTTTCACAGAGTGTTCACATAGTACTACTTTGTTTCACACTGTGAATTGATGACTCACATTGTGTTCACATTGTTAAAACACTAAATTTAACAATGTGGAGAGACTTCACACTGTTCACATTGTGTTTCTCACACTGTGGGACACTGTGTTCTGTGTGCACACATACAACTTCCCCTCTCCTGCTTTTAAAAACAAAATGACACTCCATAATAATTCACAGAGTGATAGGTCCACAGATGATGAGACGTTTGGGCAGCATACATTATCTCATTACTGGATTTGTGTGTGTACGTGTGTGTGTGTTTTTGTTATGTTTTTAAATTCAACACTACAGTTTCATAGTTACATGCCCAGCCTGGTTGGGAAAATATGAGCCCCATTAACTGTAGTTAGTGATGGTTAGTACTGCACTAATTCATCATCTAGGGATTAATTTATAGTTCTTATCAACCTTGACATTGTAAGAAGTAGCAACAATCCAAAGTAGTTGTGAAAGGTTTGAAAAAACAAAACAAAAAAAAGGTTTAAAAAGGGATGGGTGAATTGACAAAATAATCCAATTCACTTCCATTGAGTTTATATATTTCAGTACATTCTTCATTAATTCATCCTATATTTAAAGAACACCGATTCAGGATTCAATTGGGTGCTGTCAGATGGCTTGGTGGCTTCGTGATCGGTGCCATCTTCATTATGAAGATCGACGATGTACATCTAGACAACTGTCAATCAAAGTAGATCCCATTATTTACATCCAAGTTTCTGTAGCTAGCTTAGCACACAAACTTTGTCTTTGATGGATCTATTATATGCAGAAGGTAGAATCAGTGCAGGAGCAACAGTCGAATCAGATGCAGTGGCAGTTGAGAATAAGCCAATCAGCCTTCAGTATATCTAACTTGATGCTGCTGATGAGGCTGCAATGTGTGCAGCTCACAATGATCTAAAACATCTTTTTACTTTCTACAGTTTTCTTTTTGATTAAAGCTTTTAAACAAAGAAACAATCTGAAACATCAGATCGGCATCAAGAGACAACGACCCTATTTCTCCTCCCCCCCCCTTCCTCTCCCTTTTCTCTATATTTGTAAAGACTGCGGGCAAACCACAAATTTAGCGACTGTTCCTGATCCCCCAATCAGATGGGATAAAAATACACCAATCCTTATCTTTAGCACTATACATCTGGGAGACATCTCAAATAACCATCGCAAATCAAACAATAGCATATGTACTCTTGTGCCAATTATTCCCACCGACTAATAGGCAGCAATACATACCATATATATTTCATGCCTGGCCTATAAATACATATAATGCTGTGTGAACGTGAGGCTTTAAATGATACGACAAGTGAGATTTCTGCGTAGCCATCCTCATTTGATTTGCTCTGTATAGCATTATTCAGAATCTCCCTCTCTCTTTCGCACAGAAAATGATATATGTCTCATCATATCTCAGTATCAAAAAAATCACGGATAATGTGTCGCCCTGCCCCCTCAAATGTCTCCGTAACGTGCCATACATTCTCAATGTTCAAGCTCGCGGCACATCTCGCACGGACTTAGCGCAAAGTCTTTTTTGATATTCACGTCTTAGCATGATAAGGGATATCAGTTAGCAGGCATCTTGACGTCAATGGGACAAAAATAGGCACAGCCAAAGTCCCAGAGTATCCCTAATAACGCCACTGGAGATGGAATATAAACCTTATTAAAGATTTATGAGATTAGAAGGGGAGACATTTGGAGAAGCAGAACCATTTTAAGATAGGCAAGGATATAAAAAGACAGAGAGCAGAGAGAAAGAGAAAGAGATTAGAGACAGAGAAAAGAGAGAGAGAAAAAGAGGTGTGCACTGCCATTCAAGTTTACTCAAGCCAGGGAGGTGCACCTCCCTGCTCAAACAACACAAGAGCTGGAAAAGGCATGAATGGCAGGTCCATAAAAGCATGAGCACATTTAACCCTGTGTAGAGCTAGTACCTGTACATGTGCGAGTTACATAATTTGTGCAAAGTTTATCTTGCGGTGAGACAGACAACCCTCAGAGCAGGAAGTCTGGAATAGTTCAGGAGGGCAGAATAAGACATGCTGGTAGGTCATCAAAGCTGTTGCTTTAATTATCCACAATGTCAACTTTCCAGCTCGTGGCATCAAAAAAAGAAAAGAAAATTAACTCTTAATCATCATAAATTTCTGGTCTTGCTGGTGGTACTTCACCATCGCGTGCATAGAATTTTTTTCTTACCCCCCCCCCCCCATACTTGCATCTATATATAGATGATTTATGAAGTTTCAATAACTGTCACGGTCACCTGGCGGTCACAATTTATATTCAGTTCTTATTTTGTTCTGAAAAAACAGAATGAAACAACAAACTACAATGTGTTGCTATGAATGGAATTGATTCATTCCCAATTCCATTCATGATAACTCTAAAGATATTCGTGGAAAAAATTCTCTGTCAAATGGTTATGCCATGACTTTATCTATCATTGTATAAGGGTACACATGGCAAAATGCACTTAATTATGTATTATTTGTATTAAAGTACATGTAGTTTGTGGTAACCGTTGGTTACAGTCCCTACCATTGTTGATCATTTATCCCTTAATGTCAATAGTCTATCGACTATGAAGGTAAACCAAAAAGTATTTCTTCTTTTTCACATTGCGCGGAATTCAGAATTTCATACAAATGTGATAGCCAACTGTACTAAAATGTCTAAAATGCCATTCTAAGTTCATTATCACACTCTTGTGATTGGCACCAATTAAAATTGGTAATAACATTGCTACCTTCTACAGCAGATATTCAGTTAGATCAATGATCTAACAGTTCATGAACTATGAAGAAAAAAAGGCACCACGCAGGAATATGCAGGCACCAAGCAAATAAATGCACATCCTAGAAATTTCAAAAATATATAGTTGAGGCATATTAAGTCCTCCTTGCCCTTGCAGTATGATGCATTCAATCTCATTACTATTTTCCCCCCTCAAACTAAACACAAAAATCCTTAACAAGAATCCTACCATTAAGATTCTGACTTAACTACGCAATAAACTTCATATTTGAAGCGACACGCTGCAAAGTACAAGGTTTTCTACAATGAAAAGCATAAACACATCTCTTCCTTGGAAAAAGCAACAACACACACACATAAAAAAGACAACAAACAACCATTATATCTATTATACGAACTACTTGTGAACTTTTTGTGACCGTCCCTCAAAGCAGGGTGTTCAATGAGCTCAGATTTGCTTATTATATTACCATTCTAAAATCAACTTATTTCCTGCGTATCCTTTTTTCTTCTTTTTGCATCAATTTTTCAGAGATCCAGCAATTCGACAGGCTAAAGTTGTACATTAATGAAAATGAGCCCATTATCTTCAAAAATGGAACAAATTATGATATAAAAGTCATCATATATCTAGCCACTTAAATCCCTACTATTCAAATGATCAGATTAGGTAACTGAGCACTCATCTTTTTTTTTTATTAACCCCCCCCCCCCCAAGAAAACAACTAATGACAGTATTACAAGATATCAATAAAGAAGACAAACCATGTGAAGAACACAGAAAAATAGAATTCATGTTTCTGTCTTTCACATGGAATGGGAATAGGGTCAAGTTGGCAAGAGCGATACTATCATAAAAAAAAACTGTCAAGTTCAGGTATGCCAACTTTCTCCAAAAAAAAAAAAAAAAAGAAAAAGAAAAAAATTGGTCCATGAAACTGCAAAGTCATTCTCCAGCAAAAAAACTTGAGCTTATTGAAGAAGAAAAAGAAGTTTATGAAAAAGTGCCCTACAAAAAAAAAAAAAAAGCGAGAGAAAAAAAAAGAAAGAACAATTACCTTTAGGTATTCATTGTCTTGTCTTTGGTTACCAGACAGGCCTCTGTATCTTAGTCTTGTACTTTCACTGATTACAAATGTATAGGAGAGGATGTGACCCATGGAAATGTTGTATCAAAGTACAAAGAAAGGTTAACAATTCACTATATAGTAGAGTCTTATTCTGCCCTCCGAGTATCTTCCGAGAAAGCGGTTTACTCAGGTGTGGGGTACCAGTTATTTTTGTGTGCACTACTTACCCACCCCGATCACGCACAGGGATATGTGTCTTCTCATGCAGGCGGGGTCCCTGCTTAATTTACTTTCACTGCACCTCAGCGAGAAAGAATTTGAGAGACATTCAGCCTCTATGTTCCTCTTCTTAAAATGGTATGCGGCTGCCACCACCTAATCACTTCTCAATGTGCATTTTGCGGTCTAATTACAGAATCTTACGATGGCCTATAACATAAGTATTCCTGATGACTATTGATTTCAAGATGTTTTTAATATCCTTGTCTGTCAAGAGGTATGGGACACATGTGGGATATCAAAAATTGACATCCGTTACGTGATTACCTCCATTGCCAAAGTCCTGATATGTCCTCATTTGAATGCTCAAATTTGCATTTATTCTATTTATGTTTGTACGACACGATTGTCCATATGAAGTCGCATAGTGTGTATTTTTTTATTAAATGATAAACATACAATTTCTTTATCATTTATTTGAAACACATGTGCACTTAAACCCCCCTCCCAAACCAAACATTGTCTCTCAATTCTCAGAAATGTATTGACTCAGTTTAAACACAAAAACAAAGATGATTACATACATTTGTTCTGTTTTCACATTCAACAAATCTACATCTGAAATTAATTTCCCAACAAAATATTCTATAGACTCATAAAGCTGTATGCATGATAAATAAACACAGCTTTTGAAAACAGCCTGTGGTTATCTGACAAAGTAATTGAATGAACATCTTTAAAACAGAGCTCAAATTATGATCATCATTTCTAGTATCTATGATATTAATGTGGCAGGATATTTATATGGTAAGAAGGGGGAAAAAGAACAATCATCGTTTGGATATCTTTTTGCAGCAAAAAAACAACAACTACCAAAAAAAAAAAGTCAAGCAATTGTAATGAATTAATATGCCACATCAGATGGTGGCTTTGTTGATGCAGAGACCATGGAACGTGTCAAGTTTGAAGGATTATGTGACCACCGCATAGCTGCTCACGCTGAGCCCTTGATCAGTTCCTGGAAATAGCTTTTACAGGCTGCCATGAAAACCTTGACAATGTTAAATTGGTGATAATTCATCACTTAAGGCAAAGCGTCTGTCACAGGTAGGATGAAAACACTCTCACTTAAAAACCAGGTGATGGATGAGCAACATTGTTTGGCTCTCAGCAGGCATCCAAAATGTTTCTACCAGGTAACTGTTTACTCGTGACCATACGGGCTTTGGATTGTCTGCGAAAGTTAGGCAAGCAAATCTATTGGTCCCTCATGTGTGCCTAATGTCTTCTGCGAGAAGCGTAGGGACGCCGCTGCAGAAGATTGTTTAGCGCACTGGATATTTGCATTGCGTATAACGACATTGGGAAGGAAAATCAAATCCGTGACTGTAGCTTGCTTGTATTTCACTTCATTTTTGTTTATTATCCCCCACATGCATGAGTTCACTACAGATTGAAACATGATGCAATTTGCAGCAGCTCTCATCTTCTTGCTTTCTTTTGAGAGAGCATCTTCGCTGCGTGCACAAGAGCGTGCCTAAACTCCACCATTTGCATGAATTTGCAGAACTGCCTCCCTGCTTACGTGAAAAGCAACATAAAAAAAAAGATGAGGGTTCAAAAGGTGAACTACATTTTTGAAATAATGAAAAACATGCAAATGAAAATGAAAAGTAAAAGGCCATCCATCAGAAGATTCTCAGGGCACTCTCGCAAGTTTACTGATTTGATGTCCCTTGTGCCGCTCCCCTATAACCAATTATCGTATCAAAACAGGAATATATAATCTATGCTCTAAGAAAACAGTGAAATGGATTGCTACATTTGCTATACACTTGGCTTTTGTGCATGATTTTTTTTTTTCCACATAAAGTTGCATAGAGTAGTGGTTGTTGTGTTATGTTGCCTGGCTACATGAGCTTCGGGAAGTCATGTTTGAAAGTTTTTACTAAAGAGAGTTGCATGGGGGGGGGGGGTGAGGGGCAGAAAAATGACCCACAGACATGTAGAGTTTTTTGGTGTATGCATATGTCAGCACTCAGGCAAGTTTGACCATTGTGTGAAGAGATAAAGTTGATGTTCCTCGAAGTTTCTTTTGAATCCTTAGGCAATGAACAAACATCCATAGTATTCCGAATTTCACTCATTTTTACCTCGAGCACTCTTTTTTTATCATATTGATGTTCACTTCTCATCTACTACAACTGGTTACAAAGACCATGATATCCTTTTATCTTTATTTTTTTAAAAACAAAATTACTTCTGTTTTTCCAAGTGAAATCTTGTCATCAGACATCTTTTCAATGGGTGGTTACTTTCATAATTCCTGCAATATATTGAACATTCTTTAATACAGGAATGTTTAATATGGAGGTGATTTGTCATTCAAGCAGGCATATTGACGAGATGCTCTTGCACATTCATCTATCAGATCTAAAGGCATCTCTCAAACATGCAATAACAATGGAAATGCCACATGAATGTTTCACGTCCCTACAATGATGCTTCTGCTCGGTAAAGATCAGCAGACATCCTGTAGCGGAAATATCAGGGAATAAAACATGACCCAATATTTTACCCCCATTTGAATTGCAAAAAAATGGGTTTCCCACCAAAAAAATGAGTCATGACCTGACCAATAATGTCCATTCTTGCCAACACCCTCTCACTGCAGTCATGTGATTTTCTTTTTCTTCAGAGAAGGAAAAGAAGAGAAGAGCAAAAGAGAGACATGTTCGGACATGTTTCGGCACAACAGCATGAGTAAATGTCTCTGCATTATTCCAGGTTAAACGGCAGAGGCCCTCATCGTTGTTACCGCATCCTCTGTGACGCTAAGAAATCTAATCTGTGAGGTGGTGCTCGGTGTCCATTCATTACTTGTTATTTTTTAGATCCCCATCCACTGGAAAGTGAAAGTTAAACAGTCCTGCCGGGATCCGGTTCCCTCCCCCATCCCCCTCCCATCCCCGCAAAATGCATGTTTGCATTTTAGTTTATTTGGCGGTACATTAATTTCTCTTCGTGAAACATAACAAACCCAAGATACATTTCGCAATCGGTTACCCTACAGTACAGACGGGAGGTACAGATAATGAAAGTGATCGCTCCCAATGTAAAGTGTGTCTAAGATGTTCACCAAAGGAATGGCAAAGTACGGGCAATGTCAACCTTTCGTGGCACCTCCGAGAATGTGCCTTTCGTCGAGATAAGATTACGGAATGGGACACCTTTGGGAGGTGTTCTTGGTGTCTGGGCCAGGGCACATTGAATGCCAAGCAAACATTACATGAGGCCTGGATGAGAGCTTAACACATTCGAGAGCGCTCGCTAGAACCCATCTTGCCCCCCTACGGGGAAGATGCCACTTTACTGTTCGGTGGCCTCTCATGTGTGTGCGTGAGTGTGTGTGTGTGTGTGTGTGTGTATGTGTCCATAGACAGCGCCCTCCCACGACATCCCGATCCTGATGGACACCTGTGACAAACAATTCCCACACACGTTGCACACCTTCTTTGCGCATCCTCATACTCAACTCCCCAGAAGTAATCAAGGATAGCAGAACTGACTCTGGTTGGGGACCCATAGGGTGCTTTGCCAACATCTTTTTTCTTTTTTTAGGTCATTCTACTCGAGATTCTTCTTCTTATTTTCCCGTCTTACATGAAACTCTTCCACATCCCACTTCCCCTCAATGCCCCCCCCCCCACTCTTGCCCTATTCATTTTTAAAGCTCTCAATCAGAGTAGAGGAACAGGGTGTGGTATGAAATATAAATTTTACTTTAAAGAAAGGCTTACAATAAACCATATGCCATTACACCATTTTTTTTTTCTAATTCCATTACTCCAGATCTTCTTTACATTAACATCACACAAAAAACAACACTTTTCCATCTCACCCAAGACACATTCAAACAAATTTGATCATCTTTCTATGACTCTGTATAATCTGAGGCTGATTAACATCTACACAAAAAAATGAGAATCACAAACATGAAAATCACTTTGAACTGTATATGAGCTGAACAAGGACAGTGAGTCTCTGTAACTTAGTTTGATTAGAAGGGTTAGTGAGAATTTACAAGGGCAGGCAATGACCTTTGAGTTCTTCACCTCAACCATACCCATCAACCTATACGTCTATTACACGATTTTTATCAAAATGTGTACAGAGGTCCCAGATGATTTCACTTATCATTAATGATAAGCCAGCTCCAAAATTAGGCCAGGAGGAGACCAAGGCAAAGGTGTTGAATTAGATGCACTGACCAAAATTGATGTATATGTGAGACCGTACCACCTGTTTTTTCCCGACATGCAAGCTTTATCTTAAACCATGCATTGGGGTAGCTAGCAAAACACAAAAACGGTCAGAGTTAACCCATTGAACTTGGGCAGGTGTCTATGAAGAATGCGTGTTGTAGCAAAATCGGCCCATCCTCAACAGGTTAAGGTCCCTTAAGGTAATCTTAGGTTAAGGTCAGCTACAGTATATCGGCCCACTACAGCAAATAGGTCAGCATATCATTTGATCAGATACCGTAAAACGAGGAATGTTCGCATGCATTTTAATTTTGCGAATTTCGCGAGGCAAGATTTGCAGGTTTAAAATGCACGTGAAAGTTCTTGTCTACATTATATGCATTGCATGTCAGAGGCAACTCCGGAAAATTTCATGCCACACAAAAGGCTGTCGGCTCCAGTTCGCCAAAATTTCATGCCACAAAAATATTGTGGTTTACAGTACACACTATGTATGGTCAGATAAGATGATCATACTTTGCTGTGCAATACTTGATTATGGTCGTTTCTCTTTTTGTTTGCCTGGTTTCATTTCTGCTGTCTAAAATTTGGAGTTCAAACTTGTGACTGTGATTCAATTACCGTTAATTCAATTTGATTTCTGCATATTTTTTCAAAGAGAGTATGAACATATACTTGACATAATTACGGACATAATGCAAGACACAAATGGGATGGAACCAGTCCATTTGGTGATATTGTGTTTCACATTCTTAAAGGTGCATGGTCCCGGTGTTTTAGTCAAATGCGTACGCGGGCGCACGGCGCAGGTTTCCTATAGAGATCTACGCTATCGACTCTTCTTTAGCGCTTACGCTTTGGCCCACTTCCCCGAGTCCAAAGAAGTCCGATTCACAGTAGTCAGTGGTCGGATCACAGTTCGGCTCATGATTCAGCCGAGGGGGATGACAGCTTTAGCAAACTTCTTTTGTGATGTCATAATAACAAGCTCATATGCACGCACCCTGGCATTACTACAGACTGCGCAATGCGTAGAGAAGACAACGAAGGCAACGTTACTTAGCAACACCTACGCACTTTACTCTTGATGACAGCTCAACTTCGGTAATCTTCATATCAATGCTAACGGTGATCGGCAGTATCATCAACAGCGCCCTCTACACTACTGGGACTACGCCCCTTTAAGTAAATAGTAAGTGCCAGACAGGAAGAAAACACATCACATATGATAGAGCCATGGGAGAAAACCACAGGAGACTGCCTGTCATAAACAAAGCCTGGCCTTGATTATGGCTTCTTATACCCCTTTCATAAACTCAATAATGCGGATAATATCCGCAACATTTGGTCGTAAAATCGGAGCGGGGAAAGAATAATGCGCTTTATTTCGACCCTTCTATTATCCGCATAATAGCAGCATTGGGACCAGATTTGGAGTTTATGAACGCAAACCCAAATAATGCGGATAATTGCCGGGGTGCGGTCAAACGTCACCTGTCTTTCCCGCAGGAGGGACGTGTGCAGTCACCATGACGATTATCCGCCTTTTTCGGGACGGGCGCTCGTAAAAATAATGCGGATTATTTTCAGAGTTTGTGAACGCATTTTCTATTGAATTGTCCGCATTATTCTTATGCGGATAATAGGAGGATGAGTTTATGAAAGGGGTATTAGATGTGCTTCCCTCACAAACAGCAATGCGTAAAGACAAGAATTTGATGACAGTTGTCGAAGCCTTGCCCAAGAGTATGGTACTTCTTGATACGTCATAAATCTAAGCCAGAGTTTATCTGTACAACATTTTGACATATACATGATTCATAAATAAGTGTGCAGATTGTAGGCCTACTGGCTATCAAAGGAGTGTTAACCCGTTGAGGACGGTTTGATTTTGCTACAACACGGATTTCCCAGACACTTGCCCGAGTATACTCGGGACTCGTCCTCAATGGGTTAAAAGTCCTCAGCTAATCTTGAACAATACAGTTGCTACTGGATTGCTAAATGAACAGACAAATACAATGTTGCTTATGTCACAACTAAGATCCTCTACGATTATAGGAATGGATGTACATGATTGATTGCTTTCCCTGATTTTCGCTGGTTTTGAACAATTTTCTCTTCGGTTGTTAGAGATGAGGAATCTCATGACATCAGAGTTGCAAGTGAGTTTGCTTGAAAAGACCGAAATCCTCCATCAGGGAGTTACAGTCACAACCATTAAGAAATGTGTTGCTACCTATCATCACCTCCACCCATTCTCTCTACTACAGATGTCTCAAAAAGGATGTGATAGCAGCACTTACTTCGGTCACTTTTGACATTCTCTGCACGAAAAAGACAAGACAAGCAAGACCTTCTTTATTTTTGATTGCACTGAGCAGGGGAAACCCCTTCAATCAAAATCCCCTCAGATGCTTTAGTGGTTAAGTTGTGTGTGTGTGCATGTGTGTGTGTGGGGGGGGGGGGAAGTCGGCACAATATACAAAAAACAAACAAGAAACAAAAATGGATGAATAAGACTGTGAACTGTTTGGATTGCTTGCAGCCGGATATGACATTCAGTCAGTCTGTGCTGAAGCCAGCAAACAATCATATCCTAGTGCAGATGGATGATAAAAGTACTGGTGTCACAATGTCTGAACGATGTGGGCAGAGTCCAGATCTGATGCATGAACACGTAACACTCTTCAGAGTGAAATTTGTAGGTGGCACACATATAGTGATATCTGGGTCCTGTTTCATCAAACTTGTTATCAGTAACATCTGCCACATTTCTATGACAAATTTGCTCAAAGCCAATCAGATGCAAGGATTTTAGTAGCGTACAACAACTATCGTACCTTATTTTTGATAACAAGTTTCATGAAACGGGGGCCCTGGTTGCCTCTCGTAGGGAAAAGAAAAAAAAGAAAAAACAAGTCAGAGGTGGGGAAAGACTAAAACATCCAGAATAATCAATGACAGAACCGAGTGAATGATGAACATGAGAGCATTCTAGAACATTGTAGCAAAACTTTTTCTGATGGTCAGACACTGATTTGCTTGCACCCAGATTGAGTACACAGCTGAAAAGTTAGGATGTGTAGAGTGCAGAGTGTAGAGTCAGCAGATGCATTCTTTCACCATTTCTGGATCAGAGAGAGTTCAAATTCTTTGCCTTTCCATCTTATATTTATTCACAAATAACAGAACAGAATGGACAGGGCAAATACGATTTTTCATCACACCAAACCGGCCAACTCAAGCATGGTTCCCACGTCTAATGGGAATTGCATTTGTTTCACATCCAATTCTAACACTAGGAAATATCCATCCCCTCCCATTCACATCCAACATCTAGTGCATTCCCCCGTGTCGACATCTCATCCTTCTTGGTTACAGTTATGCGGAAAACTTTCGAATCGAAATAATTGACAAGAAAGACTCTGGGCATCATAATGAAACAAAAAAGTATCAATTTACACTACACAACGGATTGAGCTTTTGTCTGGAGAGAAATCTGAACTACAGTAGCGACAGTCTTGAAAACGTGCTTGACAATATGGGGAACTCTCTAATTGTGGACACTTGTGCTACAGTGTTCGTTAACTCTTTAAGGACAAATGACAACTTGTTTGTATACAATTCAATGGTATTATTTAGGCAAGAGTCTTGAGAGGGTTTATATGGCATGGAGTGTCTTGATTACATTTCTTTTTCAAGATTTCCTTCACAATTAGAAATAATAATAAGGTCTTCTTTATCCAGGGTAGCCTTTTCAGAGTTGCCACTATTATACCAGAGGGCCCTGCCAATATTATTACCCTAGCTTTGCCAGGTACCCATTTATACATCTGGGTTGAGAGGGACATAGTGGGTAAAAACATCCTGTCCAAGGACGTAAAACACTGGTTGGGAATCGAACTCGGGCCCTCCGACTGGGAGGCGGGAGTCTTATCCACTATGCCACAGGGCCACATTTAGAAGAAAGAATCCCCTCACTGGACAGTTCATCAAACATTTGAATTAACATGTGTATCCACTGTGGCCAAAAAGTGCCTGTTATACTTACCGCAAAATGATATAATGATTATTATCACTTTTAAGACTGGTGTGTGTGACAGTCATGTTTTCGGCTAATTCTGCTAAAACCTAGTCATCAACCCCTGCAGAAACTTTGAACTTGAGGCCTTTCCTGTACTTAGATTATCACACCAAAGCTCGTGAAGGCCTGATAATTTTCCTGACTAGCCTTCCCCTTCTCTCTTCCTACCCCCTTTTCCCCTTCACCTCCCCAACAAATTCATCTTTCAGCATGCACTTCATCATGTAAAAAGTGGAATTTGGAAAATGATTTCTCAAGCAGTTTATTAGCAGTTGTTTATGCAAGTAGAGCAAAGACTCAAAGAGTGCCCACAATGCTTGTATGGAACAGTTTCAGAAACCCTTAAGATGAGTAACACTGAAACCAAAGCACAAAAAGAAAATAAAGAAATTAAAAACAAATCCCCGCCACTGATGCACATTCAAATTATAAGAGAGACTCTGAAAGATCAGTTTCAAAACAGACACGACCTTTTGCTTGGCAAACAAAAACATGGGCAACAATAAACCTATTCACTGAGGACCAAGAAGTTCTGGGACTTTATACCCCCAGAGAAAGAATAGAAAAAGAAAGGTTTTTGACACTGCTCAAAGTTAAATGAGTCATGGCATTTTTCTTTTCACACTGGCAATTTGCTGAAGAGTTTTAAAGTTTTAAATGAAAACATTACTGCAAGATAGCATCCATGTGCTGCATGGGAAAAGAGTGGCAATGGAATCGTTCAATAAAGTAAAAATATAAACAAAATGTAGCTTATTGCTTTTCTTCTGTTTTTGCAGTTTGGTGATTGCACACAGAGTTAAAAGTAGGAGTCATATTGCCTTTTGGCAAGTACAGCTTTTTCTTTGGAGTGCTGGAATCATGCTGGTCTTCTAGTAATCTCTTGGACAGGTATGGCCTGCAAGGTGACGTGAAATCTTTTTTATTGGTCCAGCCATGACTGCCCCTAGTCTAGGTGGCTCTGTTCTTGAGGAGTTCTGTCTACAGAAAAATGGATCAAAAGGAGCACCCCGGGGGTTAGCTCCGTCCCGCCAAAGATCACATTTGGCCAGGGGAAGCAGTATGCATGACCTAGAATGTCTCCCTGAATATATATCATTGAGCAAGATCGAAAGAGGGGTACTTAAATCACTTCTACATCACTAAATTCTATAATGAAGACATGGGCAATGAAGTCAACAAGAATACTGATGGTAACATTAATAATAATGACAATAATAATTAAAATAATTTTAACAGTGGTAACAGTAGTAGCAGCAGGAAGAGGAGGAAGATTGATAACAAGAAAAAAATGATAATTCCTATAATGAATATATGATTATGATATGAAAAAAGCGGAGCTTGTATGTCCGTAATGCACACACCAGTTGCTCTTTGATCCCGTTGTAAAGACATCAAATAGCAATGCATGAAGCAAATAACTATCTTGCTCTGCGAACTTTATGGACCCAAGTATGCGTAGGTGAAACTGATCTGGACAGACATTGTGTCTTGGTTGACAAGACCTATTAATCATATGCCTACGTGCAAATCCTGCAAAAAGAACAGAAAGGGCGGTGGGGGTGGGAGGAGATGAAAGAATAAAAGAAGGACAATGCTCTCGGAGACAGGGGCTTTCTCAGAAGCAACTTGTTGGAAGCATCCGCAGTAAGCCAGTCCTAAACACGCAAGCTTAATTAGTCACACCTACAACGACTGAGGATTAGTTAGATATGTGGCCTGGATTGGGATGAGTGGTGTATAGATTTGATAGCGATCACTTAACTTGCGCCAGCAAAGTGGGAAGAGAAACATAGAAATAATTAGTGTGAGAGACATGGCGAAAGAGAGAAAAGGGGGGGGGGGGGAGAGTGAGAGAGAATAAGATCAAGCAACGGGAGACATTTCATTGGTTATGATGGTGAGAGGACATTGGTGCAAAAAGGAGGTAAATTGTATGATCCTTACCACAGACAAAGGTATGATGTGCATCAAATCAAACATGGAAGAAAGGTCACAATTTCCTCATGGTATACAAGTCAGTGACTCATTTCAAGTAGAAGAAAATTCTCAAAAGAAAATACATAATGGCTTTTAATTGATACTCAGCTATTTTTTTCTTTTCTACCTCACGGCCACCTCACTATTCAGTTGTCACTTAAGAGCTTTCAGAGTAACATTATATATATACATATATATATATATATATATATATATATATATATATATATGTATATTTATATATATATATATATAGATATATATATATATATACATATATATATATATATATATATATATATATATATATATATAGATATATAGATATATATAGATAGATAGATAGATAGATAGATATGTAGACATTTATCAATGTGCTCTCTAAGTAGTCAAGGAAGTGTTTCTGTAGAAGTTTGTAGGTATATAAGGCAGGTAGTTGTACGCATGTAGAATTGTATTTGCATTTTATTATGGGTGCATGTATTCATGTGCATGCCTGAGAACAAACAGAGATGTCTGTCTGATACCTCACAAGTTGGGATCCAACAGGTAGGACAAATATCAAAACGAACTGTCATTTGCAGATTGTTATCCAGGGAGCTAGCCACTGTAATTTAAATGTGAATGCACCACTAGTCATGCCACACCAGCCAACTTTGAAAGCGAACTCAAGAGCAGGACACTACAGAAACCAGATGTCACTTGAGAAAGGATTGATACAAGCATTCATTATAAACACCACTTGAGATATGGCAGGGATTTTTTTTTCTCCTCCTTCTCTCTCCGTATCTAATTCACTCTCTTTCTTTGCTAAGAGACATAATCAATGACTTACAGTTGAAATGACTGCCCTGCTTTCCAAGAATAGCAACCACAGACTTGGCTCAAATACCATAGATAGTACTGGGATGACTTTCATTTCTGAATTATACATATCAAGAAAGAGAAAATCAGAGCTGTGACCGGTCAAGACTCTCAACTTGTCCCTGACACTTCAGTTCCGCTGCTTCCTAAGAGGGTGGTCATTGTCCATCTTTACCGGAAAAATGGATTGAGCTAAAGTTCATCAAAGTATACTGACACTATCTCTTTCAGTTTTAAGGAACTCAAAATGAACCTAATATGCCAGTGAGTGTCAGAATGTCAAATGGATATCAATGACCCACTGAATATACATTCATATACTTGTATGTTTGCATCTACACCAGACCACAGAAGTCAGACTGTCTGAAGGCATGAAATCGCTGTATGCTGGCACTCATGGGTGCTTAACAGTGGTGGATCCAGAGATGGGCACACCTGGTGCACACCCCCTCTTTATTTGTTAAACAAAATAAATAAAAAGAAAAAGAATGAGATGAAATCCGGTGGTAGAACCAGAAATAATTCCTTTACGGAATTCCTGGATGCGCCCCTGCTTACAGTGTACCAATACCCCGGAAATTAAATTTGTGTACAGCTAGAATACACAATAAACAGTCATAATTAACCTGTGATAATCCCTGAAAATATACATATTTCAATAATTCAGATCATATCTCTATAACAATTTGGCATGTGTGCTTTGCACGTTTAAGTTCTGTTCCATAAGCACCAGTACATGTACTGATGTGTGTGTGTTCTAGCTATATGTGTAGGATTTTACAAATATTGAGATTTCATTTCGATCACTTACCTGATCGTGCGCATTCATTGCATTTCACTTTTGTTCAAGATGTATTTGGAAAAAGATATCGACATTGCGATTGTTCCATTGAAAGAATCCGGTGATTGACTAGTCTATTTCAAGTCATTTTTGTTTTAGTATACTCTTTGAAATTAACATTTAAACCCCAATACATAAAAGTATTTCAAGTCATTTTTGTTTTAGTTTACTCTTTAAAATTAACATTTAAACCCCAATAAATAAAAAATGGAGTGACAAAAAAAAAACAACAACTTATATTTTGCACAGGGCATGTCTCAAGTATATTCTAACATTCAATACTTGATATAGCAAACGTACAACTTAGGGTATCGGTACACTTGAATTTTTATTCATTCATATAGTGACGTTGGCATATGTATGTAAGTGTACCTGCAAATTCACATGCTCATACATTTTGAAACTTGTCAAGTCTTTACATGTCCTTTACATTATGAATTCATTTATGCCATCATCATTTAGAGCATTGTTTTACTTCAGCGATCCATGATTAAGCGACTAGACAACAACATTACAGTGCACTATATTCACATCTTACACAGATGGTGCTATACATTGCATATAAGATAACTCTCAAATTCCTGTCAGCAGATTACCCAAATCTATTTTGGTTTAAAAACATTTCCTTTAAGTGATTATCATGGAGTAATCATATTTAACCTCCTCAGTATCTAGTGTAAACTCTGTGAATATCTAGTGAAAAAAAATTTCCTTTATTTGTTCATTACATTAACATTGTATCAACAAAAGTTGTTTTTTACAATTGCATAGACATCACTTATCACGCAGCACATCTCCACAATTCATAACCCCCCCCCCAAAAAAAAAAACCCCACATTTCTTTAATCCTGTACTAAGTATTCTTCCTTATCTACTAATGATCTCATGCAATGTTTATGTCTGCATGTAGAAAATGCTATGAAATGGGAATGTCCCTGAGTAAATATTGTAAATACAGAATCTTCTATACTGGCATGTTTTGTCCTGATATATATTTCATCATGTAACCATGGAATTCACAAGAGTCAGAAGACGTTGGAATTTCAATCAAAGAAGTAGAAAAGGACAGCTTCAGTGTCTATCATACCGACTGTGTGTGCGCACATTCCTCACCGCAAATGAGTGATGGGCCTCCAAACATAATCAGATGCTCGCTTGGGGGGAATGGAGGTTTATCTGGGACAACATCTTTGCATGGCTTGGTGTACAATACCGCACGATCTGGGCCTGGCTTCGTCTAGGATTCATGCAAATTTCGACCACAAATGATATCCCGCGGTAGACGGTGCCCGTGACATTCGTGTTGGCCGATGTCTTGCGCTTGACTTTTAGCGCGCCCTAGAGGGGGAGGGAGGGAGGAGTTACAAATAACATGTACAGAATAGCCACATTCCTGCAGGTAACCTTATGGTGGTAAAAAGTCTGGCCTCAAACACAAAGTGTCCCATGAATATGAGGGTAACCAGTGCCATCATATCAGACCACAATGTTATCCAACCTGTTGAGTTATAAATAATTGGATTACTTTGCCTATATCTATTCAATTACACACTTGTTATCCTAATCCTCATATCTACTTGGAGCAAGTCTCTAATTTGATCTGTTCACTGATCAGAATAACAAACAGCATCGTACTTGATGTGTATACACTGTGTATGAAGTATATCTGGTTTGCTTTCACCTCTAATGCAACCATACTAATGCCATTAAAACTTGCCACAGGCTAGGAAGAAATATCAATTTGGAAAGGTGCGCATGTGAATTACAGAATGTCAAATATCAGTTGTGCAATCTACTATTCATGTGAAAGTGCAATTATGTACCTCCCTGGAGCTACAACCAACATTTTACAACACATGCTTTGATCTTTCTTCTCACTTAGATTTCGCTAATTCACTGATCTGTAACCTCCCTAAAGAAAGAAGCATCTAAACTCCAGCCACTTCAGAATATTCTGACGAGTAGATAAAAAAAAAATCTTCCAAATTCTTTACACCAGACTCTTTATCTAAGTAAATCAATCACATTGTACAAACCGACCCAAAATCTCCATTCTTCAGCAGATCCCTTTAATGTCATGTACCAAAAACATTCATGGAATGATTGAGCATTTTCCTCTACAGGTCCAACACTTTTGAAGAACCTCTCACAGACTCTTCCATAACAGAAAAATTTAAATCAAATCTTTAAAGGGATGGTATAGTTCTGGTTGAGATGAGGCTCCAGGTTTCCAGCTTTTTGTGAGATAATTAGAAACCAGTTATGAAATATAAAAGAGCTTACAACTTTAACAGGAATTCAAAGTTTATTTGATGAAACTGGTTTTGAGATGGTTGAGATATACAAAAAAGGGGGTCCTCATAAAAACTGGGACCCATCATTTATTCAGACCACCTTGTTTTACTTTGTTTTGGATATCTCAGCCATTTCAAAACTGATTTTCATCAAATAAACTGTGAATGCCTCATAAAATTGTATGCTCTTTCATATTTCATGAGTGGTTTTGAACTATCTCATAAAGATTTAGAATCTTAATCCTGGATCTCTACCAAAAATATACCATCCCTTTAAATGCACTTATTCAATCTTGAATAACCTTTGGCTTATTCCCTTATTTATGTCTCTGATCATTGTTTAGTTGCTCCTCTGTTCCTGAGTGATATGCCACGTGTGGTTAATTGTCCATATCAAAGCACCATGAGCCTCAAAAGGCTGACCTGTTAGCTATACAAGCAGCAACTATTATCACATTGCTGTTAATTGAATGTGCTGTACGTGGCGAGAAAACCACCATTGAATTAAGTAATTACATCCTTAAAGAGCTAATCCTGAAATATTTTCATAACCAGGAGCATTATTCATATAGCATAAAAGATGGTGGGAAGTTTGCATAGCTTCTATATAAAAAAGATAACCATTGATCTTTAAGTACAATTGATTGGAATATACTACATGTACTTCTTCCTCTGAAATAGTACATGGACAGTTAATGATTCTTCCTTTCTTAAAAAATGAATTGAATCACATAAAAGATTTGCATTTCTTGTAATAAACTGATTGCTTACAAGAACTAAGTGCATCATGCAATAATTTGATAATTATTGTAGTGACTTGGAAGAAAAATGCCAAAACACATTTTACCTATTGGGAACAATTTGTCGTTTTGAAGAATGCTCTCTTGTACGGTAGAACCGTGTTAGAAAGAGGTTATATATAACAATACCCTTTCATAACCAGTTGGTTGTGCAGATCCAAACTGTTTATATTATTTTCTTTGTTTTTGTATACCCTGATATAGTAAGAAAGCTGATAGAACCAAGGAGGTTTTATATATGGAGTTTCAACTGGCTGTAATTATTGAAACAGTTGTCAGATTTCTATTGATGTACAAAAGAATTCCACAGGTGCACTTGTGCCTTTGATGATGGATGTTCCAGGTTGCCGTCTTGCTGAGCAATCTGAAGATTCATTTTGAATGTTATCATGATGTTGGCCATATCTTGCTTATTTATCTATTAAATGAAATGAAATTTCACTTAATGATAAACCATGTAAAACAAAAGTCAATTCCGTTAAGAAATTTGAGCAAAAGTGTAAATTAGAGCTGTATTATGTGAAAATGTTTAAAACTGTACCATCCTGGAAAGCTGGTTTTATCACTTTTCCGCTTAATTTCCACAAATGAAACTTATATGGAATAATCTTCAAGTATAATTCTTTATTGATAGATATATCAGATTAGTGCCCGGGTATGCCCAGTTGAGTAATTTTCATCTTCATTTCAGCATTTTTTTGCTCAATTTCTATTCACGCATCCTCGTGTCTGTACCACCTTCCTTCTATAAGAAGGGATAGCGAAAAGTAATTACCATCACAAAGACATATCTTCCTTTGAAAGTGGCTGGTGATTATGCAATGAGACATGAGTCAATTGTCTTTGTATCTGCGGGGCAGATCCTGTTTGGCACATGCTTCAAATATTTTTGAGCGGCGGCTTCGAAAATAGGATCAAAGGGAATAACTCTGTTGTTACTCCATCTCTTCAACATCCTTGATATAACAAGGTAGTTGCAGTGGTTGTTTGGTCCTCATTATAACAAGGTTCCCTATGAGAGATAAATGATTGCAAAGTAAGTTTCCTTGATGAAGTCTTTGCCTGATGGCTTTTAAATAACCCAAGTACATGAAATTTGGGTGGACTAGACATTTTGAAACAACTATTTTATTTTGAGTGTGGGGTTTGGGGAGACCAAGCCAGCCAAAATCTGGCCCATTTTCAACACAAAGGTCACCCATTGTCAGGGGCATCCATCACCTCCGCGGATGGCATCATGCGTAACCATGGCAAACCATCCCTTGCATCCACCCCTTCTCGGCAGCCCCCTGCAGTGATGTCGGCGTGGGTGTGGAGGTGTGAAAAGAGCATGCCCAGACATCGTTCAGCTTGATGGGATGTTGGGGCCAGCCGTATGTCTGTTAATGTTTCCCCTTTTGTGGCGTCTTCAGTGCACAATGTCCCATGCCGGCCCCATGAAACATGTTTCGCAAGTAGAAATGCGTTTCACCTCAGTCTCACTCAATTATAAATGAATGTTAAAACTAGAAAAGCACTCTGAGAGCACAGAGCTCAGCCAAGCAGCTACTTTCCACCAATTATCTTGCTATTCCATAGAGATCAGTGATTTCCACCCACTGAAAATCGCCAGAATATAGAAGCCTTTGTTACGTCATAAACCCTCAGCTGCTCGCCGCACCTCGCCCTAGTAGAAACTTGAGCATGCACTTTAGCGCGTGTATGAAAACCTCAAAAATGCACAGCTTGAACTCCCAAGTTCATTGACCCTACCTTCCAAAATATTGAAAATCCTTCATAAAATCCACAGAAAATTTCCAGATCACTACCAAAATTTAATCATCTGTTTCTTGTGTCATGTGCAACCTTTCCTGCAAGTTTTATTCCAATCCATTCACAACTTTTTCAGTTATTTTGCATACAGACAAACAAACAAACAAACCAACGGCAATGAAAACATAACCTCCTCCCTTGGTGGAGGTAAAAAGAGGAAGAAGAACAAGGGGGTAAAGAAAAAGGAGAGATTAAGCATTTTATGTGGTCTCTTCTTGTTCTTGTAACCTGATAATGTGTGGGGGGGGGGAGGGATGCTGCAAACTTTTAACTTTTTGATTTCTTCTGAGTAATGAAACTGCATTGGTCTTAAAATCGAGACTTGGTGGATGATTTCTAGCACATTTATTGACATATTTTTTGTTACTTTGAAAACACATAATAATAAAACAAACAATATATAAAAAGCAAAACAGAGAACAGATAAAAACTAGAAAATATGTGTAATAATAGCTCTACAGAGAAGACTTATCTTCGCAAGAGGTGAAATTGGAGGAATCTGCAAAAGCAGGGTTTGCAACTGCAAGTTCCAAAGAAGAGATGAGCAGAGTGAATACGTCTTTGCATCAATGGAGATGGGGCACAAAGTAAATAATCATTTCAGAGCCAAAAACAGCCAAGAAGAAAGGGCAGAAAGAAAGAAATGGAGACAGAGTGAGGAAAAAAAAAGAGATTTTGTATAAGCTCAACATAAAGCAGACCCCAGATTCTTGCTGTGCAGAATCAATGTCTGATCTGAAAGCATTAGCGATTATCATGCCTCTCAAAACATATCTCATGTCAATAATAGCTGGTCCCTTAGACTAGATATTCAAAGCAGCATAAATATTCCAAGCCGCTTTTTTTCTTGCGCATGCTTACTTGTGAGAAGCGCTTGAAGCATTCTGATATTGACCCGTGGGGAAAAGATTCTGATAATGACGACAGGAGCGTCTGCGGATTTGCGCAGTCATGAAATACGACGATCGCGAATTGAATGAACCCCGTGGTGACATCTTCGGTGAGAAACGGGTTTTATTCTTGGACATTGCTAGCATGAGGTTTCTCCAATTCATATCAAATGATACTAAGTCAGGTCAATCACAGAGACATACCTCTCTGACAAGAAAGAATCACAGTTCTTAAAAGGGTCATCAAGTGGTATATATTTCTCTTCAGCAAGAAACGCACAATACATTTTTCTCCGCTCATTTCATTTAAGTCATAACCTTTTTTTGTATATTACTAATCTATTGTTTTTACCTACACAAAAGAGTGATGGAAAACAGAACCAATCAGCTATCCACTAGAAGAAGAAGAAAAAGAAGGACAAGCATATGAAGGGTTTGTTTGCAAAAACCGATAAGTCCATTTTTGAAGATTTTGAAGTACGATCTTTGTCACAAAGTACACAAAAATATCTTTTAAATGATATATTGGTCACTACATATAAAGGTATATTTTTGAAGTTATGGTCAAAAGAAGCAGAAATTTTCTTATTATTCTCTTTATTTTTCTTGACCTTTAATCGCAAATATCTCCATTTGGCAAATATGGACTTATCGGTTTTTGCAAACAAACTCTTCATATAATCCTTTTGATTGAAAAAGGAAAGTAATATTGTTGATTAGAAAAGGAGAGACAAATCATGCAAAAAGTAATATTGTCAACTCATATTTTACCAAATGTATTTAAGGATCTATGTACAAAACATCCATATCACTGGCATACTGAACAGAATAAGTACTCAAAGTTCAAAGTTCAAAGCTCAAGTTTATTTTCATTTCCATCAAACAAAACGAAAATTTATATACAATGCATTAGCAGAACATACTTGTAATAAGTGCAAAAAACATATATTTACAAACTACATGTGAAAATGAGTGACAAGTGAAGAAAACATAATTGTATTTATACATATATTGCATATAGTCCAAGTTGATTAAAGATGGGGATGGACATGGAGGGTCCCACTAAAAAGCAAAGCTTGTACGATATGGGATCCTCAGGAAGTGCATAAGACAGCAAATGATGAATTAATGAAGCCACAAACTGATATAAAACAAAATTGAACAAACCAATGTCAACTGACTTGAAATCAAATCAGGAAGAAAAAAAAAATGAAAGTACAGCATGAGCCATAGTGTACACAAGCAAACTGGATTCCATGATATAAGAGTAATGATAAATACAACCTGGATTGAATATATTGCAAAGAATTGTATACACAAATATACCGGTAAGAATGCAGAAGAGCAGACATAAAAGAAGGAGAGAATAGACACACTCTGCAAGTGCTATATCTTTTCAAAACACAGGTTTAGCAAGTCAATTCCTGTCATTTCTGTTCTCATTTTTTTTTTTTTTTTGGGGGGGGGGGTGCATTTGTTGTAGCAAATCAGTAGATTCCAGTTTTTTTCATTCACCTCAGCTCTTCTCTTTGTACATGTGCATGTGCCTCCATCTCTCCCTCCCCCCTTTCTTAATTCAAACATCTCTCTCTCTTTCTCCACTCATGTTCCTCTTTATTTCTTTACTGTCTTCACTTATCCCTCATCCAAGATGCTACAGCTCTCTCTTGCTGATCGATTTAATGCCTCATTTTCCATTCCGCCCTTGAATCCTTCCAAATCTCATCCCGGCTTCACCGATATCCGACTGCGTGATTTGTATTCCATTCAAACCATTGACCACGCTTGCCAGTATACATCATCGTTACTGAATAACCGATTAGCCCGAATATTAGCAATCTATTATGGCGCTCTCACCACCGATCCTTTTTTTGATCCGTACCATATTTTACCACCTGCTACATGACGGTATCCCTCCTGCAACTAGTAGAAACGAGAGTGTAGTCACATAAGAACTGATGATTAGAGAAGATAAAATCATAATGTGCCATTTGTCAATCTTAATCAATTTGCGTAAACACCTGTTTCTGTCTCTATCCCATCCATTATTTCTTTATGTCAGGTTCGACAGATGATGCATCCTCGGCACATCATGCGCTGTCTCATTTACAGCTTTTTTTTTTTTTTTCTTTGCTCTTTTCCCCTTTGTTGTTGATTGGGTGTGCTTTGTATTTGTTGAAGCATGGTGTCACGCAAAGTTCAAGGCTAATATACACACCATATCCCCATTCGACAACAACCCCCCCTCCCTTGACCTGGAAATGATCAGTGCACTTTTCAGGGGGAATGAAAAATGACCGACGCCATCACTGCCAATCAAGAGCGGACATATTACGACCGACTTCTTCCCGTGGCCCCCCCTGCACACCAGTTTGTGAGTGCTCCTATTTCATTTCCTCTTTCCGACACTCTGAGCCCTTAATGTCTTCCAGTCTCTCGTCCTCTTTCTTTCTCGGTTTCATCATCACAGTTCCTTGATTCTCCATGAATGTCTCTATAACTCTTACTCGTACCATGTCTGCATGCCATGACTACCACACAGCCCCCCTTTCAGACAGCCCCCCCTTCTCTCTGGCAATTTACCCTCCATTGGTTTGCTCTCTCTCTCCATTATACTTTTGTTCTCCGTGCCTCATTAAGAGCTGTCGGTTGCTATCAACTCATTCTCAAATCACCCTTTTCCCTATCTCCCCTCTTTTCCCCTGATTCTTGAACCATCATCAAGTTGTTTCATCATGCTTGTTTCCCCTGCTGAATACAAATCCCTGGATTCAACCTCGCGTCTCAAGCTGTATATTCATCTACCTTTTTCTTCACTCAAAAGACACTAGGATCATCAAGGACCAAAATATGAGGACACTCCTTGATAAACCTCCGAGTCTTGTCCGGTGGTTTTATACTGCTATTTCTAATCAATTTTGTTGTTTCTTCTACTTTTTATTCTATTTTTATTTTGTGTTGATTCAATTCTCTCTCATTCTATCTTTGAATGAGCTCTTTTCTAGTCCTACGTTCTTTCTCTCAAAGATTGCATCCCCCTGGAATCTCCTTCAATATAAGTTTTCTCTTCACTAACACTGCTATTGTCTCTTTCTCTCTCTCTTACCCTCCATTTCAATCTCTTAAATCAACATTCTCATCTTCTATCGTCACAATATTTACTGTTGCTATCTCGTCTCTATCTAATGTTAAGCAAGATATTTCTGCGGCACAAAATTTTCGTGAATTGGAGCCGACAGCCTTTTTTACGCATTAAATTTTCATGAATTGTCAGTGGCATTCAATGCTTTTGTACGTAGAAAATAACTTTCGTGTGCATTTTAATTTTGCAAAACTTGGCTCTCACGAAATTCATGGAAATAAAATGCATGCAAACTTTCATTCTACAGTACCTCTACCTCTCCCTCTATCTCAACCTGAATTCAATTTTCCTTAAGTACTCCCTATGTATTCTCTCTCCTTTTTCTTGTGTCTAATCTTTCTCCTCTCATGTTCAATCCTTCTGACATTCCTTTCTTACTAACCCCAAGTCTTTCCTGCTAAATTTCATACGACCTTCAATTTCTCAATCCTTTTTACTCCCTATGTGTTTTTGTTTTTTTCTTCTCTTTCTCTGAAAAGTTTATTTTCTATGATCTTCATTCTATCCTCCATCTACTAATTGGATAATATACAAATAGTGAATGGTCACGAGTGCAATGGTACGAGATTTTGCACGAGGTGAAAGATAGAGGCGCTCTATTCAACGAGGCGAAGCCGAGTTGAATAGTGCGCCTCATCTTTCACCGAGTGCAAAATCTCGTTCCATTGCACGAGTAAAGACCATACACTATTTGATTTATACAACGTCCAAGTAGATCTTTTTGGTCTAAGTAGGCCTAAAAGTCTATAGGGCCTATATGTATGAAAAATATAGCCATACTTACATGTGGATCCACTGCGATTCTCTTTCTGGCTTGTGCAATCAGTGTAGATACAGGTCACAGCTATACTAGCGCTCATACACGTACACTAGCACTACGTAGGCCTACGTACGCGCATGCATGTACCGCACACGTACCTGCGCTAGCTGCATGCGATCCTCAATATGCAACACACAGTACACGCAGTACTGTACAGTATTTCTCGAACTGTGGAATAGAATGAAAAAATCGAACCAAGTTGCACGCAAAAATAGAACCAAAATTGCACGGCGCGTTGAATGGAGTGCTTATTTAATATCACGTCACCAACAATCCTCCAATCAAATTACAAGGATCTACTTGGACGTTGTATAATAATGGTTAAAATCTATATTGGACCAAGTCCACTGAATAAAATGCTCACGGCGCACAATCTATCTATATATACTTACTATCTCTCCTTCTCCCATACTGTACAAGCTGAAATTTTTGCGGTGGTTTTATTTTCGCGAATTTCGCAAATCGCCTTTGAACCGCGAAAATAACAATGCACAAATAATTAAGTTCAGTTAGACCCTCACAACCGCGAAATTAACAACACGCGAAAATGTCCTCCAAGTAGCAATTTGCAAAAATGTCCTCCAAGTAGCACTTCGCGAAAATATTTGCATGCGAAAATATCTGTATGCGAAAATTTCAGCTCGTACAGTATTTTATCTTACATACCTTCAACTCACATCTGCTTCAGCTCCTACCTGTGTGAGCCTCTCTCTTCTTCTCTCAAGTATTTCTTGTTGCATGTTTATCATTCTATCATCCTTTTTTCTCTCCCATCTCTCTCTCTCTGCCTTCTTGTTCCTCATCATGCCATTCCACACTGTACTTTCACATCTCTCCGCCGTCCCCCTCGCATCTCGCGGCGGCGTATCGTCGTCGTCAGATGAAGACTGACAGCCCACCATCCTGCCACTGATGGCATGATTGTTTCAGCATGCGTGGGACTTGTGGGGGGCTTCTTGGGAGCACTTTGCATGTCAAACATCCCGCTTCTTCCAATTATTCATCACAATTGATGGGACGATCTGCGGGAGGCTGCCGAAAACAACCCTCTGAGTGGGGGGCTAAACACAGCAAGGCTCAAAACAAGCACGGGAGAGTGATATACTTAGATGGAAACAAACATACGCAAACAGACAAATGCAGAAACACAAGTCTTCAAACAGACTGATAAACAAACACCCACACAGAGAAACACATAGACGACGAGACACAGATTACAGCAGATATATACAGCAACAAAAAGTAACCCAAGACAAACATGAGGGCAGAAGAGTATAGATAAGAAGAATAGAATACCAAACTCATGTAAACAAGCTCACGATGCTAACAACAATACAATAGCATAAAGTCATACACACCCACAATCACACATCCACTCACACAAACAGAAAAAAAAGAACACTTCTATCATTACTCAAAGTTCTCAAATTGTCTGTAAGTTGTTTAAGATCTACAGAAGATGACAAAATATCATCTTGCCTTGTTCACATCTGAAAATACAGACAAACACATAAACAATGAGACACAGATTACAGTAGATATATTCAGCAACAAATAGTAGCCCAACAGAAACAAGAGGGAAGAAGAGTACAGACAATGATAATACCAGTCATGTAAACAAGCTCACAATGCTAACAAAAATACAATAGCATAAAGTCATACACACCCACAATCACCCATTCACACTTACAAACAGAAAAAAAGAATTCTATCTTTATTTGAAGTTCTCCAATTGTCTGTCAGTTGTTTAAGATCTACAGAAGATGACAAAATACCATCTCATCTTGTTTACATCTGAAACTTTCCAAAGAACAGGAAAGTGAATAAGTGACCTCAACAGAATCATAGCCAACACTGACGACTCCAAGGATCCTGATTAACCCATTGAGGCTGATTTTGCTACAAGATGAATTTCCCTTAGACACCTGCCTGAGTATACCCGGGACTCATCTTCAATGGGTTAATCAGTGTGGCATGACTGTCTCATTCTGTATATCTTACCTACAATAGCTCTGGCAGATGAAATAATCGGAAACACAATCTTGCACCATCAGTGCAGACCAGAAAAGAACCATATTTTCGCAATATATGTGCATATCACCGTTTTGGCTCAGTGGATTTAAGACAATGGAAGGATCAGTCTGAGGTCCCTTGGTAACTTGGCAAGAGACCTACATATCATCTCACCAGCACTTTTCACACGGACAGGTGTCATACAATGGCAACTAAGAATTTTGAAATACCAATACATTCGCAGAGCGACCTGATGAAAAGACTGCTATTGAGAAATCCAGTGGAATAAAGTATTGTGACTTCAGTGCTGGCAATGGAGCTGAAAACATTTTAGCAAAAACATGGAATAATAACATCTTTAGTGAAGTTATAAAAAAAGGAACATAAATAAGCAGCCCAAAAGTAACATGAGGATTGACTCATGCCCACAAAACATTCAGAGTATTCTGAGTAAATACATGAATGCTGGTATTATTGTATATAAGCCAAACATGGAAATCCGAGCTTAATGATCAATATCACAGACAGTCAACAGAGAATCACCCAGTTCCTTTTATTGTCACTCTGCTCCACTTTTAAACACTATAACATTTTTAATTGTGACCATCTTCTATCAAGAGTTTGGTCTACTGAAAAAGAACAATTTGTCAAGGTTGCTGGCATACCAATATTAGATACCAATCAAAACATGACATACTTTGATTTATAAAAATAGATATTGAGTCTAAGATGGCTACTTCTAGCTTGCTATCTATAGATTTTACTTTAAAGACATCAAATCAACTTAACATTTAGATTAGTTTTTAGCATGAACTGAATGATAGATTTTTAAGTTTGCATGCAAACATTGAAACTTGTCATCACTTTACTTGGAGAATTCAATATCAAATTTCATGCAAACATTAATAGCTGCCCACCTATTTTCCTCCACAATGAAAAAACTTGGCATGATTCTTATCTTCCTTATAATATCCACGTGACATGTCAACAACAAACACTGAGTTACTGAGAAACATGTAAAGAAAGAGCAAATGGGGGCGTTTTGAAAGGAAGGGAGTGACCTTCATCCTTGCTGAATAAGAATATGGCTCATGAGGTTGCATTGATTTTATCGAAAAAAATAAACAAGGTTTTCTAAAACTTCCAAAGTCTGCCCGCTTTTCTTTTATTCAAAGACAAGAACACCCCCATTCCTCCACATTCATCCCCCTTGCTCTTCCCTCTCGCCCCCCTCCCCCCCCACCTCCCTCCCAACCAGTCTCTCAGCTAACAAATCAGGTGTGCTTAACGAATGACTTCATTGTAGGTCTCACGTGATGGGGTCAAATTCTGAGGTGCTCTCCTTTTACTGCATCACAGATGCTGCCTCGCTGGCGAAGTCATTGATTTCTTCACTTGATTTTTCATTTCCAACTCAGCAGGGAAGAAAAGGAGATGGGAATGCAGTGAGAAAAATGCTGATACTTTTTGAAGAGCTGGCAGAGGAATGTACTGTACTTCCTGCTGTATATCAACTTTGATTCTTCTATCCATCCATCCATCCATCCATCCATCCATATTGATTTTTCCATTCATTCCCACAACCTGTGTGAGCTATACATCATATGCTGTGTGTATACCTGTAAAACAGAATACTCCTCCTCCTTCTGTCTTTTCTTTCATCCTCTGAGGGTTGGAGATTGAAAAAAAAAAGATGAGGGACAGAAACCAAAGTTTTATAGTGGGCATCTGCTTCACTGTCAAGCCGTTTTTAACAAAATGAGCAAAGTAAAACATAACTGATGGTCTATGTTGTTAACACTTGTGCAAAAGACATGAAAATTCCCCAAATTACAAGTTTAACAAGTTTTGCACATCAGTGATATTGTACAATATTGTACAATATCACAAATTATATGCAAATTCAGTTAAGCGTTAGTGTCTCTTCTCCATAACTCTATTGATTTGCGGGTAGAAAAAAAAAATTAATGAACGCCTCTTAAACTGACAACTACAATTTCAACCTTAAGAAGATGAACCATTTATCGGCAGATCACAACAATTATAAAATAATTTGTTGTGAAGTCTTCCTCTTTTTATTGGGGGGGGGGGGGATTCATTTTCAGCATATAAAGGTTCAGTAAAGATTTGTGTGTAGGCCAATAGGGCACTTCACTGAGCAATTTTGCCATCACCTCAAGAAATTCATAATTTATGCAGTAAACTTGAAAATGCAGTTGTCTTTCTGTTTACGCAAATATCATCTCAACCATTCCACACAGTAAACAATCTGCAGTAGGAAAAAAAAAAATCACAGCAAATGAGAGCATGTTTTGATGGTATACATTGATGACATTACCCTCTTGTCAGTATCACTCTTCCAGAGAATGATTTTTCAATTTTGCTCATTTGCTCGTCCGATGACATTATAAGGGCACCAAGTCTTCTTTCAAATTCCTCCTGTCATTCCTTGTTACGAGGAACCAGCCTTGAAACTGTATCTAAACTGCATTCAGTAATGGTCATTACTTGAAAAATAATGCCTGGCTACCGGAGGTTTGAGTCATAACCCCGCTTTGCCATGGCGCAGTATCGAAATGAAAAAAATACAGATTTCGTGATAGAAGATTCCATGATAACATCACAACTTCTGATGTTTCACAGGGAAATGACTGTCACTCAAAATGGTCAAATGTCTTGAAATACAAGATATAAGAAAAGATTTCCTGTAGAAATAAGTTAGAATACAGAATTCAATCAGGCAACAACTAAAGACTGCAGACAATAGAAAAGATCCTGTCATGTGGTGAGTATAGCACATTTGATGCAGGTAACAGCAAAACTACTTTTATTTAATTTTAAAGAGATGCAACTTCCAATTTTGCTCCCTTAACAGATTTGACATTTCATTTTTTTATTGAGAAAGCTTAGATGAATAGTGTCAGTGCTGTAACATTGTTATGCTATCTTGAGTGTGAATTTCATTTGTACTTTAAAACAAGTATAAAATGGCATGCTTTTATATCATTAGCATCATATATGATATCAATGATCAAACACTCAAACGATAAATATAGATTGATTTTGCCTATACATTATACTACAGGGAACAATTTTCCTGGTTTGCATCGCAATTTGCTATGCACTTTTACACCACTGTTACACAAACTATCTTTTGTGTAGCAGTTTTCTTCCATAGAAATGTACATGATACCATGTGAAATATTGTTCATCAGCTGAAATTGCTAATCAAATTTGAGTTGGAAAATTATTCCCTGTACTAATATATTGGTGTAGATGTTTTGTTTTGTTTTATCGTTTTTAGTGATGTATAAAGTCCTACAAGCTTTGCTTTTCATTGGATCACTCTTTTCTTCGCCATATTTATATGTTTTAGTTACAATTGCAAAGTGTGCATTGGTTTTTTTTTTTGTTGCTACATTATCATTTGTGCATAATATTATTTTGTATTACATTTAATGATTTGTCCTTTCAAATTGTTGGAACAGTTGAATTAATAAATGTAGCACCATATATTATTTATTTCCTTTCATTGATGGAAATAAAGCATAATTGAATTGGTGAATTGGAAATGATGAAACCGGTAAAATGCATTAAGCCTGCACAAAATCAGAAAGAAATTTATGAACATTATTGACCAACAGAGAGAGAAACAGGAGATTTGATATTCTCAAAATGTGTTGCTAATTCATGAATCAGTTTTAGGTGTAGCTACTAAACAGGCTTTCAACAATATTGCAACTAACCCCCCCCCCCCCCCCCACCACCATCAACTGTATATGAACCACAGAGGGTTCAAATAAGAGAGTGTTCTTTACCATCAATGAAAAATAACAATTGTCATAAAAAGACACAGCTCCAAACACAGAAGCGTGATTTTTATCACTTGATGGGCTAATTGAATTCAAGAGCGGTTGGTAAGCATGCACTTAAAGAGCATGAGGACCACTTGACACCAATATCTGAGAACATATCTATCCATGAATGCGCTTTGACCTGCAGAGAGATGTAGTCAATAGTTACACAGGGTGAAATTATATATTCAATTGTATTGCAAATAGTTGCAGAAGCAATTACATGCAACTACTTTTGTTACTCATTATCACTGGCACTTTGTTAAATCAAATTTTTGCAATTATTACAAATATGTTCAACTTATACATTGTATATAATTTCTCTGTTTATTTGATGGAAATGAAAAATACATTTGAACTAAAATTGAACTGAAAATCAGGGGGCCACAATGGTCCAGATTTGAAGTGTGAAGTTGTTCACTGTAATTTTATTTCCATAAGCAGGACCATGTGCTGCCAACGTCTATCCATAAGAGGTGCCTTGTACGACTCTCTATTAGGTATAGATGCAATCAAGTCTCAGCGCTTGGAAATGCGACCCAAATATGTCTTCCAATCTCTCACTTTCGGTGATTCTACATCTTCTGCTTGGATAAGAAACATCACAAGTTTATGGGTTTCTTTGTTTTTTATCAATGTTAAGTCTGGGACATTTCTAGATGTGTATCTGGTAGTTTTGTGTCAATGCATGCTGCTAGAGCATCAACAAGAGGGCAATCAAAGTTCGATGTTAAAATACCTAAACAAGTAATGCATGAGTGTAGCAATGGTCTAGCAGCCATTACCCAATGCACCCATACTATTTATTTTTTAAGCTTCCTTTTTGTTTTTTTATCAGGGTGGTGTTTCAATACTAAAAGAGAAGGAAGCTAAAGTTGGAATACTGTCAGCTCATGTGCAGATGCATAGCTTGGCCAGAACTGAGGAATTATCGGGAACCAAGGACTACAGGTGTTACTGTGTTAGAGCCTTTTAAAAGGAAGGTAGCAAAGAGGGAGAAGACTCAAGATTAGCAAGAATGCAGGGGATGGATAGATACCTGTAGGAATACCTTGCTTATCATCTCAAGATCTCATAGTCACTCTTCGCTCAAGTTATTCTCCTGTCAAGTGCCTAAAGTTTGCCAAATCAAGATGTACCACATATTACAGCCCAGGTCAAATGTGATTATCATGCCAATCATTACAATGGGATCAATGTCTGAATGACTCTACCCATACAGAAAACAAACAAAGAAACTCAACGGCATGCATCAAACATAAAATTGGATATCACCGGTTGCCGATATCAAGATTTATGTTTGCTATGCACTTAATCCTCAAAAAAGTAACTTTATGAGGGCTCATCACAGTGCCAAGACAATTCAACACCATAGACTTTGTAATAGGTGAATGTGTCAGGTTTATATCTTCATTTCATCACACTGTAATTCTACTTGTATTGACAGATCAGCGGGGTCAAACCATTTGTGCACCGCTATTGGGTGATGGAATTGTACTGCCGACTTTGCTGTACATCCATTTTGCCTCGAAGCGCGAGTCTCAGACTGCGTGTCTGTATGAAGGTCAAAGATTCATTTCTCATCCAGAATTCTGAACCAATTACAGTAAAGTAGAAAGGGGCTCATAGCCCTGAACAAATTGAGTAAAGGGTGGTTATTGCATAAATGTAGATATTACTTACATGTCTGCATTCCTCGAATTGCAAGTTTTTAAAAGTGCACCTAGAGGGCACAAGTAAATGGAGACTTGCTTGGAATCAAACACATCTTTGCTTATAACTACTGTATACTGACTACTTTTACCCATCAGTTTGACTTTATAGAAAGCATCTATAACATATGCACACAACCTTCAACCACCTTATGCAGCTTACGAAATCTATATTTCAACTGTGTGGATAATGACAATTACCATGATATTAGCATTAATGACAAAGACAAAATAGTACCAATATCGTGGGCATAGTAGTAAAGTAAACCTCACGTAACTTGGACTTTGTGTGCATTCGTACTCATCACTTACTGTTAGCATTATCTTCAGTCACCTTAAGTTGCTGATGAAAACATGGACAGTGGTAGGTTGATATATCAGTGACTGCTAGTGTTGTACAATGTACCTACAAATTTGATGACCTTTGAAGTTTGTACCCTTTTGTGGAAGAGATTTCTTTGAATTTACTGAAAGACAAGTTCGGGCATGAATCTCAAAAGTAGATTAATGTATTAAACATCTTTGTTTACACTCCCTTCAGACATCCAAATCTGAAAATTATGAAATCTCTCCTGGTTAACTATTACTTGTTATTCATTATCATTATTTCTGTTGCTTATATTGATAAAGTTAAAAAAGAAGAAGACAAATTTTGGGAATTTCCCTCCACATTCCACTTTCATGATGTGCTTCCAAACAGTCCGCAAAAGCTGACCGAGCAAGTCTTAGGTGGTGTTTATTGTATTTACTTGAGAGAGGGAACTGGTGGTACCATTTAATACCTTTCATCCAGGTACCTGATTATTTATCTGGGTTGAACAGGAATCGTCTGGTGAGACACCGCATCCATTGCTACATACATTAAATGTAGATTGAACTTCGGAACTTTTGGCTTAGAGAATTGAACAATCTCCTTTATTACAATGATCCTACAGAACAGGGCAGACTCTATCAATTTTAAATGCTCTTTGCCTCCCTATCCTAAATATACTTGAAATACACAAGTGTAATCACATGTATATCTTGACAAATAGAGTGATTTGACAACCATACAGTTAGTCAAGAGATGTGAAAAAAATATGTGTGTGTGGGTAACATGACTGGGTCCGAGTGGGCACTTCTACGCGAAAATGCATATTGTAACCTTTTGTCTAATATCTTGCTTGCACTGGACATATACTGTAGTTGGGAATCCATCGACACAGAGACACACAAACAAAGTACTTCTACTGGCCCATAGAATCACATCTTAGGGACAAATGGACTCCAGATATGTCAGTAGGAGGCAGTTACCGAGAGATTCATCTCGTAGTGTTTGCACTGGCTTAGGCTAGGGATCATGTCACACCAGCTGATGATGATGATGATGATGATGATGCTGGGATAGACACGCCCACCTCAGTATTGTTGGATGTTGACGTGGTCTTTTGGTAGAGTGTAATTAAGGGAGGAGGGAGGAAAAACACAGTCAGCAATGATACACTCGTGCCAGATTCTGCGGGGGCGGGCAAGTCTCGTGCCTGTTTGGAGTGCGGGCTTTATGAAATCCTCCCATCCCACGACTCTTTGGTCCCTTGAATCCCTGTGGTGTGAGAGGCGATGCAGGCTGGACATGGTGTACATAAGACACAATGTAAACTGGGTCACGGTCGCTACGATTGATGGACAATGGCAAGTTTTTTTTCCATCTCATTGTGTAATGATAAAGGCAAAATGGCCAGGCAAACAGACACACATACATAATATATATAAATAAATACACTGTATGTACATAAATATGTATATAAATATAAATAAATAAATAATATATATATATATATATATATATATATATATATATATATATATACATATTATTATATGAAATTTTTATCTATATTTTGAGAGAGACAGAGAGAAAGAGAGAGACAGGATGAGAGATATATGCATACAAACATATTGTATATGCCATATATCTAGCAAGTCTGTTTCGGAATCGGAACTTCAAACAATATTGCGAGTGGTTAGATTCGTGATTGTCACATACAGTATTGAATGGAAAAATGTATCTTACATTCATTTCGGGATCAGAGTTAATATTTTTGTGTGATTTTAAATTCACAAAAAATAAAAACCTTGTGATATATTCGGCATGTACAGTAATCTATTGCAGTGACACCACAGAATGTCCCCAGGAAAGGGAAATATGAATATACAAAATATAAACATATATATTTGACAGACAGGTGACTACTGTAAATGGTCTGGTGGTCATTTGATATTCAACCCACGTTTCTACATGATAATTAGTTCCACTCAAGTCTTTCAAGTGAAAGCAAAAGGTCAAAAGACAATAACTAATTGTTATATTTCAAAAAGCTATATAGACATACAAAAAATACAATAGTGTCTGATTTTCATTTTTTTTGGGGGGTAATACTGTCAGTTTTGAATGCATCTTTCAGTCTCTATCTGTACTTCTCTTTCTATCAATATATACATACATAATTATATGTCATTACATAGAATGCAATAACATAAAAACTAGAATGTTCCTATCTGTAGGGCATATGTTAAGACAAATATATAGATACAAAGATAAAATGTACTTTGACTTCATTTCTAGGACAGTATGCTGGCTTATGCGTCGTGAAATGTTAATTTCTAAATATGTGTATTCTTTTGTTATGTGTGATTTGGAAAAAGGCAGAAATAAAACCAAACCAAACCAAAACCAAAAAAAAAAATAAAATAAACAAATAATAATAACAAAATTGGGCTGAAAACTTGCCATGGAAGTGTATGCAATGAAAACTGAATCAGGGCCCCACCCATCATCCATCCTCACACTGAAATGGTGTCGAGTGATATTGCTTCCTTCCCCTCTTAAATAGAGACAATGAGACACACACATAAAATAAGAGACAGTACTCTACTACAGCTCAATTCATCTCAGTCTCCTGTTTGCTGTCTTGGCCACATAATGCCCCTTGGCCATCTCTATTCCGCCACCAGTTCAAGGGCAAGTTAGGAAGATGACACAGACTACATTTATCTCCGCCAGTGGGTAAATAATCTCGAGCTGGAAGATGCTTCCTCTCCCCCCCCCCGAGATGCTAAAGATTCAGCGGGGTCAACTGGGGGTCACGGGATGCGGGGCATGGGGTGTGTGCCGGCTGCCGCGGCAACCTGCTTGATCGATGGTGGATCGGTCTCCTGTCTGCTTTCACAATCCATACCCAAGCTGCTCGAGATACAATTTATACATACTGACAAGATAAGCATACCCTGGAGGGCTGGAGCTCGGCCCGGAGTTCAACAAATACGAGGAGGAAGAGTGGTTTCAGACTAGCAAACAGAGCTTGTTTAACATCATATTTCCGAAACTGATATCCAAACATGTTTGGAGTTGACTCATGTTCAGGCACTGAAATTAGTCTTTTCATTGGTGCTTACTGCTGACGACATTCTATACAGCAACTGCGTCACGAACTGCCATGGCCCGTAATTCAAACACGCAACTCTTGGTCCACTTTCATGCAGGAGACAATATACATACTTTAGCAAATGGTGGTGAAATGTCATTACAGGGTCGAGCTGAGTTCCGCCTCCTAAATCTCATTTGAGAGGTCATGTTCATCAGCCTGCAAACCTGGCTCTAGAATGGAGCCAATAGTTGAAGAACACCACTGGACCCATGAATGGCTAAACATGATCTTAAAAATGTTTGGGAAGAACATGATTCCAGCTTATTTCAGATTTACGATAATAACTTCATGAAAGTGCATTGTGTCACACATTTTGAATAGGACTTGATTTACATCTAACATATCAACAAACAAAACATACATCTAAACACATTAACAAACAAGTTCTCTTACAGAGTCTGAAATCCCCCCCAAAGAAAGAAAAAAAAAAAAACTACAACAATCCACCCTGCTACCCAAAGATAGTAAAATACAATTTATTAATGTATGCCTCTGCCCCCCAGGCGGGGTTTGCATTGAGAGCTGAAATTAGTCTAATCAATGAGATTTGTCCCCAGAAATCTGCGGCAAATCTCGGGGCAGCTGGTTGGATCCATACTCTCAAGGACGAACCCGCTTTCGCAGCCCAATTTATTACCCCGCAGACAAGAGCCCCCTCATTGGGGCACAAGTAATGTTGTCGTTAATCACCCTTGCAAAATTGATATTAATTGTTTCCTGATTAATAAGTCAGGAGAGAAAACAAAATGTTATACACACAGCATTCTCTGCAAAGCATTCAACTCATTAAAGTGAACAAAAGGAGAAGTAGATAAATGGGATGGGAAAGGAACCTACAGCTCAGTGGGGGTTGTCAGTGACGTGAGGCAGATCAAAAAGTGCAACGCAAGCAGAAACATAATCTGGGTTCGCATCGCTCGCAACGAATTGCCACATTTGAATAACCAAAACACAAGCTTCGTCACAAAATGACATGTGGCTAATGCACCATGTGTGGGGAGAGAGAGAGAGCTAGAAATTACACACGCTACTCTCTCGAAAGCAAAATGCTGAAACTTTGCACTAATCCTATTGTCATTAGTAGCCTTTGATCATTTTGAAAGTGGGGGGGGGGGTGGGGTTGGGAGGGTAATTAAGTTAGGTCAGGAACTGAATCATTCCATCTTTATCATTAAACATGATGATCCATTCAAATAGAGATGTTATATCTAACACCATATTCGAGTGCAGCATTTTACAACATGTCAGGTGCATTTTTATCACCAGCTAACTATACAAGAAAATACATTATTGAAAAAGGGGTGAAGATGGTTGAGAATTGATTGAGTCATGCATTTTTACTGCTCCTTGCAAGCTTAAAGTGCAGATTGATTTCACGACATAATAGCTTATCAAAAGTTTGAATGTTGTTTAAACACCAAAGACTTGTAAGAGAGAGGAACGACCTGTTATCATGGATGTGATAAAAAAAAAGGAGTTTAATGGTTTCGCATTCTGATGCATCACTGTTGCCTACGACACGTGTGCAGTTCATTGGACAGCGTTCCTCTGTCTGAGTTCAGTTTACACGACTGCCGCAAGATCCACGCCAGATATTCTGCTGCATCATCGTGCCCTTTGCCTCCCAGATGTGAACGACGTGGACGCTGAACAAACAATTGAACCAGCCAAATGAATGCCGGGGTCCTGAACCACTGGGCAGAAATTCAGGACACTTCGGGACATTTGATTACTGTTGACAGGGTAAACAGTACCATGCCTTACCATTCACAGGACTGGTATAAATGCCAACCCCCTTCCCCTTCCCCCAACCCCACCCTTATAGTTGAATCTCACCTTACATCAGAGTTTAATTCCTCCCTGTACAGTGTCTGTTCGTTATATTTGTGTAAAGATTACAACTTATTTAGAGCAAAGTCTATATTTGACTTCTCCCTGTATGTCTAACTCGCCACAGAATGGCATGACAAAGACAAAATTGCTTGATAGTTTAGTGTTACATAAAATATTATCAACTCAGCATAAATTTAGCACTTGTACAAGAGGGCCGGTATCAACGGGTTTTCGAGGCACCGTCTTTACAGGGCAGACAATACTGGATCTGAAATGTTAACTTGCATCTTCAGGCCCAGGGGATGTTGGTATTCCACATGTTTAAATTATACCTGCATTTATCACTTGTGTATATCATATTCTCAATTAAATGAAGGAAGCTTTTTTTGTGTGTGTGTGTTTCTGTTTTTAATGCACTTAGTTACACAAATTTCAGAAATAGTTCTACCAATCAAACAAGAAAAAGCAAGCATCATGTCCGAACGGCAGGCTGTGCAAAGAGACTTGCAAAAAAATATTTAAAAAGTAGAATAAATAAATAAGATATTCAGGATTTCCCTGGAATTTCTTCTTTGACACCAATTCAGTGGGGGTTAATGGTGTTACACTTGAACTTTTGATGGGAAGAATTTGATAGCTCACTCTTCTTTTCAACCTTTGTTCACGTGAAGTACCCTTGTTAATTTCAATAACTGGTGATAACAAAGTTTGACTCCTAAGCCCAATCGCAGCTTACAGCACAAAGCTCACAGGCGGCTTTCTGTGCATCAAAAGTAACCTCATGCATAATTCATTAGGAGTCAATTATGAAATAAAGCTGCTCTCAGCAACTCATGAATATTCCAAAACAGGGGGGCATAGAAGGGTCATTCCTGCATGGACCAGCCTCGTTCTCCGGGGGGCGCTTGAGGCTTGGGCGTGAAGATGGCCAAAAGTAGTTCCGTCTCCCCCTAGCTGGGGCACGCCACTCATTGGGTGCTGTTATGTCCCAGTCGCACAGTACCACCCGAGTTTGGCTTTGGCGTGTCCAGCTGACCTCACACATAAGTAGGACAGGGCGCAGTTACAGCACTGGCTAGGCTGACATCACAGCTGGTTTGGTACAGTCTTTTTCGGCTTGGCGTGTAGTAGTCTACACAAGCAATATTATCCAGACTCTTACATGAAAATGTGATCAATATGTCAGGTGAAATACATCTGTACATTATATCATATTCAACTTGAAAAGAAATATCCATGTGAATGGATATTTCAATGTACTTGAATGTTTCTGATTTCACGGGCTACGTCTTAGTGTATATTTTCATTTGACCTTGCACAAACCAATAGATATCAGGCAAATAAAACATCAGACATAAATTCCTGGCAAGCTTTTTAGGTTGCTTCGAATGATTACACAAATGAAAGCATACAGAAACAAACAGCTGAAATACACACACATATACACAAACCAAAATATGTGCTACAAATCCCCAAATTCTGCCATAGCATCCTAATCCCGCCTCAAAAAAAAAAAAAAAAAAAAAAAAAAGAAGAAAAAAAAAGATCCCCAACAGCAACAATAAACAAACAAGCATAATATAGCAATCTTATCCTGTCTAAACACGGTTGTGTTAAGTCATGAGGGTACAGTATAGATCTGAGGTTCTAGAATCACAAGACTATGGGACATAGCCTCCTTGATAAAATAATCATATCTGGCTCCAAGATGAACGTATCTGCATATATGAGCTAGCAGCTGGGGCGGTGGCCCAAGAATAAGCACGGGCCACTCGGAGGAAGCGAGGTGTGCGGAAATGGGGGGTAAAGGAAACTATCACTTTGTTGGTCAAGATGAAATCAGGATTGGGGGGGGGGTGGGGGCAGTCTCTCTCCCCTCCTCCCCCTCCCTCAAATCCCCCCCCCCCCCCCCCCCGCAACATTTTTTCCCCTCCAGTCTGTAGTGGAATAAATGAAAATCGGCTATTACATCCAAAGATCAAAGAAGCTGGTGGTGGCAGCTGATGCATGCACAGTCATAACCAACATTCTGCCGAGATCGCAGGATGATATGGCAAACTAAAATGTGGTTAGTCGGCATATATAGTGGTTTTGACAATGAGGATTGGATCAGTGTCTGTGTCTTTCTTTGATGTCCAATCAAATCAAAACACTGTGAGGAAGAATAAAGCTGATCAATGCTGATCCACAGTAAAGGAAAAATCAAACACACCAAAGATTTAGAGGCATATAAAGTGTAACTCTTCAAAGCAATAATAAGTGGTGTTAAAAAAAATCAAGGACTTTAATGATCCAACTGATATGAGGCATTTCAGGAGAAAATTAAAAATCGATCTGCAATCAAATTTCATTGTACATTACAATCAGTAAAGAAGACTCAGAAAACAGGAAGGATAGGTGTATAGGACAAATTTACTGTAAGATGGTATGAAATTGTTCATTAGCTGAATTCTATAATCTATATCAAATACATGGCAAAATGAACACACATATTACGGAAAACCCCTTGTGGTTTTAAACACAAGCATTAGGTTTTAATTTCTTGTGTGTTTATTTCTGCCTGTTTGTTTTAGACATCCAGCTTACAGTAGGTGTGCAGAACGCACATTGCCAGACACTTTAAAAAGTGTGAACCTCAAACGAAAAATACAATATGCAAAAGAATAATCCCTGACTGGGCACGGAGAGTAGCATAATATCCCTCATAACATATTTACAGTGAAATTTGTTTTCCAAATCAAGAGATGATCAAAGGTTGCTTCTTTGCTCTTTACAGTATGCATCCCAGCGTCGCAGAAGGTAGACTCAAGTGTGTTTGCTCCCCCTGATCGTCCGAGGCTGGAGGAAATGACCACCTGGGACTTTATTGGGTACTTGAAGCTACCATACTTCTCAGCGGTGCGTAAATGGATGGAGCACACGTAGGGGTAGTCTTCTATCATTGCCTCCTACAACATGTTTGCACATGATATCGAGGGCAGCTTGCGGCAGTCGTCCCGAGAACCCGAAGGTCCAGAAAGAGGGCTGCACTTGTGATCATAAGCTCAAAGCTTCTAACTGCCCCTCCCCAAAACACCCCCTCCCCCTCCACACACACACATACAGTTTAAGAGGTATGGTCATTCAGCAATTAACAGGTTGTTCCATCTATTTTTACAAAGCTGGTGAGATATCAAAGCAACAGTCCCTATTATCTCATCTTAATTACCTTAATCCTTTGAAATGTCCATTACACTATTGTAGCAGATTAGTGAGTAGCCAAACTATCTCATGCAGAAGCTGCAAAGGAAGGAAGTTAGACTATTCACTCACCTCTTAGGTAGGTCATCCTTTTTCTCAATCTTTTTGCTTAGTCCATAAATTATCTTCATTGCTGATCTGTATAGGATAACACAGAAGAGTAAAAAAGAGTAACAGAATAAAATGAAGAAAAAAAAAATCCCTTTCAACATAACCCATTTTGCTTAGCAAGAGACGTATGGTTTCATCATATTCATACATACACATACACACACACACACACACACACACACACACACACAGAGAGAAGAAGAAAAAAAACCCCCACATAATTCTAATAAAAACTCTTGCCGCAAAATGTTAGCAACTTGCACTTGCTGGATGACAAAGAAAACATCTGGTGAAGGGACACATAAATTTGTCAAGTTCATCAAACTTTCTCGCCATGCATCTACTGGGAGTGAAAAAATGATGATAATTTCCTAAAGTTTTGGAGGAAATTAGCCAAATTGTACACGAGGAAGACAGAAATTCCCGATGGCTATTTCTCATGCACATATGATTCCTCTTTCTTGTTGGTCTGTGGCCAAGACATAAAATGAATGCATCACATGATTAAACCTGAACCCCCCCCCCCCCCCATCCCCTCCCATCTTCCACTCCCTTCTCTCGTCTGTGAGGAAGGTAATGAAATATGTATTTATAACTCTGGATGCTTTTAGCAACCGCCAACACACCAGCGACCTGGACTAAAGATAGTCTCTAGGAAACCCTTGGGCAGAAATAGAAACCGCTTCAGAGTAAATTGTCAACTTCTGGCCATCACTGCATCGCCACATGTTTCACAAGCATGCACTGATTTAGGGGACCGCCCTGACTGAATGGGTAAGTAGTTCCAGTCGCAAGGCATATAGGGGCGAAATCGGCGCTATAAAACTTGATTAAACTGCCTAATTTCTGGGGCTAGCAGCTACGATACCTGGGATGTTTCATGAAAGCAAGATCAACATTGCCGAAGCTCACACACAACAGAGAGTACATAATTATGGCAATAGAATGGTAGCAATGTGAGAGTTTTATTCACACTTGCACTTTTCGGCTTTGCGATACCTACCCCCCCCCCCCCCCTCCAGCTTTCTGTCCGTAAGTCTGACCTGTCTGTCTATCTGTCTGTTGTTGTGTTTTTCATCTCTCTCTCTCTCTTTTTCTCCCTTCTCTGTCTCATCTCAAAATACTACAGAGTCAATGGCCTCAACAACATTTAACTTTTAGCAGAATGATGAAATTCTTTGGCCAAATAACATAGAAGACATAAAATGCCAAAAACATGAAGCATTTGCAGTTGCCATGGTAAACAAGGATGCAACTGGTTGTTCTTTTCATTGTAATATCCACTGTCCACTTTTGTATTCTTTCAGGCAGTAAAGCTATCTTCTTGTCAGATTGCTGAATTTATCTGATTGTGACTTAAAAGTGTCATTTACTGATTTCCCCCTTTAACATCTCATGAGGGCAGGGACCTCATTCTAGGCCCCCTCACCAACTTTTATCCCCCTCCCTCTTATAATCTATCCACAAACACTCATATATTAAGCACACATATACAGCCATGGACACACACAACGTCGTCGCTGGGGCGACAAGACCTCGTATCTACAAAATGTCAAATGTTCAGGAGAGCCGAAAAACATGGCGGCCAAAGCACTATAGCGAATGGGATAGCCTTTCCTTTGACATGCCGTGGAGGCTTCATTTTGGGGCAAGACAGCTAGGATTTGGACAGGACATCTCTTATTTGATTATTTGACCATTAATAAAAAAAAAAATCATTTTCACCAAAATTTCAGATACAAGGTCTTGTCACCCCAGCAACGACAAGCTCTTACACAAGTCCATTGTTATCTCTTCCTCTTTTTCTCCCTTCAATTGCTGATATTGTTTTCGTTTCAAATTTGTCTTCATATGCAATTAAAGGGATGGTATAGTCTTGGTTGAGATGGGGGCTCCAGGTTTCAAACTTTTTGTGAGATAATGAGTCACCTGAGGTGTGAATTTCCTTCAATTTGTCTCCCTCTACAAATCAAATTTGTAAGATTGCAACTGCTGATCTGTAATTTAATAAACATGTCGGGGGAAAAATAGGAACCATGGTACTCGAACCTGCCATTTACTGCTCTCCGGGCAGCGACACTACCACTAGACTGTCCATGGTGATCGGCAGTGACATGATGAACTTTAAAGAAATACCCATGCTCGAAAATTCCGACATTGTTATGTTAACCCGTTGAGGACGGTTTGATTTTGCTACAACACGCATTCCCCATAGACACCTGCCCGAGTATACTCGGGACTCGTCCTCAACGGGTTAAGTATCCCAAAGCAGACAAGGCATTAATAAAAACAAGAGAATATTAATCAGAGGTTTATTTGTAGAGGGAGACAATTGAAGAAAATTCATATTTTGACCTTTCCCCCTCTGATTAATATTATCTTGCCTTGATTATACTAATGAGTATAACCTCTTAGGATATATGAAAGAGCACACAACCCTAAGAGGAATTCAAAGTTTAGTTGATGAATATTGGTTTTGAAATGGCTGAGATATCCAAAACAAAGAGGTCGTAATGAAAGGTGGGTGCCAACTTTTCATAGGACCACTCTGTTTTACTTTGTTTTTGGATACCTCAGCTGTTTCCAAACTGATTTTCATCAAATAAATTTTGAATTTCTCTTTTATAGAATTGCATGCATTTTAATAATTCATAAGTTGTTTCTGATTATCTCAGAAAAAAAGTTAAATTCTGAACCCCACCTCAACCAAACCTATACCATCCTTTTATTTTATTTTATTTCATTTTTTTTTTTTTTGGGGGGGGATATTGCATATTTCTGTATTATGTGTACATTACATATCTATTGATCACCCTTCAAGAAATTAACACCTCACCAATCTCATTGTTTACATGATAATAATGATAATGATAATAATAATAACAATAATAGTGGCTACTTCTATAGTGCACAGGTCCACCTTTCAGTGCTCATAGCACTTCAAAATGAAAAGATAGATACATCCACATACACGTATATCTCTGATTCTTTGTCCAAATCTCTTCCTTTTCTCTTTCTGTTTCATAAGCTTAATTTTTTTTAAATAGCTCATTTATCCTTGCCTTGCTTTATGCTGCTTTCATATCTACCCTGCTCTTTACCCATTTCATGATCTCCTGCCTTCTGCCTTTATTCATTTCTCTGTAGAAAAAAGCTTTTCATTTTCATTGAACCCTATTTCTATAATTCTCCATTTTCACCTTTTTTCAAAGCACTTCCAGCACTTCTGTGGGTATATTGCTATATAGATAACCATTATTATTATAATCATTATTCATTTTTCCTGTAGGCAGCAACACACAACAAAAGACACACAGCAAACATCATATCAACCCATATGTGAAAAGACCTTTGATTGTTGGCAAGTCTACTCTGCCATTTCTTTATATCTTTTCATCTTGCTGTTTAAAAGGCTCCACATTTCATCAACACCCAAGTACTTCCCCAACATGTAAAAATAGAAAAATTGTGCACTGACGCTGTCGATTGGTCCCGGTGATATTGACCCATTTATGCGTGGTAGGTGAGCCACAAAGATAAACACACACACACACAAACACACATACACACAAACCATAGACTAGCTTCACGTGCTGCTAATCTCACATGTCGCACACTACTTCGCTACCTTGGCAATGATCCAATTTATCTATTTATACATTCTTTTTTTGCCTCTCCACCACATCAAAGCAGCTGCTCTCCATAGGTATCTCGAAGCATTTATGCCAATAGGATATTGAGACCGATCGTCCGTCGCGGTGATTCTGCGGGATAAAGCGTTTATTGTAAAATCTCACCCAGTTTCGGGCTCTGGGGTCATGTCTGGCGTCCCGACGAAATCATTCCCCGTGCTTTACTGTCCAATCAACCGAGGAGAGACCTGCCTCTATGACTAAATATCAGCGGAGATGGATGGCCATATTTTGCGTTGGTTCTCTCTCTCTCTTTTTTTTTTTAGGGTAATAGCTGATTAGAATCACTTCTGGTGACTTGAAAGAATTGTGTATTAAACTGTCATGAGTGAGCTGAATCAAATATGTTTTAAGTGTTTGTAAAAATGAAGTCCTAATGGTCTCCCCCTACTGATGGTGACATTTCATCTCGGTCTTCCTTAGCAACCACGACTGGGCAGAAATTTTGCTTACATAGCCATTGCTTTTCACTACAAATTGGCCATCCCTACATCAATATGAATGTAGCAGTTACAAAATGGACATAATTTTTAGGTTGTGTTCAGCCTGAGGTCATGCCAATAATGTCACCTGTATGGCAAACTTTGTTTCACTAGCAGTACTCGTACTCTGGCGACGATCCACTCTTGGCCTATATGATACTCTTGACATATATGATACTCTTGACCTACGACTCTTGCCTTCTCTTTTTTAAAAGAGTAGCCATCACTCTGTGGGCTTTGTAAACATTCTCCATATTATGAAAATGGCATTTGTCAATTGTAGTTATGAGATACGTTTCTGTTGAACTTTGCGTATGCACTGTGCTTTGAAGAAGTGCATGACCTACTAAAAGCTGAATTCACCACTGAAGGTTAAGGTAAATGTGCCATATTAAGTGGCTGTGAGTTTGCATTGCACTCACTCACATTTTAAGTGAATGTCAGAAACTGTTAAGATATCAAAAATGTATACAATGATTATATATAGTCCCTCTATTTATGGTAAGATACGTAGGTGGATCTATGCATTCACTAACAATGTCAAAATAATTGATTCTTTCTTTTAATAGGCAAATAATAGTATTCAGGCAATGTGTATGATTCTTACAGTAACTCTTGGCAAACAAATTTTGCATTTCTTTCTTTGTAATAAAGTGAATTATGAACTTAAAAAAAAACATTCCCTAAATGAAGATCTCATTTTTCAATCATAGCTAAGAGAGATGTTTCTGTTGAACTATGCTTAAAAATTGTGTTTTGAAAAGCACATGACCTACTAAAAAAGCTAAAATCATCAAAATAAAGTTAAGGTCAACATGCCATATAAAGCAGCTGTGAGTGTGCCTTGTACTCACTCACATTTTAAGTGAAATAGTAAACATTTGAAATATTAGTGCCTTTTTTATGGTAAGATATATAGGTGGGTCCATTCACTACAGAATTTTGAAATAATTGCCTATTTTTTTTTTCAAAGGCAAATACTAAGATTCAGGCGATGTGTATATCATGGATATAATTACAGATGTATCAAGTTGAACAAACTGCCCCTACGCCTGATTTAAAAATAGCTCCAAAGTGTTTTTGACAAAGAACTTGACAATAATCTATATGGTAGATAGCAATCTACAAAGATTACTGGCAGATGGTGTAAATACACTTGGGCTCCTTTGCAAAATTGGTTTCCTACAATGGGGAAAAATATCATTACTCTCAACCCCCCCCCCCCATCACTTTGCAGCAGACAATATCTTTGGTTGTTGCCAAAAGCATTTGCAATTATTCCCTTTTACCATCATATTGAATTTTCCATACAGCGGACCTTGATCTGCACAGTTATAAGACAACATCAATATCGGCGGAATGGTTTCCCACACATGCAAAATATTTGTTCTCAAAGTCCAACTACAGGGCAGTGTTTTCGTCTCGTCGCAGAAAAAAACAACTCATGATTAATTAGTCGTGCCACGGGAGAGTGAAGCCCGAAAATAGAATGCACCTCACTCTTTGATATTTACACTCGTGCATGGGTTACCATGGCGATGTGGACCAACGCGTGCGTTTCCCGAAACGAGGACAAAGTGCTAACTCACTGTTCCCCCGACAAGCAACCTTCCGTTCATGAGAATTGGGCCATCCATGTTGACAAAGTGCTGCAACCTGCCATGTGTTTTCCTGTCACATTTTCCACGCTAAAACTTAAAGGAAAAAAAAAAATCCTAAAAAAATCCTCCACTATCATCGAGACACCTTTGGATTAGATGTATGATGATTATAGCTAAGTTTGAGTAGTGCCATTGGGTATATCTGGTATAAATATCCCCTGAAATAATCACCAGCAGTGCAAGCTTCCAGCAGTAATTAGTGTTATCAACCTTTTCAAGACATCACCATCATGTATTGCACTTCAGATAATGATTGACTTTGAAGGAACACATGAGTTTAAGCATATACTGAAGAAAAAGAAAATAGAAAATTTCACTCTTGGAGTAGAATACTAAAAATATTCCTAATATCCCATCTAATTTGTTTAAGGCATCCTGCCTTCTTTAAACAGAAATGGCATGTGTTCAACATCAGAGTTTTAATGATATAAGAGTAATAAAATGTTAATTAAAGGTACTTAGTAGGCCTAGTCATCCAAAACTTTAGTCTTGCAGTGCTTTTAACACAAGGGAGAAGGCCCTGTTTGAAACATACAGTATATCATAGATAGAGAGATATAGATATATCCTGGATGGCTGCCAATATCATATTCCACCTCAGATCTGTCAAAGATCTGGTCGCTATTTTCAGCCAGACGGGAGGAAAGTGCCCTCAGTGATGCCAGAAGGTGACATCATGTGACGTGATTGCGGCGATAAGGACGCACAACTGTCGGCGACCTCTTCTCACACTTGGAGATCCCCCAAGTCCAAGGATATTGCCATTACTTAATTGTCCACTCTCAGATCTAGCTACCCATGTCGTAACTGCTCCCTTTGTAGCGCTGTCCTTTTTAACAGGGATTTCTAGGGAGCAGAGTCATGACATGATAACATTAGCCATTGTGAGGCACCATCATCATAGAAATCTAAAGTGTATTTACACTTACAATGGTATCTGATTTTTGTCACTGCTAACCTTTGAAGGGGTCTCGTTATGAATCATAATATTATGATCTATACCTGGCATTAACAAGGACAAATTACGCTAATTATGGTCTAAGAGAAGAATAAATCTGTTACACAGCTTGGTAAGTATGATTTAGTTAGCATTACTACCAAACTTCATGACACAACATTTTATATATATTTCTTCAACCAACAGGCATCTTGGCATCTGACAAGCCTTGATGTTGCTGATATAAATAGCCTCTAGTACTTGTGGCCAAATGCAGTGATAGTAGTCCAAATGTTCCCCACCTGTGTTGATATTTTACAATGCATGTGTTCTTCAGGATTTTTTTTTTTTTTTTTTTTAGTTCCATCTGTCTACTTGATTCAGAGTATGCAAACTTGTGTAATCATATTTTCTTTTTTCCTATACATGCAGTGATTCACTGGATATTTATGACAGAACTCTTTGTAATTACGTATAATGGTACTTCAGCTATTTTGGACTTACTAATATTCGAAGGTGTGCCACATTTTTCTTGGCTGGTATTACAGTTTGACCAGGAGCCCATAGCAGTGATGTTTTTACGAGATAAGTCACTATTCTTAGCTAATCTGACAGATGTGTACCCCCTGGATAACTTTAAAGACATTGGCAAAAATACTGCAGAGCCACCCACACAGTACCTTTCATGATATTAGCACAGATATTGAAGAGCCAACCCCCACAGTAACTGTCAGGACACTGGAAAATATATCGAAGAGTCTCCCCTGCAGTTATTTTCAAAACATTGGTAAAGAAATTGAAGAACCACCTACACGATTCATGTCAACTGTCTTTTTTTTTTTCATCCTTGACTTAAATTGATTTGAATTGATTTGTTATATATATGTGGCCCCTAAGAAAGTAATGAATGCTTGTTAGTTAGCAGCCACAGGACCGACAACTTAATAGTCCAATTCGAAGGACTAGGGAATGGAGAAAGTGTCTTGCCTTGGGACACAATGGCTGCAGCCCGGGGACTTGAACCAGGGACCTTGTGATTGACAGTCCATGGTCTTATCCACTGAGTTACAACAGCTCCTATTGACAATTTGTGATCTTATAGATGAATGCACTTTAAAGGGATAGTATAGTATTTGTTGAGGTAAGAATTCAGCTTTTATCTTTTTGCGAGATACTACAAAACCACTTTGTGAAATGTTAAAGGACATCCAATTCTAAGAGGAATTCAAATTCAAAATTGGTTTGAAATGGCTGAGATATCTAAAAACAAAGTAAAACAAAGTGATCCTGACAAAAGGTAGATCCCATCTTTCACTAGGATCGCTTTGTTTTGGATATATCAGGCATTTTCAAAACCAATTTTCATCAAATAAACTTTGAATTCCTCTTAGAATTGTATGCTCTTTCATGTTTCATAAAACATTTCTCATTTTTTCTCTCAAAAAAAGTTGGAAACCTGAAGCCCCATCTAACCAAAACTATACCATCTCTTTAAGCTCATGCATTTTGGTGCTAATGACTAATTGACAGCAGTCACTTTTCATCAAATATAATCAACAGGCCTGACTGATGATAGCCATTTGATGTTGCACGACAATAGGCTCTAATGATTCATTTGTTTTATGAGACAGAAAGGTTGATGGGAGAACAAAACATCCGTTATCACAAGTTAATGAAATTAATGTTTGATGTGGAGTTTTCCACATAGCTCTGCAACGGCTGTTAGTTATTTGGGATGAGAACATATTAATTATTATACATCTGGCATTTATTTTGAAATATGACCATGAATGCTGAAATAATTCTGCACTGTCAAGGACTGATATTATAGACAAAAATTGAAGGTGATAATTTTTCCTGTTGCAAGCCAGCAACGTCACGTTACCTGTGGGTCACTCGTTAACCATGGAAACTAGGAATGCCAACAGACAAACAAGGAAATTGATGGTTTGGGAAGTTCAACCCAGATAGTCTTGGCGGAACTGGGGGGGGGGGGGGCATCATCCCCCTTGGGAGTGACGCCGAGAAGGGGGGCAAAAAGAGATGAAAAGTGACATGTTCGGGGGAGGGGAAACAGCCGAGAATAGCAACAAGGAAGTCTAAAATTAGACATATCAGATGAGCGGGGAGAGCCAAGGGGAAGTCTGGTGAGGACAAGGGGGGAAGATGGAGGGGGGAGTAGGGAGTAAGGCACCCACCGATTCCAGAGGAAATCCCAGGCTGTGAGTAATACGCGTTGCTTTGGGTAGGGGGAGGTCAGACAAATGTCACAGAGTGCAAACCAAGGCGGGCCTGCACCCCAAACAGTGCACCGAAAGGAAAGACAGATTTTTTTTTTCATTGTTGTAGTCAGGAGTGAAACTTAGCGATTGTCAGATCATGTGACGAAAACATAACCGCTCTGATGATTTGATATGACAATGTCAAATCGGTGCCTGTCAGTTTTATTTTTGTCTGCGAACCTCATCGCGTTGCGCTATTCTTGCTCTGATGGTGCCCGATAAGAGCGACATGAGATAGCTGAAATGTTGAGACGTTAATTCGTGCCCGGTAAAGTTCTCTGCCCCAGCAAAGCTAGGTATTCAGACCGCCTGCCACAGCGTAAAATGATATCAGAAACTTTTCTCTTGGCACAATAGTGCATTATCGCTGAACTTGCTGAGACTCTGCAAATAGGAAACACACACTGGAAAGCAATCGTCTCCTTGTGACCATTGCCAAGTTCCTGCGTCAAGATTTTCTTACGCCCATGTCATTACAGTCTCAAAAACCTGCCCTTTGGCGAGAGAACTGAACCGGAATCTAATTGAACAAGTTCAAACAATTTATCGCTACAGATGATTACTAACAAGGGCATTTTGTATCACGGTTTCAGTGTGCAACAATCTCGCTTTAAAAAAAAGAAAAAGAAAAAGAAAATAATAATCCCTCCTACATATGTGCAACTTGATTGAATTACATAGAAGCAGGCCTGGATATTCCCATATGCTGTGAAAACATCATCACACAGCGCAAAGAAATTTCAACGCTCCATTTCTCAAGGAAATACAATGTAATATACCAACATGCAGGTACATAACAGCATTTTGCTGGAAAAAAAAAGATGAAAAAAATGAAGTTAAATGGCAGGTATTACTATAGAAAAATGACACAAGTCTATACAAAACTCTGTTTAAACGATCTGCACAGTCTGGGATTTAGTACAGTTTCCTTGATACTCATTTTCGACCTGTTAAGACAAGTCCCGAGTATACTCGGGCCGGCGTCTATGGGAAACATGTGTTACAGCAAAATCAGTCTGTCCTCAACGGGTTAACCTTCAAATAGGCATAAACATTAATTATAAGGAAATTCAAAATCTGTCATGACATAAACATTAGTCTGTTCTGTATCATTTAGGAATATTCAAGTGACCATTCATGAGGTAGAAAATGTTTGAAAATATGAAAAGGCACGATCCTAAATTATCAAATGCCCAGAAAGCAAATTCAAGAAAGTTAAGACATTGCTATAGGTTTACAACCAAATAGATATTTAAACATATGTGTACATTTCAATTTCACTTTATTTCAATGTTTCTCATGAAAATGTCAGAAAAAATACACTTATATAATACCAGAATTACAGAAATACAAATTAGGTAAAACTTCACTTGAATGCACAACTGTCTCAATGAACACAAAGGTCTGTTTACAGTAGTATTGAACTATGTTTAAAGTACGAGAAATGTGATAGGGGCCTAAGCAAAAGCAAGCTTGTTCAGTCATAGGTCCCAGGATAGAATAATGGGGGAAAAAAAGAAGATATATAGATATACCCAAGGTAAAGAAATATTCTGAATGACCTGTTTTACCTCACTGTAAACTTGTAAGGTACCTTGTGAGTCAATAAGGGGTAAGGAAAGGGTGAGGGTGTGGGTGAGGTTGGTAAGAAGAAAAAAAAAAGGGATATGTAAGGTGGAAAGGAAGGGGGAGGCAAGAAAAAGGATGAAGGAGGTAGGGGTAGATGGGATGGACAAATAAAAAAGGAAGTAAACATGATAAACAGTTAGCTTGTAGCTGAACCTGCCAACATTGTTCAGCCTTCCCTCCAACTCAATTCTCGCAGCTTTTGAAGTGATCAATAAATGGAGGGCGGGTGCCTGGCTGAGTAAACATTATGAAGTTATTACCCATTAACTGGCATGTGATGTATATTCCTCGCCTGCTCTCTCTCTCTCTCTTGCATGCTCTGTTTGTCTGTCTGTCTGTCTGTCTGGCTCTTTCACTCTGTCTGTCTCTCTCCCTGCCCATATCAATCACTATCTGTCTATTCATCTGTACATCTCTTTCTTTCTTCATAATCCTCAATCAGTTCATGTTGTTTGCTGATAAAAAAAACAACAACATGCAGTTGAGAACATTATATGTCACAGATCCTCTGATTCTTCCCTTCAGATATATGCTTGGCATGGGGAAATCAGGGGCATTTGTGGGCAATAAGTCAGAGTAACCTGCTCCATCCATCTACAAATTTGTACATATATGTATGTATGTATCTATCTATCCATACATTATATTATCTATCAATCCATCTATCCATCCATCCATTCATCTCTGTTATCACAAGAAGTGAAATGTATGATTTGTCTAAAAATGAAATAAACTTTGAATTGAAATTGAATTGAACGAAGAATCTATCTATCTATCTATCTATCTATCTATCTATCTATCTATCTACATGTACCTATAGCTATCTATCTATTACACTATCCATCCAGCTATCCATCTATCTACATCATTCTATCTATCATATGATCTATATCTGTCTGTCTATCTATCTATCTATCTGTCTATCTATCTATTTATCTGTCTGTCTGTCTGTCTGTCTATATATCTATCTATCCATCTATCTATCAATGGCAGCAATATTTGTTCAATCTCCCAAGTCTCAATGCAATCATGTTGACCGAAGCTACAAACGTTCTTCCCTGGATGGATAGATGCACAGTTCATGAACTCCCATAAAAGTGTGCCAAAATAAGAAAGGGACGGCTGGAAACACATTGCTAGCAACCGGAACTCAAGTTTGCGCTGAGAGGATTAAAAAGGCATACAACTGGCTATTTGAGCAAAAACCTAAAAGCAGGGATGGAATGCATGACTCGTTCATGCTCCACATCTTGTTACCTCTTGTGCCAAAAACTGAGTCACCAAGTTACTGCTAGCGCCACTGCTCATGAACTGCTTTGTAGATGACATCATGCACTTGTGTGTATATATATATCTATCAAATCTAAATGCAAAATCAAGATTTTCCTTCTCCTTGTCACTCACATGCGCTGATATGTCCCAACATGACCACACCAGTGAAAAAACAACCTCCAAAAAATAATAAAAATGATAACATCTTGAGCTTTAACCCATTGAGGTTGGGCTGATTTTGCATTACAACATGCATTTCTCATAGACACTTGTCCGAGTATACTCAGGACTCGCCTTCAATGGGTTAAGTGGGTTACATCTTCTGTGATTTCTAGTACCAAATGAGATAACAGTCACCGGAAATTGGCACGCATTGCAAAAGACAGTCTCTTCAATGTGCAGGCATCTTCCAGTTGCCTTAGGTTTGAAAAAAAAGGCCAAAAAAAAAAAAGGTTTACCTTCTCCTTAAAAATGTGTATGTGTATGTGTGTGAGAGATGGACAGAGAGAGGGTGAAGAAATAAATAAAACTAGTTTAGACAGACTAAGGCAGAGATGATTTGAAGGCAAAAGATTCAAAGTCTGGAGAAGCTCACATCCACCCAGGCAGATCAATATTTCCAGACTAATTCAACTCTTGACATTTTGTGGGAAGTGGCCTGGGTCATATTATTGGCTCAATCATGAAGCAAAATTTTCTGGGCAAGACCTCCGTGATCCAACAGGATTAAGGAATGCAAGCCCTAATGAAAATGGTGCAGATGAAGAAGGAATTTACTATTCTTCTTTGAAGTTCGGGCGACGGCTTTTCGTGATTCAAATTCTCTTGGCTACGATGCTCTACCTTAATGCTCAAAATGTCTGTCATTTTATAGGGACATCAGACAACTAGAAATCCACAGCTTTGTGAGGATGTATGTCTGAAAAATCAATCATCAAAATTGTCAAAAAAATTGACAGAGAAAGGAAAAAATAGAAAAAAAAAATCTCAACTGGTGACTCAAAATGAATGTTCTCGTATTCCCACAGCTTGATGAGAATCTGGTGCTAATTGAAGTCAAAAACTGAAATATTGGTCTCCCTTTATCTGAGCACAATATGCAGACAAGTAAAAATGCACATCATTAAGTCATTTTGAAAATGTAATGATATGTAAAAAAAAAAAAAATTGAAAATTCCACAAGATGTCATTTTTGCAAAAGTACACAATGACCCGTTACTCTCTGATGTTATTATACCATTCCCCCTGCCTTCTAAAAGAGGCAAGTCACATGCTCTTCTCTTACGTGCAAAAAGTGAAAATACATTGACTTTTCCTTGTATTTTCCTTATATTGTTCTATGCACGTGACATCACAACAGGTAGCAATCTTCTCATCCAGCAACGGCTACTGAAACTTAAAAAATATACAACTTTTGAATGTTTGCATGTTCGTGTCACAAGTTGATGGCCGTTTGAGATGGTAAAACCTAGAGGGTTAAAAATCACAATGTCTATTGGTTGCTTTATCAAACTTGAAAGATCTGACAACCGATGAGTGCATGCAAACACTATTCCTGTAGATGAGTGAACTTCAAATGTGTAAATCAGCTGCAATGGGTAACTGTAAAACCAGAAGTGTTCATGTGTATTTCAATTTCACAAGAAGTTCTTCTGTACTATATGCATTGAATGCCAGTGACAATTTGTGTTAATTTCTCAGTGCGAAAATATCTTGCTTTATAGCATAAATTGCATTTCCCTACAGTATGAAGCTGGAAGAGGGGGGGGGGATGGTTAATGGACTTACAAACTTCAAACATTTTGGGAAACTCATTCCTCTTTCCTTGTTCCAAAGCCTCCCCATGCATCTTGTTCCGAAGCCTCCCCACCCTATTAAAACAGCCTAAACCTTTTCGATTCTGACCTCTTCAACTCATATTAAACAATATGACAGCAACATGTTTGTGCTTTCCATTATCTCCCAATGGATCCTGACACCCAAGCACCTTAAAGGTCCAGTTTACCTTTGGGAGCAGTGATTTCAAAAATTTTCAAGATATCATATTTGATGCATATGTGTAGGTCTGTTGTATCATAAAACATCCTACCATATGAAATATTTGCAATAAAACCTAAAATATAAGGAGATATCAGGGTTTTTCTCAATAAACCGTAACTGTATACGGTTTAGTCTGGAAAAATTTTTATTATAACTATTGTTCACATTTTGTGTATTTAACAACACTTAACATCGATTATACGGATTCAAATTTTGACAGTGGTTGTTTCTATCCCTAACTCACATTTCAGAAGTATTTTATAGCACTAAATGCTTTCATCTGCAAATGGTAAATTATGCCTTTAAAATAAAGCAAGGAAAAAACAAAAACAAAGCAAAAGGCATCCTTGCCCTTCACAATAACGTGAAGCAATATGAAAGCAGTGCATCATCTATGGTTTACCCTTCACCTCATCTCTTCTCTTCCTCCTATCTCCTTAATCCGCTCCATATTGAAAGAACAGGGTTCCAGGGATTCCTCCATAAGTCCTTCCTTAACCCCCACGCCCATCCTCAAATCATCCTCGTCCCTCCGATAATTAAAACCATGAAAGCTCCTTCCCATGTCTTTGCATCGCCATCCAACCCTTGAAATCTGCATCATTCCAAAGCTGCATCTTCACACAGCCCCCCTTCTGCTAGGGAGTTGTGCAGAGTATATAGCTTTATTTCATCGGCTGAGAACCAGAAGGGCATTATTACAATTTTGGGGGGTATTGAGTTATTGGTATCACATAGTAGAGCTTAATCTCCTCTACAGTATGGTGTTAATTTGGAATTACTTTCATTTTCAGTAAAATGTTAAAAATAAACAAACACAAGGTTGCTATTTTGCCAGATATTTTTAGCAATGCTTATAAATCCACCCACTTTTGATTAGATAAACTTTGTTTTTTATTTTATGAAAACCGATATTTTTTATTTTCTATTTTTATTTATTCTCAAATGTTGGAACTCGTTAGCATCCTTCTGGTTCTCAGCCAATATTTTTTTTTTTCAATACAAATACATTATATATCTGCACACACACAAATGAATATTTTTATAATACATAATCTTATGTCGTTATCAATCCCTTGAAGATGAGCTGATTTTGCTATATCATGCATTTTCCCATGAAATTTTGCCCAACTATTGACCGATTCTGTGACGCGCTATGTGTATTTTTGGCATGGGCGCAGCCATAGTGGGTGTATCAGCCGACCCCCCCTCCGCACTCCCCCACCCCTCTCCCTACACTAGCACGCGCGCAGAATGAAAAACTGCTTTAGCCAATAGGCGTCTCGTACTGAGTGCGCGAACCTTTGTTACAAGTGCGTGTAAACATGTTGCCCGGGGGTGGGGGAGAGCAGGGGGGGTCGGCTGATACACCCACTATGGCTGCGCCCTGTGCCGTAAAATGTCTGCTGCCCTCAACAAACCCGAATCGGTCAATACACGGGACTAGTCTTCAACGTGTTAATTTCAACTCTTTCTAACCTACCTCTTTCACACTCACAAATTCATCCAGGCACCCTTTTCCCTGGCGTATCTTTTAACAAATGCTCATGTTAGAAACAACCACACATGTAGTCTTATTTTTCCAGGACCTGGTAAATGTGGGAAAAATCTGCATATCGATGAACCTCCTCCACCTCATGATAAAGATGGAAAAAGAAAGAGAGAGAGGGCAGGAAGGACCAGGAGACCCCAGAATTTGGTAACTTAACCAGACATCTAATTCACACTTTAAAAATGAGCGCGTTCTCATCACAAGTGATGCAAAGAATCGCTGAAGTGATGTACCTCATTTCGCCTTTGCAATGTAATTATTCTGCAACCATCAGAGTTCATCGTGTGAGCTTGTTGCCATAGCAACATCGATTCACTCTCCACTTTTGCGACTGTTTTTCTGATCCCTTCTGTGCAACGCACTGCATTAACTGCATATGAAAACACACTGCACATGCAGGTAAGCCTTCGTCTGGCAGCGCTGCTCTTGAGACCAAAACACCATTCTGCTTGTTACTTAAGTTCGCATTCATTTCTCGAGTGTGAACAGGGGTCACAGGCTGATCTACTCTCTTCTGAAATGAAACTCCCAGGTCTGCTGAACATGGGGGGGGGGGGGGGGGGGAGAATCAAGGCCCATCGAGTAAAGCGCTGTCAAAGTCTCAAACTTCTATGTGAAATAGAAACGCCAACTGTGTCTAATCAAAGCTACTAAAAACCCACGCTGACTTTTCCTAGGCTGTTGTAAACTTCAGACACCTAGTACATAATCTCAAGACAACACATTATCCATCAGTTTTCCTCGTAACAAACAACCAATGGGTGAATCTGTATGGAGGGTTAATGCATCATCATTATGGCTACAAAGCAGAAATAAGTTCATTCTTTTTTTAATAAATCTTTTTATTGATGGTTCTCAACTCCTTAGAGGAAATTTTCATGGAAAATGTGAACCATACGAAATAATTATGATAAAGATTACAGCTCCTATCAGAACCTTACTCATATAACTTGATAACTATCCTGTCTTTTAACCTTCTGCTTTACATAGGTCAAACAAGACATACATGTATGTTAAATGGACTGTACAGTACTGGTTGAGGTTAGGATTCAGCTTGTAACGTTTTGCGAGATATTTAGAAACTGCTCTATGAAATGTTAAAAAGCATACGATTCTAAGGGGAATCAAAAGTTTATTTGATGAAAATCGGTTTTGAATGACTGAAATATCGACACACAAGGTAAAACAAAGAGATCCTAATAAAAGTCATGGCCTGTCAATTCTATTAGGATTGCTTTTTGGGATATCTCAGCCATTTCAAGGCCAGTTTTCATCAAATAAACATTGAATCCTTCTAGTTGAAATTATACATGCTCTTTCATATTTCATAAGAGGTTTCTCATTATCTCACTAAAAAATGTTATAAACCTGAATCCTCACCTAAACCAGTACTGTGCACTCCTTTAACTCTGTGGAATTACCATATCTAGGGGGCCTTGGCTCAGAAACATCCAGATGCTCCACAGCATCAATGGACTTATTTGGCTCTCATTATCTACAAGGTTAATAAACTTATTTGGCTCTAATTAAAGTGAAATTCCGTCCCGATATTACATTGCTTTGTATTACAACTGAAAAATCAAAGAATTAGATTAGTGCAAATTAAGGGATAAAAATTCAAACATACAATAAAAATTGTGAACTGTAAAACTTTATGGAGTAAAGCAAATTTGCAACTCTGTGTTCTGTAGGTGTAATACAACTGAGCAGCTCTCAATGCATTCAGTTTGAGCTAAAAAAATAACAACCAATTTTAATATTTTTCCAGAGAACAAGTTTCTTCAGACCTGTATGTGGTATATAACAAGAGTAATACATTTTTGTGTATCCGCCTCATTGGATAAGTTCTGTCAGTGCCAAAGTATTGAGAAAAATAAAAATCAGTGAGATTGTGTGTATAAAACTATATGAATAGAAAACCCAATACCTACATCACACAGACTTGTCAACTTTCAAAATCTCTACACTTTCACAATTCATAACTTTTTTTTTTTTCAGTGTCTAATTTTTCCCCAAAATTTTTAATTAATTTACTTCTCTGATTTTTTTGGTTTTCATACAAAGCAAAATAATATCATGTTGGAATTTCGCTTAAAGACGTGATATTAAGGCAAAGATGTCCCCCCACGGCCACATGATCAGAATGTCAGTCTGTGGGGGCTTTTCATCCATGACATAATCAATGTCACTTGATTGCTTCTTTTCATTTTTACCTTGCTGCAAAAAGAGATTTGGTCTCTCACAAGTAAATTTTGCAAAGCCACATGTCAGCTTTTTGACTGCAACATGACAACGCATAATAACAATAATAATAATAATAATAATAATAATAATAATAATAATGATAATAATAATAATTATTATTATTATTATTATTGTTATTATTATTATATTACTATTACTATTATCATTATTATCATTATCATCATCATCAATATTATCATTATTATTATTATTATTATAATTATTATTACTATTATTATTGTTATTATTATTACTATTATTATTATTATTACTATTATTATTATTATTATTATTATTATTATTATTATTATTATTGTTATTATTATTACTATTATTATTATTACTATTATTATTATTATTATTATTATTATTATTATTATTATTATTATTATTATTATTATTATTATTATTATTATTATTATTATTATTATTATTATTATTATTATTATTATTATTATTATTATTATTATTATTATTATTATTATTATTATTATTATTATTATTATTATTATTATTATTATTATTATTATTATTATTATTATTATTATTATTATTATTATTATTATTATTTGAAATGAATTGATGCCGGTGTTTCCATAGTCTTATTTCAGGTTTTCTTACAATTTGGGGTCAGAAATGCACAGGTTTCATAACTATGGACATTGACAATGAACACGTTGTGGAAAAGATCTGACCTAGAAGAGAGAAAGGGCAAGCAACGGGGTCATAACTTTTTACGAGAGTTTCCCAAAAAGACATGCTTCTTTGCTGTCTAATCGTGCACAAATGTAATGACACGGTATTGTTCAAAGAAATCTAATACTCGACAATGACAGTTTAAGTAAAGCAGCAAATTTTATCGTTTACCATAAAATTTATTCATTTCCCCTTTGCTTAAGTTTATTTTCTGAGGTACGTCTTTAAGGTCTTTCAATATCTCTCTTTTTTTTTTTTTGTTGTTCACTGAAAGGTAGACACCGAACTTCTCCATGTGCATCGACATGCATGTCATGCAGCTTCTTGCGTGTCAAATCAATATGCTGGTATCGTAATTTCTCCAAGCTTTTGTCTGGAGAGAGAAGTCAGAAGTCACATCCCTTTGGAGTCTGGACCAGTATTTGCCATCACAGAGACACATCTGCATATAGCACCTTCGCTCCAGGTACAAGCAGGGGTTTGCATACCAACAAACTCATGGGGAAATGCACCCTAAACATACAGTATAATATGTGTATTCCGTGAACGCAATAGTAAAATGCTTCTGTGAATTCAAATTCATGGAAAATCAGACTTTTCAACATTTCCATTAAATCCATGTGCCGGTCATCAGTGGATAAGAAGTCTATAATGATTTGTTATGTCACAAGAGTGGAACGCTATAAAGAAAATGAAGACAATTCCACATATATTGTGTACTTTCATTCTTCATTAAAAGTACATGTTCCCTCGAGTAATTACTGACAAATGTTAAATGTAATATTATTCCCCCTGCTTTCTGAAAGAGGCAAGTCAACTCCTCTTTCATTATGTTAGAAAATTAAATCATATGGAAATCTCTTTTGTAGACTGTCTGTATATCGTTCCATAACTATGACATAATATCACAAACTCTATATTGTAGCCTTCTTTTCTAGCAATGGCAGCATAACTATAAAAAAATCCATAACTTTTGCATGGACTGTCCAACTTTCCTAAAACTTCATTGATGTATTCTACTAATGTTGCTGCAATCCCTGAATCCAAAGGTGTGTTTGACTTTGAGGTAAATTCCCCTCCAAGCAGCGAATGAGGCAAGTTTGTAAAAAGTCCCTGGGATCACAGTGCGGGTTAGCCTCTTTCAAAGACCCTTACTCTATTAATGGCACAGAGTTGTGAGCAAAGACAGCCAAAAGTGCAAAAGAGCCTATACTGACATTTGTGAAGGTGATTATTTTTCATGGGCTGGGAAAAAGCCTAGCCTGCATTCTATACTCCTTCTGAATAATCAAGTAAGTCACCTTGACCACTGAACTGCTACATTCATCCATCGACTGTCACTGCTTAACGTAAATGCATGGGCTTCTTTGAACAAAAATTTGCTGATTGTTCTGTGATTTTTCACAACTAGAATGTGGTAATTCACGGGCATAAATTCAGATATTTGAGAGGGGCCTCCAAATGAGGTCCTCGTTTCTTGCCAGCGGCCGAACTCTTGTCACGTGTGATGGACCCTCCGCTCGCTTCCCCTCCAACTATAACTGTAAGAGGGACCCCTGATAGAGGTTATAGGCCCACAGGGTGGGTGTGATATTGGCAGCTTTGAGGTTGGGGGGGGGGGAGATAAGAAAAAGATGGGGGTGGGGGTTTGAAGAGAGGGGGCTTGAAGGAAGAGCAAAGAGAAATTCTTCTCACCCCTGAACGAAGGCCCCAGTGGCATGATTTTACACGTGACGCAGCCTCTCGCCACTCAACTTTCAATGCAGAGAAATGCTGATGCTTTCAAGAGCTCGTATTTTTCTTCCTTACCATACATCTTTTTTTTTTTCTTATGCTCCCCAAAGTGCTTCAAGCATAGGTCAGCTCTTGTAAATATCGAAGGATCGAACTAGCTTGTACCCCTTTAGCTCTCACCTCGGCTCTGAATTTTGCCCCGATAGCATTCCGAGTTGACTGAACGCCTGTACGGTTCCCTAGCAGAGTGATATTCTACCTGTAGGGCAGGTGAAATAGAATAACAGGGGCAGAGGGGTGAGTGAAAAAGGAAAGGACAACATCGGAAAATGTCAGGAGTTCACAGGACCTTCAGCCTGAGCTCAAGAAATTCAAGGTTGTCGTCACTCCATGAATCTTAGGAAACTTCAACAACTCCTTGCTGGTAGAATGCCTTCAAAATCTTTCTGATGCTCAATTTGGTTCAACCAGAGCAGTAACATCACTTTTTTTTTTTCAAGAAGCTCTACCCATCACATAAAATTCTTGAAACGTGCACTTGGTAAATGGCAACAGAACAGCTGGTGTCGTATTTCACATCACATTGTCTCATGAACCAAGGAATCACAAGGCTTTTTACACTCATCAAGAACTTGTTTGTAAATATCAGTTTACTCTTCTTCTGTTTAAAGTCTGAACCACTTCACGTTTCTTCCAAAAGACGTGTTGCTCAAATCACGTGCTTGCCTTCAATGTGTGATTAAGGAACTGGAGTGCAGCTTGACCTTGCATTACTCATTTCTGCAATGGTGCATGCATTCATTTATGAACTTTTGATTTTGCATGTGAGTGTCATGAGAGTTCCCTGTTTGATTGACAGGGTACATTGTATTGTTTTGTTACAAAGCTTTTGTGTGGAATGCAGTTTGCAGCATGGCATGGAGATTAATATCTGTGAGTCAACGCTCAGTTACTCCTTTAATATGTTTAGTAGAAATAACATGTTCTTCACCTCGAGTGTGTCTGAATTTGACGGAGGCTTGCAATGACAGTTTCAGTCTGTTTGACAGCACTCCCCCATCTCAGGCAACTTGAATGAGGTGTTGGGTTTCAGCTTTACACTTAATGAAGCTGCAGCTGTAGACGGGCACACTTTACTGATGGGAGAATATAGAGCTGCGGATGGAGTACAGCGAGATGTTGAGACGTTTAGAAGTCTTCCAGAAGAGCAAGAAACCAATCAGCAAAGGAAAGTAAAGATACCATCAACCACTGGAGAAACATTCACACTGTCTGGCTACCTTATAACTTATGACAAGAACAACATGGATTCTACAAACAGATAAAGATAATGAGACTGATAAAGGTAATTTGGTAGATAGAAAGACGGATAGGTCAGTGACAGAGAGAGAGAGAGAGAGATAGAGAGAAATAGATAGATAGATAAAGAGAAATATATAGAGAGAGATAGAGGGGGAGAGAGGGAAAGAGAGAGAGATGAAGAGAGAGAGGGAGAGAGAGACCAACCACCAGAAAGCAATAAGGTAGCCATTACACTTGGCAAATTTAAGAGGGATTTAGTTTCTTGTATTGGGAATGTTTCGGTCTGGTACGGTGATATTTGCGCCTAATATGAGACCCAGCAAGGGTTGCGGTGGGGAAATGTAGGAACGGCGCAGGAACATAGATTGACCTATTCTTTCAGACATACCCATGGACAAGGCCTGCGCCAATTACACCCTATTGGATTAATGCAGGCGAGGGTCGCGTGAAATTGATATAATACGCACCACTTCTTGGCTGAATCTGAGTTGGAAAAAGGATCGAAAAAGCAAGCAAGAAAGAAGATGCTACATACTTCCAGCCCTCTGGGTATCTCTTATTCTCAACACGGAGGACAATCGAGACTGAAAACACTCTGATTATATCCGCCTGCATCAAGGCCGAAGCACTTATGAACCACTTGCATGTTGTTCAATCTGTAATGGACATCAGACACTCAATTCTTGTAATAGCCCCATGTCTCTCTTATACGTGCATGGTTGATTATCACAAGTACATTCATTCATCTATTTTTTCATCTCCAACAGAAACATATAATTATCAATATTTACAGAAAATAAGCACATAAATGTTGCGAAACATTTGCAAAACATTTTGAGCATACAAAAATGCTAGAAATAGGGAGGAACGCAAGAGAAACAATGCTTGAAAGATGCATTCCCTCAAACATTATTGTAACACAAAAGTTGAACTTGACCTTGGACTAAGAGTCAGCCAGAGTTAATTCCAGCATGTCCAAGTTCATGGCCATGTCAGTGTAATAACTTCACAAGGTATTTGCTCTTACGCTATGTCACTTAAACTGCACTGTAATGTTACATCCACAAAGCAATTAAGTTGGGTAACATGTCTTAAAAACATGACAGAAAGCATTTTAAGCTTCAAGGATTTGACCATGACCTTTTGATGATGAGCACATCCTGCTGCTCTCATAAAATCTGATGAGTGAATGATACTGTCATGCACACTTTCACACGGTGGCAAGTGCAAGCAAGTGAAATTCTCATGGATGATACGTCAGACCGTATATTTCTCACAGTCTACAAGAGCGTGCATGAATGAACCTGCACTGCTTCAGTGGTGAATTCCAAACACAAAGCCCCATGCAAACTTGTTGCAGTGATATATAATGCAATACACACAAAGTGTATCCTTACTAAAACAAACTGAAGCATTCAGGATGCAACTGTCATTATTGACCTAATACCCGCTAACTTTACTTCGCAGGTACTTTCCTAACAGTCCCTTATCTCGGAACTTTTCCTGTGAGCAGTGATCCCGATAAAAAGTGACAGTCTAATACTAGTCTCAACCTTCCACAGTGTCATTGTACTGTTTTCTATTTGAAAAACACACACACACACACACACACACACACACACAACAAGTTGCTTTAATTACAATGCCCGCAGGAGGCTGTTGTTTGGAGTCAAATTATTTATGCCCGATACTAACAATAAAGTTGACCCCGGACGGACCGAGACCCGTTAAGGCCAGCCCTTATCTGCGGACGCCCGAACATCTGGACATTTGAAACACCTGCACTGTGCTCAGCAGACGATAACATGTCTGCACCAGTGAGTGCATCAAAAGAGGAAGCGTGCCTGAATTCTCCGCTCCTCTTAAAGGCAGCAGCCTCTTCTCTCGTACATTTAAGGGCATTAAAATGTCTCACAATAGGCCCGTTCACACACAAGGGAAAAAGTGCGATTTAAAAATCGATTTTCTTATCGCGATCAAAATTTCGAAATTTTTTCCAGTGTGGACAAAAAAATCTCACTAATTACCGCGATCCTTATCGCGATCCAACTCGCACTATTAGTGCGATTTTTCAGAATAATCGCGATTATTTTGCCAAGCGTCGTGTGTGTGAGCGCGATCGAGATTCGGAAATCGGTATTTTTAGTCCCATCGTTCGTAGCGCGTGCGAAACTCTATTGGGACTGCGGGGTCATTCTTCGGTCATGCAAGATTCGCGCATGCCACTGATCGTTCTTTCCTTGCTGCGAAGTGCGATTTTTCCCTGTGTATGAACGGGTGAAAAAAAAATTGAAATTTGGATCGCGATTGAAATTTCAATTTTCGTTGTTTGTGAACGGGCCTAATATATCAGCCACAGATAGAGTACACCATGTAAAGCTCAAACAACCATGTCCCCTTATCTCACAAACAACACTCTTTTCTTTTTCTTGTGTGTGTGTTTGTTGTTGTTGTTGGTTTTTTTTTTTGGGGGGGGGATGACTTTAACTCCTTTTTTATTTCCCTTGATTGTTTCGAGGCACCTTCACACTGTAATGATATGCACGCAAATATTTACATTTCTAAAGTGCCCCATGGACTAAAATCTAAGAACCAGCTGATACCAGCTGGCTACAACGTGACAACAATTCTCCAATACCTTCATATTGCCTTCAACAACTGATCCCGACTTTTCAATATTACTGAATAACAGCTACAACATATTGCTGCATACTGTATTTTGTTGTTGTTGTTGTTGCTGGTTTTTTGGGGGGCATGACCTGGTTTAGCAGGACAGACAAAGCTGTTTTTTCCTTGTGTTAAAAAAAAGAGAGAGAAGAAAAAAGTGAGAGAAATATTTTTCGTATCTGCCATGACTTAACATGGGAGTAGATATCAATAGGGTGTATGAGCTCTACATGCTCTTTGCAATCTACAAAAAAAAAAAGAAAAAAGAAGACATTTCGCTATTTGATAGGGAAACAGGAATTGAAATATTCTAATATAAGATACCATCTTAAAATTCAGTTTTCACTCTATTAACAAAGCAAACATTTATGTATAAGATATATACATACATCAAACAATACAGGATTTTTACTTTACCTTATGAACCACCAACAACAGTAAAAAAAAAGAAAAAAAAAAAGAATATGTTTTATAATTTGTGCGACAGTTTGAATATCTACATTCGGTGCAAGTTTAACCATTCTATTCAACTCTGCTTCATGTCGTTGGATGAAAAATAAATAAATCCATCCTAACTTGACCTGGCTGTAAAGTTTGGCAAGCTGACTCAGTTGTAGGTCCATGGGAGTAGCAATGTGCCTCAGTCCAACAGGAAGACAAGGGTGACATAATAGTGATTGGTAGGATTAGGTAACCTCTATTCAATGACAATTCGTTCCCAGACATCTATGTCTATCTGTGCAGAAAGTACTCTAGCATTCTAGCATGCATGCCAATCAGGTAACTAGTTTTTTGCCATTCAATTTTTACTCTATGCAATGGTTTGCCTCTCCTCATCAGAGAGTGCATTAATCAACTCACTTCTGGCACAGTGTTAAGGTTTTCATACAGCTTTCAGGGACTTTTGAGCAGTTGATAAATGCACAGCTGTTTTGATCATGGGGTTAAAAACACGTTTCTGAAATGCAAAAAAAAAAAAACATGATCGTAGACGCATTTGAGCTAGAAACGTGTTTCTGTAGAGTTGATAAATGCAAAATTGTTTTGAAAGGCGCTGAAAGGTCAGACCTGCCCATGCCAACCACTGCGAACTATACAGATCTCCGCTCCTCAGGTCAAACAGCGCAATGGAGCTACGCAGTGTGACAAGACCTCTTTAATCGACTCATGACAGAATTGATAAATGCAACACCACTAGAACTGTGATCCAAAAGGCATTTGCAAACGCATTTTGATAATGCGTTTCAAACATGAGAAAGTTGATAAACGCAGCCAGAGTCTTACACAACATCATAAAAATCGACCTTTTGCTTTCTTGTTTCTTCTCTGACCCCGCCAATGAGTGTTGCGCCTAATGCATCATTAAATGAATCCTTGAATACCTGTGTGACACAGGAGGGAAGTGCGGAATGAGAATCGTTCGCAGCCAAACTGCAATTCCCGATTCAATGACCTTGACTTAAAATGGCCGTCAGCGGGGAAAGAATCTCTCATCACTGTCATAATTGGCAATGGAAAAAAGAGAAGAGATGAGAATGAACCATTAAAGAGGAAAAAAATTCAATATGTGCACCTTGCAAACCAAATCACATGAGCAATTACCGAGGCAATTATTCCTTCGCAGACGACGTAATTGATTGTATTAATGTTCATGTTGGGATATTCGTGCAATGAATGGGGAAAATACAATGAGGGAAACAAAAGAAAAGAAAACGAGGGATGTCCTTGGAATTCAGGTAATGAACAACTGCACAGCAGATTGGCAGGAGGATTGAGGAATGATGTCTACACCTGCTGAATACAAACACCTCACACACTTCAATGAACAAATACCCAATAAACAATCACAATCACTGTCAAAATGTCTGGGAACAGATTTTTTTTTTTTTTTTAATCTCATCTTTCTTTTTTACCTCCTCCATTCAGTCACCCAACATAAACTATATTTTTTTTACTCCTCGTATGAAGAGATTCTTACGAAAGAATGTACAAGAGGCTAGCTTCAAAACCACATACAGCGATGTCTGCATCTTAAATGTGGTGGAATGTGAGATACAATGCCTAAAGGCGGTGGCACGCACGGCGTATAGAGAAATATGTGCCATTTGCACAAGAACATGTATAACGTTTGCACTATCTATGAAAGGTCATGAATGCAACTACTTCTCAAGGTCAGAATGTACGTACGAAGAAGCAAAGAATCAAACAGATTTCTATCTGACGCAGAATGTCACGTACATGTTATTCTCACTCTTCTAGCTCAAGGTAACTTGAATGACCAAAATCTACTTAAAGATAAGGGGTTATTCCCAAATGGTACAGCAAAAGAGACAACTCCCAGGTTAAATTTGGTTTTGCAAATGAACTATCATTATTTGTAAGGCTTGACTAAATGCACTGTCGATTTCACTGTCGCACAGTCAGGGCAAACTATATTGTATTTGATCGATTGATTGCTTAATTTTATTTCTGAATCTCTTTTTATACATATATTTGATACAAAGTCAATTGACGGAACAAATTGAGTACAATATTATTTGACTCTAACAGTTGAAACGGACTGACAATGTTCCATGATAACGCAAAATGAAAATGAGCAAGTATCATTTAACGCATACATGCAAACATAGAATCTTCTGTACCTGCCGTTCAAAAGACAAATTAACCCGTTGAGGATGGTCTGATTTTGCTACAACACACATTTCCCATAGACACCTGCCCGAGTATACTCGGGACTCGTCCTCAACGGGTTAAGCAACTCTATATATACCAGAAATACAGGAGACCATCATCACAGGCATAATTTTGAGCCATGAAATCCAAGTGCATGTATTCTACAGAGAAATCAATGTCTATAATGACATTAATACACATTACATTATAATGCTGCTATCATATTACACGAGTAGACAGCACAGAGTATTCGACAGCTTCAAGTCTTATAAAGACTAAATGCACTGGTAACAGAAACCCTCTATTCTGTAAATCATGCTTTGTCTACTTCTGGTCGATGGTGAAACTCGATAGCTGTCATGTCTCATGCTGTGATATTATGTGAAGTATAGAAACCTTTTCGATCAAAAATCTTTTTTTTCTTTTAGAATTATTATTTCATAGCTTTCTTTTCTTCCTTTCTTCCTTTCTTCCTGGAATAATACTACCCGACTCTTTGTTTGCGAGGTTTACAGAGAGCGTCATGTGAGACCTTGACTGCTGAGTAAATCTTCTGCGTGGATGCACCCCAATGGCGTCCGACTGGAAGGTCTGATTGACAAGAAAACTTTCAACGATTAGCTCTCATCGCAAAGGGGACTCCCTCCCCCCCCCCCCCCCCAAAAAAAAAAAAAAGGAAGAATAGAAAAAGAAAAATGCATTCATCATCACAGGCTGAAGGTGGATAAAAAGAAAGACTGGAAGACTCATGGATTGTACAGTTTATTGGAACCTTCACAATGACAAGAGGAGAGCGACTGGTAGTATGAACTACGGAGGAAAAGCCGCAGTTGCATGTCAGGGGCCTTAAAGGGAAATTTCCAGACCAGATAAAAGAAAGTCTGTAAAGAAAGAGCGAAATTTCACAAGCACGACCGTGACAATTTCATCAAAAATCAGTGAGAAATCAGGGAAGTTGAGGATAATGTTAAGTTTTACTAATTTTCACAAGACAGTTCTTAAGTGGTCAAGATGATGGGTACATGAAAATGCAAATGACTGAGTTCATGATGACATTAACTAACATCTTGCCATAGTTCGAAGATCTCGAAATGTCCATTGTTTTTGTTCAATAAATGCAATAACGCCCCGTCTCAAATCTTAGTTATTCAACTACGAATGACATTACGTTTTAAATGTTTATAGCAGAAGAACTGAATTTTCTTCAGTTTCTTCTTTTCTTTTTTTCTTTGAAAGGATCAATGGAATGTTTTGATGATGATGGTGATGATAATGATGATGAACATCAACTATATAGTGTCATTTATCTATAGAATATTTAAAAGGGCAGTGATAACATCATCAGCTCACCTATTTATACATTCACATCAGCTGTTTGAGAATTGTTTTGCAAGAATTATCAAATCTTTCAAATTTCGTTTATCCTCCTTGTGTTTAATTGGATTTTGAAAAAAAACAACAAACCTGCCATTTTTATGCTTGTAAACTGTTTGTCCTTCTTCTAAAATCATGTATTTCTGGTCTAGAAATAATGTCCTTATGTATATCAGGACCACCAACCTAAAATCCTTTTGACTTTAGGTATACATGTATGCATGTTTCCAATATGACTGAAAGAGGAAAAGTATAGTTTGAGCACAAGACACAAAAAACGTATAAAAAGCACACAACTTTGCATTTTACTCAGCCACTGTCTTCCTTTGAAAATCCCATCAACTTTCTGTTCTACCTTTATTTTTCAACAAACGTGCCTCTTCATGTGACTATTTATCATATTGCCTTGTTTTTGTTCTCTGAAATGACGACATTGCCCACTCTCTACTATTCAGATTTTGTTTTTCAGTTCACAGCAAGAGAACAAATACCTATCAAATTTCAGTGAATCACCTGCACTTGTTTACATACACCCCTGCCCCGGTTTCATTTTCAGCATATTACAGCTGTCTACATTTTAGTGCATTATGTAATGGCAAAAAGTGTCTATTCCCCCCTTTTTTTCTTTATCTCAACTCCCACACGCAAATCTTTTCTTCTCGGTTGTCGTTTTCTTCTGATATTCCGTGGGTGTTCCACACAGAAACCATCTTTTCCAGGTAGGGAGCGGGAGAGACTAAGCATCAATCTTCCCATACTACCGAGTGATGCAATCTGGAGACATGTGCCCACTCTTTTCTCGCCCACTTTTCTCTTTTTCTCCCCCTCTCCCTTTCTCTGCGTCTGAATGTACCTTCTCTTCCCCTCTTTCTCCATCTCCATCATCTTCTATCAGATCTTGGCCAGTCTAACGCCCACCTCTCTCTCCCCCTCTCGTTCTTTACTCTCTCTCCAGGGGTAATGCTAGCGGGAGAGGGAGAGAGAAGGTAAAATCCCCGCATCTGTGGACGATCCAGATCCAACTGCAGAGGCAGCCTTTGGCGTGGGCATATCTAATCATCTGTCCACCGCGGCCTGAGTGAACTAATCACGACTCAGCACTGTGAATCACCTATAAAACTCCTCAAAAATAAAGACTTAAGTCTTTCTCGTATCACCCCCACCCCCACCTCCTTTCTCCTCCACATCTTGATTCTTGATCCTTGATTGTCTGAGTCTCCGATTGCAAAGGGGGGCATATTATCCAGCCAGTTGGGAGAATGCTTCTAGTAATAATGGTAATGGAGGAGGAGGAGTGAAAGTTATGACCACGGGTGGGTTTTTTTTTTTGTGTGTTTTTTTGTTTTTTTGCATAAAAAGAGATAATTCTCACATCACCTACATGGTACATATTACAAGCAAGTAAACTAGAAAATCTCACGTTATCTATATAAGCAAACATGTAAAATAAGAATATTGCAGACCAACGCCCCTCGTACAGTGAATTCTATCATGAATCATCATACTGTACCTCCATACTTTGCTGAAAAAATAAAAAAAACTATTGTCACCACCCCCCCCCCCTTTGCAGATGGTCTGGGTCCCCCCCCCCCTTAATTAAATTTGTTATTTGCAATCAAAATCATACTTCTATCCTCCTTTCACATGTTCTATTCTTTCTTCTTCTTCTTTTTCCAACCCACACAGTTCAATTCAACTGTGACATTTGTAAGATAAGCATGACTTTCCCAATGACACCAGTTCTGGGACAGTCTGTTACTTTACAGACAGTCAAAAAAAAAACACATCTTCTGACTGATGCAGGGACAAAAAAAACAAACCCCAAATCTCTTCATTGTCTCGAATCTGACACCGTTAAGGAAACAACTGGCACTGCTTTGTTCCTCTAACGAAAGAGCATACAATTTATCAAATGGTTCAATGGCATACATATATTGAAATCGCATAATATAATAATGTCTATAACCTCATGTGCTTCTCGTTGACCACAAATACCCAGTCATGCAGAGTATCACCTGACAAGGCACTGCATTCAGAAGTATGGGGGGGGGGGGGGGTGTTGACTACCAAAATTCCCCTCCACCATTTTTGGTTGATTTTTCTCATAAATTATACCGCAAGAAGGCAATTGGTATAAAACTATATAAAATATTAATGACCTTGTCCCCTGGTTTACACAGTGGCAGTCAGACCATGCTCTTTAAATCATCGATTCTTGACAAAACTCCATTGTCTTAAAACCTCTACAGTCATTTTCTTTTTGAGTGCCCTACCAATACTGTCCTTTTTTTTCCAGAAATGATGGTATTTATGTTTCATCCATATTTTCAAACCACTCACACTTTCAAACAGCCCATGGCAATGCACTAATCTACTAAGGGTGCATGCAACAGTGTGTTATAGCTTCATCATGTAAGGTTGAGTCAACGATCACATAAATAAAGATTACAATTTAAAATCTTCTTGAATCAGTACAAAATACAATGTAGCACATCCCAACATTTTTCTTTTAATCTTCCCACTTCAGCATTTTAAAATGTACATATTTGTAATCTTCATTATCATAGTGTAAAGTTCTAATCAATGCATACTGCATAAAGACTTCAATGCAATTTACACTATTCATACGTGCCAATAACTTGCTAATCTCGCCCTTCTTTGATCTTGCCTCTAATCTGCAAGGGATTAATTTATTTAGGGCTTGTCCAGCGAGTAATCAGATCTGAGATAAGAGATCTCTTATCATTTGACTCTGCATGAGATAATATCAAACCGATCATTTGACATAAGTAAACAGCCATATGAATGCTGGTTGCTGTTATGCATCAAAAAATAAAGTCACATTCACCTACAATGAAAACAGTGTAATAAAGTGATTCCATGTGACTGTTTTGGAGAAAAAAAAATAAATGAAATGACAGGTTTGTAGTCCATCTCAAGTCATCTTCTCTCTTTTGTTACATTCAAAATGTAGACCAGCTCCCCCTTTTGATTCACAACTGTGCAGTTTTGTCAATTTTTCATACAAAATACATTGCCTTTAACATCAGATGTACCCTGTTGAGGAGCTGTTATGGTTCAAGTGGAAAGGACCATGGACTTTCTAAATCTTTAGGTCCTTGGTTCTGTTCTGGTAGCAGCTGCAGAAATGCCCTTGTGCTAGGCACACTATCCTTACTGCCCAGTCTGTTTGTTCCCCAGTTGCTGGGCTTCTACGCATTCAATCACTTCCATGGTTGCCACATAGAATGAGATTCAAACCAACAATATTTTGTAAAAATGAAATACTGATACCTTCAGTGAAGGAACAATCACTTTCTAGATTACAAAATGTCACACTAATGACCTTTTTGCCTGGAAAAAAAAAAAGAATGATCACCAAAGTCACAAGGAGAGAGGGGGGAGAAAAAAATAACAACTGCCATCTCTTGCCAACTGTTCTTAGGCAAGTTTTTGACATCTCCTGAACACAAGCTGTGACGGCTCACATTCACATATTTGACTACCAAATGTCTTTTGAGAAAACGCATTTCTTCACAGCGCATATTCAACATATCGACTTCAATTAGTCGCTACAAAAATCGTTACAGCTCACACGTGCCTGTGTCTGTGTGTGTGTGTGCCTCTGTGTGCATGTGTGTGAGTGTGTGTGTGTGCGGCAAATTTGAATAGAGTACACTGGCCGTTGGTTGAACCCCTCACGCACACAGACCAGACTAGAGAAGAGGGAAGTGTGTTTGTTCGCAGCGATCAGCATACGCTCGTAACTCAAGCATGAATGAGTGACGTCCGCTACCCTCGCTTCCCTCCCCTCTCTCTCTCTCTCCCTCTCTGTCTGCCTCTATCTCTCCTTTTTTTCCTCTCTACCATATATCAAGCATGTACCAGATTCTGAGCTTCTCCAGCTGAGAGAACGGTAATGTGATCAAGACGGTGAATAAATTCACATCCCCCGAACTAAACCATATATCTTCCCCACGCACGAGAAGTAATCTATCCTTCTAGCCTTTCGTCCCCCCCCCCCCCAACGGTGCCCCCCTTATTTTTTTTTTAAGCATCTGCATTGCATCTCCTATCCCTTCTTTTTATTTCCTCTTTAATGTGCGAGCTCATCATGATCCTTTCAAGTATCATTTAATCTACTTTACTTGCTAGGTACCAAGCACATTACTTGTTAGCTCCACATGATTGCATTCTTGATGGTGCAGACGCTCTTGTCACTTCTGTTTTACTATTCTACCCTACAGTAGATCGAGCCAGCAGAGATTAAACGCCCACTTCTTTTCAGTAACATCTTTCACCTGCAGCGTCTTATTATTCTCCTCATTTCTCGCCAAAGAATTGCTAATGTTCCCACGTCACTGCATTATCGTCATTTCGTAAGGCATGATTTCAGAATAAGCCGCATCTCCAAAGTTGCCATCTCTCTCCACACTTTGCAAGGTGCTGAAGGTCGAAAAGTTGATAAGCACTGAAAACTCCAGGTATCTATTATTTAAGAGAAATTACTTTGATTTTGCTCTTCATATCAAACGACTGGTCCATGCTGCCACACTATCACTACGTACCATGTCTGCTAATAAAGAAAAAAAAAAATCAAATATCTATGTATGAATTATACAACTGCAAAATTCACAAGCTTGTGCATAGACACTGCATTGTATGATATTTGCTTTTCTGCCCAAAAGAATCCCATTTTCTTTGCTCATTTTTCCACAAATAAATTAAATATACTATTTCCTTTAACCAAGTACCTATATAGCACAGGGCATATTATTCTGCTGGCAGCCACATTTCATATTAGAAGTGTCCACCTTTAACAAAACTGATACAGAGTATATATCTGGTTCTGGGAAGTGGAGAACTGCATAGTCATCCAAACATGCTTTCACTTCACAATCAGCAGCTTGAAAGCAGCGATAGCTCAGACAGGGCGGTGAGACTTGACTGAAAGCAATTACGGCACAAGTAGATCACAACGCGGTCAGAGTGACTGTGTTGAGATAGACCCAACTGGCTGCACAGGGAGTGCTTGCAGCGTAGACAATTTTTGCCTAACTGTGAGACTTTTTCCTCGTTGAATGATGTCTTTCAAACAGCTCTTACAGCTCACAATGTTATGCCTGTTATATATTCCAATTTGCCAGTTTCACACATTCATCACTGATGTTTTGTCATGAATGTCTTATTTGGGCATTATGAACAGTGACAGCACACAACATATGAAATGCACTGAATTTGGGAAGTTTCATATGCACAAAATTCATACTGTATATGAAGTTTTCCTGTACTGCAATGACTGTTTTCAACCTGAACTTCTCTTGGAACGTGGAACGACAGAACCAGTTTTTCCACTTTCAACAGTAGAGGGCGCACTCCCTTTACGGTCACTCTGGCAGCTTGAGTTTGCCATCAATATGTTGAATGCCTCACTAGCAAAAAGCTGTCTCAAGGTTTGTTTTTATGTGCATGTGTGTGTGCATTTCAGTGATGCATCAAAATTCAAATCTAACAACTTTAACTCTCAAGCTGCTCTTTATATATGACTGATATTGCAGTGTACATTGCTAAGCTATGCACTATTTGTCCCCAACATGACAAACATTCCTATTAAACGAGCTATTCTTTTGCTTGATTATGCCAAAAATCAAAAACTCATAAGCTTTATTATTTTTTTTCCTCGTAGATAATGCTGATCTATTCTTCAAGAAAGTGACTAAACTTGAAGTCCATGAAAAGGGGAATGAAACTCAAATATACATGTAAATCTAGTGAATGCAGCAAATATTAGTAGAACATGTCAGTAAAGTGCTAAGGAAAATCGGACAATCCTTTAAAAAGTTATAGCTGTAAAAGTTTTGTGCTGCCATTGTTGGATGAGACGAGTACAACACTTTCTTCTGACATCCCACAAGATATCAGAAGAAGGTATAAAAGAGAATTCAACATATTCTAATTTTGCTAGCATGATGAAAAAAGCACTTGAACTACCTCTTTCAGGAGAAATCAAGGCGACTCATAATGCCCTTAAAATATATCAGTCTCAAGAGGAGGGAAAGTGTACTTTTCATTTTTTTTTTTTTAAACTGTGGAATTCTTTTTAAAATATTTTCTGTATATCATTGTCCTGCACTGATGTCACAAACTTTCAAAAGTAGTCTTCTCATCTTGCGATGGCAGGCACCGAAACTTAATTCGAATGTCAGATTTTCCTCAAACTTTGCTGACATGTCCCACTAATATTGCTGCATTCCCTCAATCCACATACATATTAGGGTTTAATTCTCCTTTAGGCCTCACAGGACTACCTTCTAAAAAAGCCATAGATATTGTGCAGAAACAAGGTGTAAAAGAGTTAAAGGACAAGTCTGCCCCCCCCCCAAAAAAAAAAAAAAAAAAAAACTAGAAATGTCGCTATGGCGACTGATGCCTCCGCCATAATGCATGATTCTCCCAATAGATGTATAGTACAATGTCTCCACAATGTGTGATGACAGTTTCACATAACTGGCAAAATATTGATATGATAGGTTTGTCAGAAATGTCTTGAATGTTCACTTCCATCAAACTGGGTTTGCTACAATTGTCTGAGAGTGCAGGTACACATATTTGGGGAAATGAGGATTTTTACTTGACTTCTGACCGACCCTGTTATAAGTTTATGCACTAAGTAATTTTCAAGGTATGAAGAAAGAGTGTAATTACAGTACAAAATAGATTTTAAAAAAAATCTAAACCTGACCTTAGACCCTTAACCTTTGACCTTTGACCTTCTGGCTGGAAATTTCCCAGATAATTTCCATTAGGTAATACATGTATATATTAAGTTTTAAAACTAATAATGCAAGCATTGCATATACTAGTATATGAGGGAAACAATAAAATTTTGAGGAGTTGACCTTGACCTTTGACCCCTGGCTATTGACCCATGACCCCTAAATTCCCTAGATAATCCCTGCCAGTCAGTACATTCATATGTACCAAGTTCCATGAAGATACATTGAACCATTTGCGAGAAAAGTGAAATTGCAACATTTTCACCTAACCTTTGACCTTTTGACCTTTGACCTTATGACATGAAACTCTCTCTGGAGAATCTTTACGCAGTAGTACATGTCTACACTAAGTTTCAATAAAATACCTTTGGGTATTGCATACAGTGTAGATATGGAGGAAATAGCAACATTTCTAGCATTTGACCTTGACCTTTTGACCTTTGACCTCTTACCAATGTCACTAAAATCTCCTCAACTGATTGCCCCATCATACATCATCCTTGGACCAAGTTTGGTGAAAGCTGCTTCATCCAGTCTTGAGTTATCACATAAACAGGTAAATTTTAGGATTTGACCTTGATCTTTGACCTTTGACCTCTGTCCAATTTCACTAAGAAACTAATCATGTAATTGTCCTATCATACATCATCCTCGGACAAAGTTTGGTGAAATTTGCTCGATCCAGTCTTGAGTTATCACGTAAACGGATACAATTTCATGATTTGACCTTGACCTTTGACCTTTGGCCGATTTCACCCATAATTTAATCAAATAATTGCCCCATCACACTTTACACTTGGACCAAGTTTGGTAAAATTCCAGTCAATATTTCTCAAGTTATCGCGTAAACGAATGCGGACAGACGTACGTACGGACGGACGGACAACCCGAAAACATAATGCCTCCGGCACCACTTCGTGGCGGAGGCATAAAAAATAAATAAATAAATAAGATAAAAATATGACTTTATTCTGAAAAAAGGGCAAACAAATTACAAGAACACAGATGAACATTTCGTCAAAAACAGATTGAAAATAAAGAAATTATGATATGTCAAAGATTGGTTGATTTTTGCCTCTGTTCTACTCTCTCTGTCTTTCAGGATACTTTCACCTGCATCTGTGATAAGCCTATGTGGATACAACTTTGTATCTACTCTAGAAACTCCAAGAAATGGGGAAGGGGGATGCTACCTTACCCATCCTAAGGCATCAAGATACACATGCACACAGACACAGACACACCCACATACACACACATACACACATTTAGCACAAACTTTGTCATTGATATGCATGGATTTTTTTTTTCTATGACAAGACCTTGTGCTTAATAGCACTGTCCACAAACTTCTTGCCAACCCTAAATATATTGCCAACCTCATCAAAGACATATCATAAATTCCATCGATTTATTTACTTTTTTTGTTACCAGTGCAAAGTATGTATTGCTTGTATTCATTCATTCATATTTATATCCATAATAAAGATTTTATGACCTGCATTGCTTACAAAGTGTTAACAATATGTGATTTATTAATGTACATTTTGTATTTGTATTGCTATTCTGTTGGATGGAAATGCAACCTCAAATGAACCAAACTGAATTGAATAATGCATGTCCTTTCCAATTCTCACTTTCAGGGAAGATCGAGTTCTTCTTGAGTGCACAATCACTGCAATAAAAGGTACTGCTTTCATATTAAAGGGATCGTACAGTTTTGGTTGAGACCTAATTTCAAGTTTCTAACTTTTTTGGTGAGATAATGAGAAACCTCTTATGAAATATGAAAGAGCATGTAATTCTACGAGGAATTCAACGTTTATTAGATAAAAATTGGTTTTAAAATGGCTGAGATATCCAAAAAAGAGTGATTCTTATAAAGTGTGGGACCTACACTTTATTACGATCGCTTTGTTTTACTTTGTTTTTGGATGTTTCAGTCATTCCAAACCCGATTTTCATCAAATAAACTTTGAATTCCTTTTGAAATGGTATGCTCTGTACTTTATCATAAGTGTTTTCTTGGTATCTCGCAAAAAGTTAAAAGCCCAATTTTCATCTCCACCAATACTGTACTGTCCCTTTAAAGTTGATATTCATTCTCCATATACTCTGCATTGTAGGCCTGAGAAATTATCAGCGAACATACACCAATCGTAGATGTAGCCTATAATGTAGGCGGAGGATGCAGCTATTGTTTTTGCTGTTGCACAAAATGTCTGATGCGGTGAGACGATTGTCTTTGCTAAGCGATAAGTCTGATGCAGAGAGACTGTGAACAGTGAATGCACGTGAAGCAGCCACTGCCTATATCCACTCGCCTTGCTTTTATAGTCAATAATAAGAAAGTAACGATGAAAGCGAGATGAGTGGATATAGGTGGTGGATGCTTCCACTAATCGTAGTCTCGCCACATCAGACATTTAGCCCTCTGCCTAGATTATAGGCTATAATGGCTGTAGCTGATAGTCCCTTTGCTTAGGATCCAAGATTGAGAACCAAGAATATGGATTAATATCAAGCATAATATCAAAATGCCCTCACTGTGATTTGAAAAATGATTTGACATCATTGTGAAGTAAATGAGGGTTGGACGCAGTGGGAAATGAAGTATGTTATATGTCTACTTTAACACCCAGCCAGAACACGGATACGGAAAAGAAAAAAGTAAGTCACCAAGAAATTATACTGAAGTGATGATATCAAACAAATCTGATCTAAACCTGAATCTGACCATAACAAATTAATATGTCTTTTACTCTATGAAAAAAATATGAAAAACAATGACAAAGCCATGATATTAAAAAGAAACCACCAAAAATATGAGTTAATATCATGTCTCTTTATTTTTAGATCGTTTGGTACAGCCAACTGCTTTTCCCTGGTTTCATGTCAGCATTTCCAATCGCATTTGAGGCTACTTAATACAAATGATGATTATAATCCTTTGTCCTTATTTACAATCTTGAGGCACATACAAACAAACAAACACACACACACATACACATACACACACAACATGCAAAAAACAACAACAAAGTTTTGATGTGCCACATAACACAAAAAAGGGGGAGGATTACTACACAGCTGCAATAAAACAAATCAACAGTTTCTGCCTTCCATGGCATATTCCAGCCAACTTCTTGTGTGAGAATAATCATTTGTGAAAAAAATAAAAGTATCTGTTCCATAGCACATATAATACATCAAATAACGCAAATTCTGATTGACTTCTGGTATTCTATAAAGCACATTGCATCTGTGCAGACATATATATACATGGCCTTCTTCTCCATGTACAGAAATATGTGAAATATCACAAATGACACAAAAATAATGTGCAACAATACACAAAATGAGAGTCACTGAACCTTTCAGTATGCTCCAACCATGACTACAGACATGGTTAGTGCCACCGTGATATGACATAAATTTTATATCATTGAAGCGTTTCACTTTGATGTTAATTCCATTCTTTCTTTGCTTGGGATGGAAGAGAGGAAAGTGTGTTTCTACTGAAGACCTTGCTTCAATTTGCAGAACTTCAAATGTTTCTACTGAGCAAGACATACACAGTAATGCGGGGTGAGGCGCGGGAACTTACAAAATGGGGTGCATCAGGAAGTCACATGTTAAAAGGTCACAGATCAGGTCGCTGTGATGATCAACTGAATAACGTGCTGAATCTCTCAGTAAGAATTTGAGACTTCTGGTACATTGCACATTTCCTTCCTCTGTTTTTACTGGACATCGTCCCTCGCGTTAACCTAGCATTAACAATCAAAAAAGGTGGACGATGGATCACCATGCATTACCTCGTATTGTCTACTACCTGATGTGTTTCTACTGAGGAAATTTGAAGCTGAGCCCACATGATCTTTTTTTAAAATATAGTTCAGTAGAAGCCCACTCTATGACACTCACAAGAACTTCTTGTTGGGTGTGAGCAAAAGACCCAGTAAACAACTGAGATACTGTAAAACAAGGAATGTTCGCATTCATTTTAATTTCGTGAATTTCGCGAACGCCAACATTCGCGAAATTAAAATGCGCGCAAAAGTTCTTTTCTACACAATATGCATTAGATGCCAGTAGCAATTCGCAAAAACTTCATGCTGCGAGAACAGCCGTCGGCTCCAATTCGCAAAATTTTCATGCCGCGAATATATCGTGTTTTACAGTATTAGAGGATTAACCAAAAAAAAAGAGTTAATTTTACCATACATTATTCATGAACTTCAAGAGCTGTCAATACCCACTGCTGCTGGCCATGTGTATGCTCTCTTGCTGATTCACTCATGTCATGCTATAATTTATAGAAGTTTCCACACTTTAAGATTTCAACTGAATAATTGTTGCTAGAACAATGAATTCATGATTTTGTTTTCTCCCGCTTTAGATCGAGAGCCATTTGCATTAAGAAGCTAGATGTGACTTAACAGCTCTATTATATTAGTAAATTATGTAATTACATAATATAGGAATGAGACCATCCTCAGATTGTCATCTTTTTGTTTTATAGATGTGACTAAGTATAAACATGATAATTTTTGAAGAAAATGTTTTAAAATAAAATTCAAAAATATATTGGATAGCTATCAAAATTTAAATTAGTAACACAATCTATTAAAAGCAATCTATTGCACATTATTTTCAGCAAAATGATCAACCATGATTTTACCATGAGAGAACTACTTCACAATCACTCCCAATGATTGTTTGGAGGAACTTTTTCCAGCAGTGCACAAAAGTATGCATAAACTTGCGCTAGATATTTCACCCATCCTCTGTTAAAAGAGTACAATTCTGGATTCCCTCACGTATTCTGAAATAATGGTGCCATGGCTGGTTTCGATGCGTGTGACTGGCATACTCTACAATGTGAAATTGGCATCAAAACCTTACGCATATTCATTGATCATAGGATCTCATCAGTGCCCTTTTATCACTACCTCATTCTGGGCAACTGCACTTTGTGGAGACCACAGGAATTTCAAGGTAGTGATCAAGTGACCAGGCCTGTGCAACTCCTTGCCTATCACAATTAGTTTTGAGATGCACAACGGCCAGAACGTTTGCATCGTAAGACCACCATGGTCGAGCAACCCAAAAGCTTCCTGAATGGAGCTCATGAATGCAATCGCCCCCATCCAAGTGTAACTTGGTAAACAGATACACAGATAAGATCAAAGACAAAATGATGCCCACATACATGTATGTGCCACTTCATACTTGGATGTACAAATCCACTATTATGATAACATACATTGTAGGTGAAATTTTTAACCAACAAGACAGTCAAAGTGGTAGCAAATACTTTAAAAGTGGATATTTTTGCACGACTAATTTTTCACGCTCAGCCGCGTAAGAAAAGTTTCACATGTTTTTAATTCCATGGAATCAAGACATCAACTACTGAAACATATGGCAAGCAAAAATGTTCATGTGCTTTTATTTTCCTGCTAGCTTCTGGTTGCGCGAAAATTTCAAAACCACGAAAATTTCCACTTTTACAGTACACAAAATCAGCATATCAAGAATGACAAATGTTCACTATGACTATTTCCACAAAGTGATGAATCAGAAATGTGGAATCGACAGAAGAGTGTGGAGCAAACACTTTATCAAATACGACCATCAACGTCTATGAACAGGGTATGCATGAACAATCACTGTATTGTTTGAATAAAATGTACATTATTTCGTCTCTTACAAATAACATGGATTCAGGTAGCAGAAGCAAAGAGCAAACAGGTGAACAGAGAAAAGGAGGGGAACACACGAGGGCGTTCAACCAAAACAGAGTTAGAGAGCAACCCTATCATGAATGTGTACGAATAATAAAGCTGGACGATTTGCCAGATGAATTAAAACCGAACAGTCTGAGAGCAAAACGGCCACAATGATGTGATATAGAACTATAATGAGTTGTCAGAAATTGGAATGATCTGTGAAAACGACGTGTGGGGAATAAGACAGAAAAATAAATCATGCCATTAGATCAATGTTAGTGAAGCATCTGCGTTACGTTTTTAGCAAATGGTTTTGGTTGATGACGAACAGAAAAATCAACACATGGAAAACTTCGAGAACTTTGTCTCTTGATCGCATTTGGAACTCTGTGCAAACAGACCCCAGTGGGCCAACCCCATTTTGTAATATTTGTACCTTAGAATGACGACATGGGGCTTTTGGTCGCCCTGACTGGTGGGGCATCGGAATTCTCATTGAGTCCTCTCGAGAGATGGAAGGTAGATTTGGCAGTCTTTGATTTGCTATGGTTGCAGCAGCCCAGTCTAGCTTCTGGCTCTCCAAAAAGAAAAAAAAAAATGCAACCACATGCATGACGACATTGTCAGGCATTGATGACATGCTCTTAATGGTTATGATGCGGAAGATGTGGCAGTCTCATTGTTACTTGCCAGTCTGCCTAAGGCCTGAATCTATATATTGTATTTCAACCATTCCCCTTTCCTCATTATCCTCTCCTTTTGGTGACACTTTATGCAGGAAACATCCTGTGCATACAAAGTAAGGCCCACTGTTGCTGCAAAGATTCTTCAACGATATGTGCTCAGAATATCTATCCCCATCACAGAGAAGAAGGGGAGCTCAGGAAAGCTGCATGAGACATCAGTGTCCACTGAACTCCAGGTCGTGCAGAACGGACTGGATTTTGATTCTGGCAAGCGACTGTTGGTGCGGAGGCAGGCGTCTCATGGCCGGTGCCAGACTAATGAGAAAGTGCATGACTTCGTCGAATCTCTCCGCCTCCTGATGGAGCGAGAGGGAATGGCTTGCGGGGGAGCTGCTGTGCACTGGAGTTGGAGTATTGTTTGGCAAGGCGGTCAGAGATGGTACACTGTCCAGATAGCTCAGGACACGCTCGTTGCCCATGTCCGTGCTGGGAACGCTGATGCTGGGAACGCCGATGGTGGCGCCGCTGTGCTGGCCGTTGTTGAGGTGCTGCTGGTCGCTGCTGGTGTGGTGAGAGGACTGCTGGGAGACGTCCTCATTGGAATCTTCCATGGCAGACCATCCCTGCAGGAGGTCATCGTCGTCATCCTCATCGTCATCGTCCTCTTCCACTTTTGTGATATCAGTGATGGACAGCGAAGAGTCCTGGTCATGGACACCTCTGCTTTCTCCAGGATGATGCGGGTAGCTTGGGGGTCTGCTTTGAGAGAGAAACAGAGACGGGCCCAAAATGTGGTTTGGTTGCACATTCCATTTACTGTACCATGAATCACACCTTATGTAAAGCAAACCTTGGTACGAGTATCACTAAGAGGGTACATTTCAAGGTTCATTGCTTAGACCCCGTTTACAGTGCGAGGCTCGGCCGCGGCTCGGCCGCGGCCTTGCCCAGCCCCGCTTCAGTGTAAACGCGCAAAAGGCCAAATGCGAGGCCAAAATTGGCCTCGCATTTGGCCTCGCTCTGGAGGTGGTCTCGGCCGCGGCCGAGCCCGGCCTTTTCTTGGTGTAAACGCAAACTGGGCCAAATGCGCGGCCAATTGCGCGGCCACTTTTAGTCTGGCTTCCAAACCCTCTGCTTGTATATTTCGCTAATCAGGATGTTAACCCCCTCAACGTCGAAAACTAGCATAGTTTAAGGTGGTTTTGTCCTGCAAAGGATGTTTTTCTTCGGCAAAGGCCTTTGCCCGTACGGCGACTCTGTCGGCACGGAATTCAGTTGGCAAAGGGTCTGAAAACCAGACAATACGAAATTGCGTATGTTTACAAGCAGAGCGCCACTACGACAAGATATTGAAAGGTTTGAATCAAAAGCGCGGCCGAGCCCAGCAGTGTAAACGGACAAAATTGCGAGGCTCGGCCGCGGCCGAGCCGTGGCCGAGCCCGGCCCCGCACTGTAAACGGGGTCTAAGACTCTAAAAACAAAAGTTCTGTTTAGACATTAGTCTACTTGACAGAAATGCTAATGAATACTTGTTTTACTCCAAACACATCTAAATAACACTGTCCATGCCAACACCTCCTCAGGCTTCATAGCTGATATTTTTTTCAATACAGTCCGACCTCTCGTATCCAGACATGTCGGGACCAGAGCTCATCTGTTTAAGGGATTGGCCGCATAAGGGAGACTCAATGTTTAAAACATGCAGCTGCCTATTAACCCAGTGGTAGCTGCATGTAACCTATTGATAAATTGCACAATGCAGCAGACAGTAGTCCAGCCATGCTAGCACTACCTATACAGTACTGGGCCTGGTGCTTGGCGCATTGCCATTGAGTGTGATTGTAAGTGTGTGTACAGATTGTGAGTGTTAAAGGGGCACTCCAGACGATTTTCATAATTTAACAACATGTAGTACATAAATCAACAGCTCCATGTATCGATTTGTGAAATTTATTGTGGTTCTTGAGCAGAGAAACAATACTTTGAAAAACCTAAAAACAAATTACACTAAACAGGGATGATGACATAGGAGGTTCACATATTTCAGACATGTAGCAGTGTATTTCCATTACAATACTGCTTGCTTGCGAGTTCACCTGTGTATAATCTATGCATGCCTTCATCTTTTGTTCTGCTTCCTTGAGCCCCAAATTATGCATTCTTATGGTGACCCTGCCATGTCATCATCGTTGTTCATTGCAATCTGTTATAAATTTTTAAAAAATATTCTTATTCTTCATCCCAATAAGCCAGTTCACAGTTACAATCTGAGCATGTGCAGATAAAGGTCATTGCAGACCTTCTCTTGCAATGGATTTGCAACTGAGGTATTCAAAACCTAGATAGGGCTTCTTGACAACTGTGTTGTAAATGAACCAGGTGCAGATTGGTATTTACAGGTGAATGTGCATTCTTTTCAGCAACATTGACAAAACCCATTCATGCAGCACTGACATGTAAATCAACACTTCCTGCATTGCTGTTTTCAACTGCTCTTCTTGAGGACTATTCCATGTTTTGCAAAGTCTGTGGTTGGAGAGGTCATTGCAGACTAGTGCTAACTGTGAACTGGCTTATTATCATAAATTCTGAAACTCTGCCCTCAGTACAACTTACATTGTATTTATAGTTGTACATATGTACAAATCTGAAAATCGCCCGGAGGTCTCCTTTAATGTCATTCATCGTCCAGCCAATGAACTCAAACCAATGGCAAGGGCAACATGAGGCAATGAAAATGAGAGGAGCACATATCAATTTTGCGTGAATATGTCACTTCTTCGTCAGCTGGTCTGCAATCAGAATTCTCTGATAATTTGCTCAATGAACGATCGCCTGTACCATGCCCTGATTTAATGAAACGTTTTCTGTCCATGTTCTTGCAGGGACTTGGGAGTTTGAGGTAGTGTATGTCTGAATGCATGTAATTTAGATGAAAATTTGACATGAATTTATGTTAATTTTGTTGAGAATAATATGTATTTGAAATGACTTTGTGTAGGAATTTTGTTTGAGTTTGAAATCCCCCTTTTCTCAGTAATATAAGATTGAAAATATATCACAGCAAGATTGTATCCGGATAACAGAGAGATTCGGATAAAGGGAGGCCGGATAAGAGAGGTTGGACTGTAGTACCTTGACCAAGAGAAATGAAATCACATAATGTAAATGAAAAACCAAAAGAAGCATATTGTTATTTGAATTTATGCCACTTATTTTGTCTGTCATGCAAAAGGATGGGATTAATTTCTTTAGTGAGAGTATATTTGATTGTGAAATGTATGTTAGAATTGATTGAAAGCGCATATTACATCTCTACACATTATTTCAATTATTACTATCCACTGTCTTGCAGTTGAAAAAAAAAGATGATAAGCTAAGTCAACAACTCTTGTGAGTGTCGAGAGAAGAATGAATTAAATGCTGCAATGAATCTATAGGATAAAATAAACTTACTTTGCATTTCAAAAGTAAATATTAAGTCCCTCCCCCCTCCTTCTGCAGTGTATCAGACAGAAATATCTACAGTTCTTGACAGACATTTTGCTTTTTGTATTGTGCTTTTTTTTTTTGCATGAAATGTTTTGTACACTTATATTCTTTGTTGAAAATGAAAATGAATATATGAATAAATGAATACATGCAACATTACTCTCAGTAACTTCACATTGTCTGGTTACTAACCTATTTTGCTTGCGAAGGTGCTTCTTCAAGAATCCCAAATAGTGTGTGAATCGGTACGGCTTGAGGGTCTTCCTGTACCCATTCATGCCATTGACGCGTATCTCCTTCTGCGTCTTGACGAAGCGATCGCGAATGCTCTTCCATCTGAGCTTGCAATACTCCGCTGAGAAGGGAGAAAAGGAATAGGCAGGTAATATCAAAGTGACTGACAATGTCCACCATCAGTTCCCTGATTCAGCTGAAAGATATATGAAAGATACAACCATAGAGGAAGAACTGGCCTTTTTCCCCAGATGCAATGCTACCAACAGGAGAGGATTCATATTGTATCAAAATTAGTCCTTGCAATCGAGTACAATCAATAGGGTATCACTGATATACTTCAGAATGATTTGAATGATCACAGCAATGTAAAAGTCACAACTGTTCATTTTTTTTAATCACCTGAGCAGTGTTGTCATCATCACCTCAAGATTTGAATGCATGACTGTCATCACACAGTGACCTTAAAAGATAAAGTGAATCAAATCTAATGGTATAAGTGTCATCCAAATTTGAATCAAAATATGAAAATTTGACAAGTTCAAAATTTCACAAAATAGTACTGTAGTTACATATGCAGAGTATGAGCTGATGATGTCATTGACTCACCACTTTCCCACTGGCTTACACACACACATGAATCATGTTTTACGGCAATCATTTAAATCTAGCACCCCATCTGCCACATAAAAGTGTCAGTCATCATTGTTTTGAAGGACCTACCTACACTTTGTATCTTTTTCATCTTTTTCTTTTTCTTTTTCTTTTTCTCTCTCTAGAATTAATTTCAAAGAAGATAAGAATCTACTGATGACTTGTGTGCAGGTTGATGGAAGAATCCCAAGGTCATGATCTTATCACATATAATTTCAATGTGAAGGGTTTGAGCACAAAATGAGTTTACTCCTTTGTTTTTAATTTGAGATATTTGCAATTAACGCTGCTAAAAAACAAAGAAAATAATGGAAAAATATACAATATTTTTCATCATACCTTTAAGAAAATCCCTTGTTATGTCATAAGTGAGGTATCACTGGAAAAGTTTTACTTTGCTCTACATCAAGATGGACTAATTGTAAATTATCTAAAGATGACACTTATCCTGTTCTATAATCAAACTTTTCACCATATGTGCTTGTGAATAATTTCACTGCCTCATGAGAACACGCAACATGGAAACTGTGTAACTCCTCATCGCACGTCTGGTTTTTATGACACCTATAACATGCTGCATTTATTGATTAATTTATCTTACCCAATCCATGGGAAACAAGACAAACATTGAGTGTAATTGCACTTTAAATCGGTACTCACGGCACACGTCGATGTTCTTAGCTATCTGTTGCCACGTCTTCTCCTTCACGAGGGGATCCCTGTTGTGGGGGTGCTGGGGGTTGTAAATGCACGGATGCCGCCGGACTTCATGGATGAGTCTGATGTCCGTCTCCCCCGTCCGTACGGCCGCACCTTCACCTTGGAAGCAACAAGACACGTAGATTCCGGCTAACATTTCATGAAAACACTAGAAATGCCGCTATAGCGACTGGTATGCCTCCCACTATATCACATTTATTCTCGGAATAGGTCTGCAGTACATCTTGCCAATGTGAGATGACAGTTTCACACAACTGGCAAGTAATCACTATCTAGTAATATATAAACACTAATTCTCAAAACATCACTTTGAGCCATTTTTAAAACGTGGAAGAATTAGTGAAATTTTAGCATAATCAGTTGACCTCAGACCCCATGACCTAAATCATAACCTCCAGAATCATCGTGTAGTAACACATGTACACCACATTTTAAAAGTTATTTCTAAGGTACGGAGAAAATAGACTAATTTCTCCACTGACTAATGCAATTTTAGCATTTCAACCGGACCTTTGATACTTGACCTCATGACCAAATATAGATACCTCACAAGAGAATCATTGCCAGGCATTACATGGATGTACACTACTACATGTAGTTTCATGAATATACCTTGAGCCATTTCAGAGATTAGAGAAAAAAAAGTGAAATTTTAGCATTTTAATGACCTTTGACCCCATTGCCCAACACTTTCTTCCTTGTGAAGCAGACTACCATTTCCAGGATCAAAGACTTTCAGAAACCTTATAAAAGTTATATCTCCTACTAACAAATGAATTTACATGTTTATGACACTGACTTTAACCCTCATCAGGCTTGGCTTTTTTTTTTTGTGGCTATGCCGATCTCGGCCATCAGTGGTACGGTTGCAACAAAATTTGACATGCCTGTCACCCTCATTGTAATCTACAAGATTGTGTCTGAAGATTTTTTTGATATTCTCAATTTCTAATTTTAATCAATCAATTTTAAACCAATCATGCAAATTAAGCCAAAGATCTTATTTGAGCCTAATCAAAAGCATTGACAGTCTAGTTTTTTAGTTTATCTGCTTTTAACATACCGGTACTCAACAATTGTGATACGATTGTGGTACGATTGCAACAAAATTTGATATGCCTGTCACCCTCATTGTAATCTACAAGATTGTGTCTGAAGATTTTTTTGATATTCTCAATTTCTAATTTTAATCAATCAATTTTAAACCAATCATGCAAATTAAGCCAAAGATCTTATTTGAGCCTAATCAAAAGCATTGACAGTCTAGTTTTTTAGTTTATCTGCTTTTAACATACCGGTACTCAACAATTGTGAATTATAAAACTTCCAAACGTCATTTCAATTCTTAGGTGTTTAACTGTTTTTGAATTTCTTTTGTATTTGTTTGGTTTTTACTTTTGTTTTTCTTTGCTCTTTATTGAAAATTGTCACTAACCACTTTTCTACCATAACTAGCATAAAATTAAGCAAATTAAAAAGATTAAAAGTAAAAATAATCAGGTTTTTATGAGTCATGATGAAGCACCCTTTTCCATATGAAATGTACACAAAATCACAAAGACGGCCTCTTCTTCAACGAATAATGAGATCCGCAGAGACACATGATTTCAAAAAAACAAAATTTTAATTGCTTTCTGATGTACCCCATGTAATTCAATTTTTTTAGGCCATGCCAACAGTAAAAAAAAAAAAATGTCTTCTCTCAAAAGTGTAATATGAAACCACTGACTTGGACTATAGCTTTCTATTATTTTGATATGGCTTAAAAGACCAAACAAATTAATTTTCAAAATGAAACAGAGCACGAGACTGTGAGATACTGCTCTATTCATCTCTGCAATGTATAGTTTGGTATTAATTCTGCAAGCTTTGTGAGAGTACCCACTGTTGTTCTCTGCACTGTGGTCTGCTCTGGTCCTCCTCAGGACGGCACCTTGAGCCTTCTGCATTGCTGGAGGGGACTCATCGCTGGTGTTGGCTTGCTCCTCAGTGTTCAGCAATGTCACAGGTTTACAATCCTCGCATTCCTCATCAGACATCTTGTGCAGTCTGAAAAAAAAAAAAAGAGAGGAAAATGTTATCATCCTACCTAATGTCATCTGATTCTACTGCCTTTTTTTTATGAGGGATATCTGGCATTGACAGCACATTGACAAACTATGTCTGTGATCCATCAAGAACTCTATGCTAAAATCATTTTGAGTGTGGAACTTGGAATTTACTCACGTACACAAGCATTAAGGTGTAATGACAATGTCTACTTAAATCCACTGTGAATGTACTTTAATTTCATCATGCCAATGGCTTTACTTACTGGTTTTCCTCACACTTTGTCAACTAGAGAAGCACTCTGAGAGTGCAGACCTCTGCCAAGCAGCTCATTTCCACCAATAATCTTGTTCTTCCACAGAGATCAGTGATTTCCACCTATATGTATGCATGCTGAAAATCGCCCCATTTCCCCGAGTGTAGAAGCCTTTTGTTTATACCTTATCAACTTCAAGCTGCGCACACTCCTCACCCTAGCAGAAACTAGAACATACACTTTAGTGTGCGTATGAAACCCTAAAAAATGCGCAGCTTGAACTCCTAAGTTCATTGACCCTACCTGTCAAAATATTGAAAATCCTTCATAAAATCCATAAAAATTTCTGGATCACTACCAAAATTTAATCATCTCTTCCTACATGTAGTGTCATTCCCAACCTTTTCTGTAATAGTGTAAGTTTCATCAAAATCCCTATGTAATTTTTTTAGTTATTTTGCACACAAACACAGATAAAAACATAATCTCCTTCCTTGGCAGTGGTAGATATGTACTGAAAAAAAAAAATGATAATGAACAATAGCAACTGCAAGACAATGATACCATATAGGGTAAGCCCATCAGTATTCAGTAACCTACCATGGTCTATTTTTACTATCACGATGGACATTGGTCTTGCGATGGTGACAATAACATGAATTGGTAAGTGGTCAACCTTTATGATATAACCTGGGTTAAAGCAATTTGCAAGTTTGTGTTTCAGAGTGGAAAAACCCTTATGCGGCCGCAAACCGAGACACTTTAATACTCTAACAGTAGACCTAGTACTAGTACTATCTGGTTTTGATACATTCAATATGAGATTTTATATAACGCCTAGACCTAATAGATCAGATCCTTGTCATTTGATTGGCTGTTTGACATTGATCATTCGTCCCATTTCACTATGATGTCATCATCATCCTTGGATCCATGCAATTGGGGCTCCATTGCACGCACGCAGAGAGCCTGGCACACGACGCGTCAAACGCTTGCGTTCGCAGCTGTCGCACACGACAGCGCGTTAGTACAAAGCGCTCAGTGAGCAATTTCTCGATCTCAGATTCTCTCATTTCTACTTCTAGCTAAGTTAATAAAATATCAAATTACAAGGATCTACCGGTATTTTAGGCGTTAAAAAACAAATAAAATTTAGGTTTCTTAAGTAGATCTAATAGGATCTAACGTTTGTTAGGCCTAAATGTTTTTCATTTGTGCAATGGACAGAATATTTTCATTAAGTGAAATATGAAATCTTTGATCCATTCACTAGGGTTCTAACAATGTAACGAGGCGCAGCTGAGTTGAATGGATCATTTCATCTTTCACCTCATGAAATATTCTGTCCATTGCACTCATTAACATTCATTATTTGTATTTATATAACAACTGAAGAAATCCTTGTAATTTGATTGGTTCTTTGACATTGATCATTCGGCCCATTTCACTATGATGTCAGCATCTGTGCAATTGTGGTTCCATTTACCGTGCAATTTTGGATTCATACGATTTGCTCCATTGCACGTTTGCTGAGAGCCTTGCACACTGCGCGTGTTAAACACGCTTGCGTTTGCAGTGTGTGTATGCGACAGTAAAGCGCTCAGTGAGCACTCTCCCGATCTCGGTGAAAGATGAAATATTTGATCCATTCAACTCGGCTGCGCCTCGTTGAATGGGTCATTTTATCTTTCACCTCATGAAATATTCTGTCCATTGCGCTCATAAACATTCATTATTTGTATATTGTCATATAACACCTGAAGAGATCCTTGTTATTTGATTGGTTGTTTGACATTGATCATTCGGCCCATTTCACTATGACGTCATCATCCGTTAATTGTGGCTCCATTTACCATGCAGTTTTAGATCCATACGATTTGCTCCATTGCACGCACACCAAGAGCGCGACACACTACCCTGGTACGCGTTTAAATGTTTGCGTTTGCAGTATGTGTTTATGCGACAGCACGATAGCGTAAAGCGCTCAGTGAGCACTCTCTTGATCTCAGATTCTCTCGTTACGGAGACTTTCGTTCATTCAGTCGCCACGTCTGCACTCAAGCATTGCCGCGCCGCCGCCCCTGGCGACACTCACGCCAGTAATCGCTCGCATTTCAGCATTCGCATGGGTCGTTTGACATCGCATTTAAATCCATGATTTTAGATATGATGCCTCGAACCGATTTTGCTCAAATTTCGTGAGTAACTAGGAAACTTGTGAAGCTTTATGGACATAATAAAGCGAATTGCCGCAGTCCTTTCATTTTTGCATTGCAAAAAAGCGTGGAGACTCCTTATAAGGCGTGCCCCGGGGGTTACTTATAAGGGGGACGGGGTTACTTATAAGGGGGACGGGTTACTTATAAGGAGGGGCCCCCCTTGTGAGTGGGTTTCCCGAACTGATTCATTATTTGTATAACTATAAACGTTTACTACAGTTTCTACCAGTTGTTCTAACCACGTTAGACCCGGCCCGGTTTGTGATGATCCCACGATCCCATCCCGCATAGACTCCCATGCCATGCCCATGCCATTTATGGGGTACTTGAGTACTCAATTATCATGATTATGGTAGAAACTAGCCCGACCAGACGCTGTGCTTCGCAACATTTTATACAGCGACTGTGCCATTTATCAGTAAATTTACTAGACTATTAATTAGTGGCCGTTCGTTGCCGTTCGTTGGCTAAAAATGCCATTGATCTAGATTTGATGGAGCTCCTTTTCTACCAATCTCACCTGAAATTTCTAGCAGCGACACAGATGTTCTTTGAAGCAGCACGGCCAGCAGTAACGGGACCTCTTCTTGCGAATCCTGTTTACTCTTTAGGTAGAAGTGGCAGAAACTAGCTAGAAACCTTCTAATGCGTTGCCGTTGTACGTACGTCGTCGGTCCGTCCGGCCATGTGTAAACACATACACATCAACGTAAACCAACACAAACGAAGCCGCAAAATATCGCTCCCGTAGATCCCCTAGACGCCCGCACATTTATATTTCGCGTCGGCACTGCGGCGCCGCTTGTTATGTTACTGTATCTCGGCACACTCCATGGCGCGGCGCGGCGGATGATCTGAGAGCATGAAACATATCAAAGCAGCGCGAAGCTTTGATTGAAGGTGGAGTTCTAAATATCCTTGGACGATGATCGTGGGAGAGATCGGGTATGTGCCAATTTAATAAAACATTTATCTTTCACTGTGTCATGGTCAATGTTTCCTTAATGAAACCTAAAAAAATCTATTTTGAGACTTATTTATTTTTTAATATAATTATTTATAATTAATTAATTTATAAATTGGTAAAACAGAACAATTGTATTTTATTATTTTTGTTTTATGATGATTTTAACTTAAATCATTAGCCCCCCAAATCTAGTAATACTTGTATATTTTTTTATTCCCGACTCCGCGTCGCTTGCTTTTTCAGTACGCTCATACTGTACTTGTGACTGGGCGCTCGCTCCTTCCGGTGTACCAATGCACTGTGTGGAAGCGACGCGACGCGAGAGCAAAGGGAAGATCAAGAGGGTTGTATTTTATTTTACCAGGCCAGGGTGCTTGAATGCCGCGAATGGTGAAATTATTTAACAACGTTAACAATTGTTAGACAGGGCGAACTTTGATCGTGAAAATGGCGGATTCGACGGAGAAAGGAGAATCTAGCGTAAGTCAGCTACCATAAACAGTCTTTACATCCATGGAAGAATTAGTATAATCTATGTTGTATGCATGTAGACTTTTCTGTCGCGATTCTGAAATGTTGTTTGCGTGGGCCGTAACGTTAGGCGGCCTACCGCCCGGTATGATCTACACATGTAGCTATTGACCGATTCTGTGACGCGCTATGTGTATTTTTGGCATGGGCAGCGCCATTACTGCGGTGTCTCAGCCGACCCCCCCTCCTCTCTCCCCACCCCTCTCACGCGCGCAGAATGAAAAACTGATCAGTAGGGGCGCTGGTCCGAGAATGCGGATCGTCCGCACAAACGAGGGTATCTTCGTAAACGCGGAAAAATCGCGTCCGCGAAAATCAGCTTTTTCGCGGACGATTTTTTTCCTCGGGGCTTTGCGGGCTTAGGGGTACCGAACCGCACGTTCTAGATGCGATAAACGGATTCCTCGTGTACAAATACCCCTAGTTCACCGTCTACTTTTGTGGGTTGTCCGTCTTCCCGTGGATTTATCGCGCGAAATGTGAAAGTCGCTGTGCTGTCATTGGCAATACACGCATCATGGAGCAACACACCTACGAAGTAACCAAGTAATGCACTTTGCAGTGGAATTATGGCAAATTTGAACGGTATGAATATTTCTGATCGATAAAATATTAATTCTAATTATTGTTAATTAATATTTCGATTTCCGATTGCCTGGTTTGGCGACTGTATGCCGGTACCTAAAATCCCGTTGTGAACACCGTTGTGTTGAATATGTCCGACTGCCCGTGCATGGCAGCTGCGTTCATGCCGACGCTAGTTTCCCATGTACGGTGTAATGTATGCATGCACATGGACATTTAAATGACCACAAACAAAACAGAAAGTGCTTTAATATTCAAGGACCGGTTGAATATAACTAACAACAAAACTTTATGCAAAAAACAAAAAACAAACACGAAAAAAAAAGTAATTATTTTGAAACAGTGGAAACGAAATTATCAAAGATACTTCTTTCGATCGCATCTAACTTGTTAAATGATATTCCCATTTTTAAAATCCCAATAATAATTTATAAAATAAACGTGAAAATGGCTCCCATAAGTGAGTACTGTAGCAATTTTAAAGACTGGTCTCACTACAGTTATAGAGTATGCAGTGCTGATAGTTTTAACCAAACTGTGTTTGATTTATTCCCGTGAATCATGACATTGTATCTATGAGGGTGAGATCTCACCTGTAGGTCCGGTAGCACGCCCGTCATCGTGGAGTCAAGTGAGGGGAGAGGCCAGTATTATTATGGTAAGAAAAGTTACCGGTACCAGAACTTCTCACATGATGGCCCACACGCATGCTTCATTAATCATATCACATTTGTTTTATTGGTTATTGCATCATAAGCAGGAACAGATTATATGTACTTCTTTAGAAGTGTTATACGTGTGTCACATCTTAAATTCTGTTTGAATCTACAGTAGATGCAAGTGTACTAACCAAACTACATCTCTTAATTTCATAAAGATGACCTCCAAGAACTGATGGATGTTCACATTGAGGAAATGAAGGAGTTGCGTAATGAAGGCCAAAACGAACCAGGTAAGCAACGTTACACATAAAAGTAACATTGATATATTGCTACTAATCTGATCACATTGCATATTTATATTTCTCTCCGTGAAACCGGAACATTTCTTGACAGTTTTTGTATTTTTCTTTCCTTGTCTTATGGCACAGATCCCAACAGCACAGTCGAAGTTGAGCAAGGTAAGATCATACGATGTGTAGGATAATGGCAGCTCTGAAATAGGCCCTGCACTCTTCCCTGAATCATTATTATTATTGCTCAACAATGCTTAACTGCATGTTGCGTTGGCAAGAGGAGCTGATATGGTGCACTTGCGTTACTACGACACGAACGACATATTGTTACAACGTCGAAGCACATGCAAAAATTCAGATTTAAAAATAAACATCATTGAGTCGCTCAAAACTAAAACGTTTAATAGCTAGATGATTTTTGATTGAACTAAGTAACTTCCGGGCGACATTGAAAAAGAAAAACGAAATTTATTCAATTAGACCCTATAACGAAATGCGGGACGCTTACGATACACAGTATAACTTCAGCATAAGAAAAATTTAGCGAGCGTCGCTTTGTTGAAGAACGCATCACATTTTAGTGGGTTTAAATAGAAATCGCTCTGCGTTTCACGGAACTTGCATTAGGCCATATTATAAGATAATCCGAAATGCAATTACGATCGTTTTTCCGAAGGTTCGTAATTCCAAAACACACAAATTCTGTTTGCAGTGTACCTAGATGTTCGTTGCAAATCCGAAATAAACTACTGTCCGTCATTGCGACATTGTTTGTATGGCATTAGTTACTGCGAAGATTCGTTTTTCCTTGCGTTCAGTAATCCGAAAATGAAATAAGGTTCGCTATTACGAAGGTTCCTTTATCCAAAAATGTTAGGAATCTTTGTGTTTCAAGGTTCGTTAATCGGAAATAAAAATCATCGTTTTTAGATCAACAAGTCTTCGGATAATGAACCGTTTTCATTTCAGGATGAACGGTCTTTTTCTATGAACAATAAACCTTATTTCCATTTTATGATAAACGAAACGTAATAACGAACATTTTCTCATTGACGGATGAACGAACCTTCGCAAAAACGAATGATACATGTACTTCATTTCGGATTAATGGACTTTCAGAATAGCAAACCTTCAATTTCCTTTTCATATAAAAAGAACCTTTCATTATTAACGGATGAACGAACCTCCGGAAAATCGAATGATACTTCATTTCGGATTAATGGACTTTCAGAATAGCAAACCTTAAATTTCCTTTTCATATAAACAGAACCTTTCATTGACGGATGAACGAACCTCCGGAAAAATCGAATGATACTTCGTTTCGGATTAATGGACATTCAGAATAGCAAATCTTAAATTTCCTTTTCATATAAAAAGAACCTTTCATTGACGGATGAACGAACCTCCGGAAAAATCGAATGATACTTCATTTCGGATAAATGGACTTTCAAAATAGCAAACCTTACATTTCCTTTTCATATAAAAAAAAGAACCTTTGGAACAACCGTTACGAACCTTGGGAATAGCTAGCGAGCCGTAAAACCGGCGACCCGTCGAAACGACGAACCTTTTATAGTACAACGGACATTAGGAACAATGAACCTTTGGAATAGTACTCGAATCCTCAACTACTTTGATGTGATTTCAAACTAAGCATGAAGTACAAACAACTATCTCTATTAAATGTACATTATCAACGAAATTAGAGTGATAACATTGCATTTAATATTGCTTTTTAGCGTATTATGGGTACTCCCGGTAGTCGATAATCGCATACCGGTAATATAAACGGAGCTTGAGTGTTGGGTTTTGTGTGTGTGTGTGTGTTGTTGTTGTTGTACACAAAAAATTTGATACAAGGAAACAAAACTGCCGATCCCGAAGACTTTGTTCTAACGTCAGTGCACTGTACTTCGGCAAGATATCTTTATCGTAAATGACTGTAGCTTGATTATGTCGGACATACAGTGTATTATATTTTACATCAAATAGTTTTATTTAAAAGAACAAAAATATGTCATGGAATGGGTTACCATGCATATAAAGAGATCAGCTATGTTTAAGAGAGGTTATATAGATATATAATTTGAATAATGAACAACTAATTACATAATATAAGAGCTACAATGTACGCTCCTATCGTGTTTCATGTACAATTCTGCCACTACACTCAAAACTGCCGAGTTACTTTTGTTGTACAAATTAATTACAGTATTTGTTCTTCTCTTTGATTCAGTGAATGATCTTGGAGGACAGAACACGACAGCAGTTCTAGAAGTTGATGTTGAAGGGCACATGTTCATGCAAGTTGGGCTACTCCCAATTCATGTTCGCATGTTCGGCTTGCTCCTCACGAATGTCGGCTTTCCCGGCGGCTCTCAGTACCAGTGTCACGGCGTCATGAAACATAGCTTGCACCTGTCGTCATGCAATTAACATCCAGAATTACTGCTCAACTTTCCTTCAGCTTGTTCTTGATGGAAATGATGCTGTAACCTTAATTCTCATAACTTAATTCTGTAGAAAAAGAAAATGACATTTTTATTTCGAAACGGGGAAAACTTGTGTGATATCAAAGTATGCAGATCGTAAAGTGACTGTAGGCATAATGTTACAATATTGTGTACTTGACCAACGGTGTTGTATATAATGTTAGGGACATTCCTTCCTGATATGTTGCTGTGTATGAACAGCTATGTGCTTAGCATCTACCCATTCTGTTTGTAACTGAAAAAAAAGTCACCAAACTATCTTCTCCCGAGGACAAAAGATAAAAAGTCTTGACATCAGCTCCTACAATAAAGTCATACTTTTGTTTATGCCCTCCTCGGTAACTCCTAGGCCAAGATCTGTCTGTGCCAAACTGTTTGGTAACTGTTTAATAATAATCATTAAGTGCAATTTCACGTTCAACACTCACTAATCTTTTACAATTTACTAAGTTTATTATTATGTCTGTTATACTTAAATTGTCAATTATCTATTTGTTTGTTTCTTCTTCTTTTTTTTTGCTTTCCAGTTATCTTACTGCTGAATGTTTCATTATTCTAGGCATACAATGTAATTAGGCTTTTAGTCTTTTTTTAAAGCATAACGCTTGTATCATAATTCTAGCTAGCATTAATATTATCAGCACAGAAAGGAAATGCATGCATCGTGTGCTGTGATACCTGTGCCTATATATTTTTTTTATAGCATTGGCAATAAAAATGTGAAGATTTGTGTGTGTGTTTGTGATTAAATGGTACAAAAGTATGTACCTGATTTCTTGGCGTTTGTTTTGTTTGTTTTTTTCTTGATGTATGATAACAATTTCCTGGCATTTGGGTATACAGACTACTCTCAAACACCCAAATTGCATACACATGCATACCCACACAAGACTTCTAATACATACAGGTTTCGTCAGCGCTATTGAATGGAAAATACTAATGTGTGTCGTTTTCAACTAAAAATTGTAGTAATTGAATGATAGACGTAAACAGACTTGAAACTCATCTGCCTTTCACATACAAATCAACATGCCACAATAGGCCGCTTGCAAGAATTATTCACAATTTACAGAATCCCGAGTGAAACGTCCATGTAATCCAAGCACATCTAGAGATCTACTCAGGTATGTTATGCCGATGGTCTATACAAACATCACAATGATTAATAGTAGGACATTGATACTCACGTTTAGGTTGAAGAGCATTTTGCTAATAAAACTCGATCCATATTGCTCCTAGAAACGCAAAATTTGCATGACTTGTAAATTGATGTCGCAATGCGCAGCATGCAGCGGTACGTATATTTTTATCACGCGAAGCGAGGTAAACACAAATGTATGCATTTGTGTTTACCTCGCTTCGTGTGGTACGTTTGTATTATAGAGATAGCCCTACATGTATTACATGTATGTCAGCTTCAACTTACAACAAAACATATGCATGGGCACACAGAAAACGAGGAAAGCAGTGATCTCTGTTTATTGCACATCGTCCTCATTTACGAGGGTCAAAGCAAGAAGCAATCAACAGTCGCGCTTTTGCGTCCTTACTTTTGGGGACAATCATAGTTTTCTAAGGTTATATCAGTTTTTAAGGACGCATCCTCATTTGTCGGGACGCCGTTCGCCGAGAAGTCGGCAGCTTGCGACGTAGTCACCGTATACGAAGACGACCCTCATATACAAATACGATCCTCATTCTCGGACCAGCGCCCCTACTGCTGATGCATGGTTGTTTTAGCCAATGGGCATCTCGTACTGAGTGCGCGAATGCTTGCTTAGTGCGCGAACCTTTGTTACAAGTGCGCGATAAACATGTTGCCCGTGGGGTGGGGGAGAGCAGGGGGGGTCGGCTGAGACACCGCAATTTGAGCTCATGGCTGCGCCCAGTGCCATAAAATGTCTGCTGCCCTCAACGAACCCGAATCGGTCAATAGCTAGCCCGACATATCTATGCCAGAGACAGACGCCGTCCGACTTCTGTACAGACCACAGTAACAACATTTCAACATGTTCAACACTCAAGGCTGTGAATGATTAGCGGAGATCTTTGAGTAGATATAGGGTCTAAATTTACATGTAACTATTAGAGAAAACACAGGAGTAGGCAGACTTAACGATAATGAAATAAGATTGATTGCCATGATTGCAGAATGCTCATATTATTGCAGTAAATTAGACGGGGTTCTATAGAAACTCCAGCTATTTTTTAGCTATTAAAACACCCCGTTTGCGGCAGGCTTTGTTTGTATAGTAAGGGTAGGCCTACTAGATCTCGCATAGGGACTTGATGGTCGCGCATAGCGAAACTGCGTATAGCAAGCAATATTACGCGTAGGACCAAGCGCAAATTTGCCGATACGCCCATGCCCATGGTCGCATGGAATAAACATATTTTACCTGACAACTGCTAAACATGAGAAGGAAGCAGGTAAGAAATTTCGAATTCTAAAAAATTTTTCACTAAATTTCCAATTTTTTCGAACAAATTTTCACTAAATTTCCAATTTTTTACCTTGTAATTTACCTACCTTAGCTTAAAATCTGTTTTAAGGATGTTGTAGCCTAGACGTGTCGTCTCGCTTGTCTCGTTCGTAGCCTAGCTATAGAATTTGTAATTTGTTCGATCGATCATTTATAATAATATTCTACGAAAGCCAAAGCACGTTACAGCTGCAGAGGGGCAGACACTTTCATGCATGAAACTACATAGGGCAGCTGTGCGACCTTTACATACCCCGAGAAATTGAACGCACAAAATTAAGTCCGACACACAAACGGCGACAGCGCACTACTCCGTCATCGTATCAGGAGATTCTGGGAGGTGATTTTTCTGCATTTTTTATGATATTTATTGAGAAATTCAGGTACGATTGTGGAATAATTTCTATTATAAGAGCATCACAAATTTTCGTGCGCGATATCTAGACCCCTCAACCATACACTACAGGCGTACAGCCTTTTGTGTGGTGGTGGTGCAGCAGGGGCCGTTTTATTAATTGATTGATGAAAAGCATACTTGCCAACATTTTGAAACCCTGAAGAGGTAGACTTTGCGAGGGAGCGAAGCGACCAAGCCCGAGCGCGCTTGCGCGCAAGGGGGGGGGGGGGGAGGGTGTGGGGGGAGGGGGGTGTCCTTCCTCTCACGTTGTGGATTTTTTTTGTTTTTCAATATCAAAATATGAGATTTGGTGCATGCTTTTTAACCTTTTTAAAGGGTTCTTGGTATTGATAAAAAAACATATAATCCATGTAAATCTATGAACTATTTTGTAGACTATGCATATAAAAATAAATCAGACATATTGGTAAATAATTTTTGTAGGCTATTAAAGCATATGTGAAAAAGTAATCAAACATATTGGCAAATAATTTATCCCCTGATACATGTAGTGTACTTTCTATTGTGGAGCTAGTTTGATGAATAAGACATAATGTTGCCTTCACCAAATCTAAATTAATTAGCAGATGACCTGGCTGTGAGATTCCTGTACGTGGCAGATCTTGCTCTCTTCTGCAGTGTTTGGGAGGGTTTCCATTCGTAGCATTCACTCTTGCAGAACGTGAGCTACCAAAACATTACTATTACGCGTGGTTCTAGCTCCACGTACACATGTACAGTAAGTCTTGCACGCATGTACATGTAGATATGATAGAGACTAGTGCGCCACTGCAGTGTGCATACATGTGTGCATATTAGAAGGCTGAATACGGCGTTTTTGAGGAACGAGTTCCTTGAAATTATTATTAGTATTCTAATTATTAGCTTATTTTAGGGAATCAACGCACAATGAAGGGAAAATATGACTTCCATTTCATTTTATGGTAGGTTTGCTACAAAATCGGTAGATCAGAAGAGAAAATCGGTAGCCGGTCAAAACCTAAAAAGCGGTAGTCTACCGCCCAAAGCGGTAGAGTTGGCAAGTATGGAAAAGGCCCAGTCACAAATCAGGGAGTAACTCCTTCAAGGTTCAAGGTTGTGTTCTAAAGTGGGGCTAAGCGCACATGTACTAGCTGTTTTATTGATGAATGAAAGTGCCCCAGAGGTCTATCAGAAATAGGCACCCTGTTACAAACTGGGCACTATGGTTTGCCTGCTGTATGCCATGTACACAGTTTAAAGTGCCTCAGTCAATACAGCGCAAGAGCGAATAGAGTAAGTGTTGTGGTTCGTGGCCATGCGTCCGTTCACGGCCATTACAACGTATTCGTAATATAACGACACAGCGACACACTCTATAAATTTACATGTACAGCTGTATACCACACATTCACTAATACACTGCCAGTCTACAAAAATCAACCGATGACATGGGCAAAATCTACCAACAAAAGTGAAATATTCTCACCTAAATGACGACATCTCGCATCCAAAATTTCATTTTCCGTACTTCTTGACATCACACTTAAGGAATAAGGGGTCTAAGAAACTTGATTCTTTTGTTGTTTTCCCGATGTTCATGGATTTTGAATACATGTCTTCATGTAGAAATAGAACTTTCACGATGTAGGCCACCATTTTTTTTTCCGGAAGGGGATGTTACAATCGAAAAAATAGAAAAAAACATGAGAAAGACAACAATAACAATTCCAGAACTGCGATCCCTGTTGGTCAGTGCACATGCGCTAGGTTTTTCATGTGCTTTCGCAATGGGACTTTGCGCAATGTTCGCAAGCCATGTGAAGGCGGAGCAGCGCGTATCGCATAGGAATTGTACATCAGGCCATGAACACTACTGGGTTGCGGCCATGGTCATAATCCTCTATATGGTATATGAAATGGTTGGAAATAATTTGCCCGATTTGTTTAGAGTGAAAAAAACAGCTGCAAACGGCAACACGCACTCTACCTGATATGCATAATTCTCAGAGAATACTCGGAGAATATCGACATCTCGACTATCGCAGTGCAATCGCAACAAGGAGAGCTAAAAATATCTTGGCCTCTCTCGAGCTTTCTCCTCTCTGTTGTGCGCTTGCCAAGTCTTACTTCAGTGCTGATTGGCTAAGCCACGGCACTGCATTGGCCATGTGACTCGCTCGTCTTCCTTACAGCACATTATGTCGCAAGTTCACATGATGATTTTTTTTGTTACACACACATTATCCACTCTTCATGAAGAAAAGAAAAAATTGTGACTGCTCTTTTTGAAAAAAAAAAAATCAAAGTTTTAATCAGCCAATGTGCAGCGACCCACTGAAACATCGATGCCAGGGGGTTTGCTCAATGCAGGGCTGCTGCACCTTTTGGTCCTGATCCAACTCAAAATTTTCTGTGCTTTTTTTATGTGGCTCTCACCCTTCCTCACACAAATCAGCCCTTTGAAACTGAAGTCAGACATCATTTTACAAATATTCATATAAGAGAATTTCATAAAATCTGAACTTTAGAACCTGATCTTGCGCATATATTCCAAATTAATATTTCACAACGACAGAGTACAGTAGGTACTTGATTTTGCTAGCAAACTAAAATTACTTTGTAGGTATTACGGGTTCACTTTCTTCGTGAATTCTGCTGTCCATCAGCCTTTGGGCGTCTTATGTACGAGCGTCCCACGGCATCCAATGCAGACAGTAAGCAAGCCAGGCAATGAAACGCTATGTACAGCAATCTGCTCCTGTGCGTGCGCAAGCATGCCTGAAAATCCCACAGCTTGCGTGGCTTGTGCACTGTCTGACAGGCAGTGATGAGGCCTATTTCACAAGTATACCCCTACAACACCACCACCTTGCAAAAGAGATTCACAGCCCAGCGTACCACACGGTAGGGCTATGAATTCCGCCCAACCGTGTGTTTAGCATTGAATGGTCCGTAAGTACAGTGATGGGGCTTTCTTGCACAGTTTAATACTTATGATTGCTGCCCCACCAAGTGGTGTTTATGTGTGATTGATACAGCAGTGGGGCCAATTACTGCAACATAGCATTTTCTTCCTTCCTTCTTTCCTTCTTTTTCCTTCCTTTCCTTTGCTCTTTCTTTTCTTTCTTTCTTCCATTCATTCTTTGAAAGACTTTGTAATGTCCTTCCACTGATTTTATTGTTAGATACTGTACGTGTACAACTCTTCACTAAGCTAACCTTGCTTGCTCATGCACTGCACTGCACAGACGGAGCCTATTTTACGATTTTGCCAACTAAACCATCCAGCCACACACGCATGGTTCTGTCTATGGCTGGAGAGGCTAGATACAGCCATATCAATATGCAGTGTAAAATTACACTGCGCACTACAGTACCATGGCAACAAAGAAAATAACCTTATACTGTATACGCCCAATATTTCGCGAGGTTTTTATTTTCACGAATTTCGCGAATCGGGTGCTATTCGCAAAATTAAAAACATGCGAATATATTGACTCTGTTCCCGATGTGGATGTGACGTACGCTAGTACATTTCTCCGTTCTGTACAGGACTCCACAATCGCGAATTTAACCACTCGCGAAATCGTCGGGAATTCCCGATTCACGAAAATTTAGACTCGCGAAATATACTGTATGGTGTATACAGTATTTCTCAAAGTCTTTTTCCCTCCATTCTCACCATCTTTTCTCCTTCTCTTTCTAGTTCTAGAAAATTGAACTTGAAAAGACTTAATTCGAGAATGAAGTTTTTAGTTCTGAATACTCTCATTTCTCCTAAGTTAATGTACAAAATGTAGTCCACTAATTAAAAACTGTACAAATTCAAGGAGTTCATTTAATAGACGGTTGCTTTATCACTCATACAATGTGTATTATACACCAGGTGTCATAGCTTTGATATTTATAAATATAAACTGTGTATATTTTTTATTTGTTAGTGGAAAATTGAGCAAAGAAAATGGGATTCCATCGGGATTTTTTTATTTGTTCTGATTCCGTTCAAATCATAAACCTCTCCATCTCGTCTGTCCATTAATCCATAAAGTCAGTCAATGTCTTATGTTTTGGTGTCCATTTGATTGAACTCTATGGTTAGGATGACTCCCAGCTCCAGATGTCCTCATCGTACCCCTTTGCCGTCTTGCCCGAGAGAAAGGCAAAGGTGGCCACTCTGGTCAGCATGATAGAGAAGACGGACAAGGACAAGGAGAGGGAGGTAAAGGTCAAGGCGGAGAAGAAATCGGACGACAGCAGCGGGCCAGGGGGCGTCTCCACTGCCGACGATGAGCCGATCATCTACTGTCTCTGCAGGAGCTCGGACTGCTCTCAATTCATGATGTGTGTACATTGCTGGAGTATTTCTATGTGTTTGTTTTTTGTTTTTATTATAGGAAAACATGTCCCTTTAAATAGTGGACTATAGAGTTATTGGTGTTATAATTTGTGTACATGTGCATGGTCTGATATTGCTAGAAACAACCTCCTAGAGTGATTAAGTTGTCAGGGATAAGTACAAGTCGGTCATTTAAGATTCCTACATGTGACGTTTTGAAAACAGTACTGAAAGTTGTCAGGAGGACACAATTTCTGCAGAGAAATAAACAAGACAGTTGTGAAGCAAAAATGCTACAGTTATAAGCCACAGTCCTCAGTGTTATAATTGTGAATGAAGGGGATCTCGTTAAAGGCTGTCGGATATTATTCATACAGATGACAGATGCACTGTACTAGATGCTCTCCCCTTTACTAGGCACGATAACAGTAACAAAATTCTGAGCACGTCATTGTCTGTGCCATTGTTTTATACAATTTCACCAAGAGAACCACATGCTTTAGGCCAGCAGAAAGCTATAGATGTGGACTAATCATTTGAAGTGAATGATCGATTCACAGTCATGCCCTCTGTGTTGTATCTTGGCAGAGCCTGTGATAACTGCGAAGAGTGGTACCACGGCAGATGTGTTGGCGTTGAGGAGGCAGCCGCCAAGTATATTTTGAAATATGCATGTCCACCTTGCAAAGGTATGTCATATAAAGTATGTTATTCTCTTCCCTGCGGCTCTTTCTCTCTGATTGCATTGTTACATTTGTTCTGCTTCTCAAAAGACAGAAGCTAATTACTGTATACGGCGAATATTTCGCGAGGTTTTTATTTTCGCGAAATTAAAAACATGCGAAAATATTGACTCTAATACCGATATGAATGTGATATACGTTTTAACATTTCTCCATTCAGTACACGACTCCACGATCGCGAATTTAACCACTCGCGAAATTGTCGGGAAGTCGTGATTCGCGAAAATTTAGACTCGCGAAATATATGGCGTATACAGTAGTTTTTCTAAGATCTAAGTGTCGATGCTTATGATAAATCTTCAGTATCATGTCACAAGCAGAGCTTCCAACCATTACGTAAAACTTGTATTTGTTGCAAAAGTTTGAAGGGAATCTGAAAATTTGAAGGTGCATCCAAAAAGTACTTATTCATATGGAAAAAACATTAATTAATAGATTTTAATGTAGAAAAGATTGAGGCACAATGCATGTATCCAAGACTGGCGTTCAATGCATATAGTGTAGATAAGAAATTTCGCGTGCATTTTAATTTTGCGAATCTTGGCACTCGCGAAATTAAAATGCACACGAACATTCCTTGTTTTACAGTATATCATTCAGTTTCTGACTTTTCATCTGACATATTGGAATTGTGGAGCTTATCTTCTGACTCTTGTAACACACTCACACATGCTGACACAGAAGGTAATGTCTTTGGCGTCAGTGCATTTGTGCCCTGTGAATACTTTTTCAGATTCGCTTTGACCACTGAAATTTTTTCAGATTCTCTATGTCCGTTAAAATTTGTGTATATGCTTTCCATGTCTGTTGCCTGTTGTTGATGCCTTTGACAAAAGCCATAATGATAACTGCACCTTCTGTTTGTGGCAGTACCCATTGAGATTAACAAAACCATCATCACAACCTTTTTGGTCATCAGCGGAACCTGTGATAAGTTTAGATTATATGTAAGATTTAGAATTCATTCATTGTTCAGCGTAACGAAAGTGACATTCCATTCTTTTGATACTACATTTTTGTGTCTATCATACAGAGAAGCATCCAGATCTTCACATCGTGTACAAGGAGAAGAAAGAAAAGAAGGAGAAGAAGGAGAAACCGGAGAAGCCGAGCGGCAAGAAGATCAAGAAGAAGAAGAAGCAGCTCCTCAAGGAGAAGAAGATGAAGATGAAAATGAAGATGAAGATGAAGAAGAAGGAGCGGGAGCGGGAGAAGCGGCGCAAGAAGATGAAGCTGCTCAAGATGTCCCAGAAGGAGGGATCGACCGGAGGAGAGAAGACCGGTGCCTCGGAGGCCGATGCCTCGGAAGATTACACCACCCCAGCCCCCGGACTGAAGCTGTCCAAAGCCGCACAGGTGGGCGGGATTGCTGTGTGTGCTTTTTCTTTTTCTTCATTTGTATGTGTATGTATGTGCCTTTAATTTATGCTGCATAATGGCTTGAAAACAGGAATTGGTTTGACTTCTGCTAAATAAACAAAATGTTGACCATATTGGTTTATAAATCTCGGAATTGGCCCTAGAAAGACCAGTGGTCTATGTTGATCACCCCACTTTATTACTGTTTTATAGTAGTGTTTAATCTCTGTTCAAAATGGTATAGTACTTTTTTCTGTATTTCCCTATGTTCTATGTATAGTTCATATATCCTTTGCATATCCTTTTTATGAGATGTGGAAATGAAATGAAATGAAATGAAATATTGTATTATCGTATATTGCTGACAATCAGTGAAGTAATCAGAATGTATTGTTTATGTTACCACTGGTTACATAATTTTTATATTCAAAGGTACGGAATACAGATGCCCCAAAGACATCTAAATATCCTGTGAGTGTAGTGTAACAAAAGGAATGGTCAGAAATTTATGACAATATTTCAGTGCTATCAAGTTGAAGAACTGAATAATTGGCTGTATGTTGGAGTAAAATAGGGTTTTATGATACGCCAGGATAGATGAGTTGCTTGAATGAGTGCTAGATGGTTATATGATTAAATATAAATGGGCCTAGACACCTTCAATAAATAATAATGGTAATAATACATTTATAAGGCCCTTAATACGGCTGTTTCTAAGCGCACAGTTTACCAGAAAAATTAATATTGAGACCAAAATAATACAAAAATACCAAAATACAAATACAAAGATAAAAAAAAAATAGATATAGTTTTATAACTACTGCATTCTCTTGTTGCCATTTTTGAAACTTTCAATCTGAGCCTGATTATTTTGCAGGTGGCCTGTTTGTCAATGAAGCACACAGGAAAAAAAAAAAAAGCAGTTTTACTAGACTGGGAGAGTGGTTATATTTTGATGGGGGTGTTTAAAAGTTTTCATTTTGTTTTTCCCATGTTTCTTCTACCCAAAGAGAGCAAACAGGAGATGTGGGGACTGTGCAGCCTGCAATCGAGTAGAGGATTGTGGAGAATGCGACTTTTGCAGGGTAAGCAGCTGAATCGATGCTTTTAGAGTGATGTAAGAATTTGTCTACGCCAGTGAGGGTTGAGTTCGTTTGTTTCTGTCATGTGACATAAATGATGGAAATGGAATCGTTCACATTATCCATTCTTCTCCTGTCATTAAATGCCTCGTAGGTCAGCAGATACAAAGTGAGCATCTTAATTGTTGCCATATGCCCTTGTGCTTTGTATCATGAAATCTTTGTTTTGCATTCTTGTATTCTTAAGTTGTTGATATTACAGTCAAACTTAAAGGCATATAACGTTGCTCATGAGGAATTTGATAGTGGTGTTATGCACATTTCAAAATTTGTATGTTATATGTCATATTATCCTTCCTCAGTTTTCCTAAGCATGCAAGTGAATGATCAATAACAGTAAGAGTTTCAAGGATGCAAATGCCATCATCTGTAGGATTAATGCAACAACATATCAATTGCTAGCTGCAAGTTGTTTCAAGTGACTACCGTGATACCAATATTTTGTTGTTTCCTTTCGTGAAAGAAAAATGCTTACAGCATGTGATACTGTATCTCTCTGACTGTCACAGGATATGAAGAAGTTTGGAGGGCCAAACAAGATCAGGCAGAAATGTCGTCTGAAGCAGTGCATCAGAAGAGCAAGCGTGAGTACATCGAATCCCCATACCATCCAAAGATATGAATCCCACATGTCAATGTGGCTCCCATGACTTTGAAAAATGATGATTTGACATCCTGGATTTTTAATGCATCTGAGATATATGATTCATAAACAATGAAAAGCTTGCTCGTTGATGTGTAGTATAACTTGTTTGCAATTCACTGCTCCAAAATCGGTTGCTGGTCTTGGCTCAAGATTTTTGAGTAATGTGATTACCGTTTACTCTTCAGGAGTGGATTGGAGCAGTACAGTATGGAAATGTAATTTCTAATCATAAATTGCTTTGAAACACATATGTTTTAGCTGTGGAATGTCATTCTCGAAGTAACAGAAATGAAATTAAATCCATTATTTACCATGTGCAGATGAAACAATAAACCAGCTTTAGTGCTTCAAAATAGTTCTAAAATGTGGGTTAGGGATAGAAGCAACCAATGTAAAAAAATGATTCAGTACAATCAATGCTAATATTGTTAGATATATAAAATGAGAACAATTAAAATGTTTCTAGACTAAACCATCTACAGTTAGGGTTTATTGAGAAAAATCATCATATCTTCTTTATTTAAGGCTTTGTTGTGAAACTTTTATTTGGTAGGATGTTTGTGATATAACTGACCTACACATATGCATCAGATGTGATATCTCAAACATTTTTAAATCACTGCTGCAAGAGAGGTCTTTCAAGGGATGGTTAACTTGACCATTTTGATACCTGCTGTATTCTCCCGTTGACTCTGGCTGTGTGTCCTGTCCCCACAGAAATCTTTCCTGAGGCCATTCTCCAACAAGAGGAGCAAGCTCATGGGTGCTGACGGCAAAAAATCTGATTCTGCCACCAGTCATGATACGGACACAGAGGGGGTGAGATAGATAGAAAGAAAGAAAGAAAGAAAGAAAGAAAGAAAGATAGATAGATAGATAGATAGATAGATAGATAGATAGATAGATAGATAGATAGATAGATTGATTGATTGATTGATTTGAATTCTAATAGATTCTCTTATTTTGAATGAAAGATGTAAATCTGGAAATAATTTCATGTTCCTATATCTTTTTGGCAAACTGTTCACAATTTTTTGTCCTTAGTACAGACTCCTCAGTTGGCTTTACACTCTAAACTAACCGACAATTTGGAAGAAAAATGTCATTTTTTATTTTTATTTCACAAGTTTAGTGAGTCGGGTGCTAACCGTGAATTCAAAAACACACAAAAATGTTGATCTGATCCTGACACAAATGTGTCATGCATGCATACATTTCTCTATTCAATTCTGTACTCCATAATCGTGAGTTTGGCCACTCGAGAAATTGTTGGGAAGTCTCGATTCACGAAAAAATAATCACTTGCTAATTATTAATGGCCTATACAGTAGTAAATAATGCAAAGGGTAAGAAGTGGATTAACGTGGAACTCTTGTGTTGTCTGTCGTCTCCTTCAGGCTCGCGCTTTGCAGTTAATGCACCACCACCATCACGACTACGCCATGCCGCCCGAGTTCAACCCGGCGATGCGATCCCAGCTGCTGATGATGCAGCAGGAGGAGAAGAAGGAGAAGAAAGTGGAAGAGAAGAAGGTCAAGAAGAAGAAGAAGATGAAGAAGGAGAAGCTGCAGAAGAAGAAAGAGAAGAAGGAGGAGAAGCAGAAGAAGAAGTTGAAGCTGAAGAAAAAGGTAGGGCTCGTGACAAGGCATTGAACTTTTGAATTATTTCCCCAGCAGACTTATTAACAAGCACTGTGGAGAGTGGAGGACACTTGAATCTGATGGTGGCTGGTACACCTAGTACAGAAACATTTATGTGTGTGAATGATATTCCTGTATCTTCCTGAACCTGTGGATTTTAAGCATCAGCTTTGAGAAAGAAGTGAGCGTGACAAATGTGACTCCACAGTGAGCGTGCATGAAGCAAAACTGTGGAGATGTGCATGGTAAAGAATTGCGAGAGAAGCATGACGGACTAATTGGAGACGAGGCGAGATTTTCAGTGGAGGATACATTTTTTCCCGACAACTCGGGTGCCAAAGTGCAATACCAAGTGCCATGAAAGAGATTAGCGTACATTAGAAAAAGAACATACTGGAGACAAGACCCTGGAGGTGTGTACTGAAGGATGGAGATCACAAAGTGCTTGGCTTCAAAAAGCTAAAAAAGGAGAAGCGCAACCCTCCCAAACTTGTCAGCTGGTAGTACAGCAGGAGCGCAGAGGGCAAAACAGAGGTGATGGAACATTGGATGCAGTTACAAGAAGGTGTGTGCATGCAGACAGAACAGAACAGCTGGACAGGAGAAAATCAAGGCAGTAGTACAGGAAGACCAAATGCAGAAGGTTTCTATGATGTGTGGATGTGTGCTGTAGTGACAAGGGTTGCCCATTTTGTATGCCACTAAATTACAGCAGTTGCCCCACATTTCTGTTTCAGATAACTTTCCCTGCTTTTGGGGGCGGCTTTTATCTAGACAGTTCTCCGCGTGCCGCATCTGAAAAATTCAAGAAAGCAGATTCAATATCTTGTCTGTTTTTTGTTTTTTTTTTAATTTTTATATTTCGTGTCGTCTTGAATGCCTTCCCGTGCATCATGGCAAATGGAAAGCATTCATGGTGTACATTTTACAAACTCTGTGAAGCCAGGTGTACCATGTACCGTGATAATGGGCTAGATTTTGCCTCAGGACTGTATCTTCATCTGGCTCCATTGCCCCTGAATTACTCTAGTAAGTGTTTGGTCTTGCAGGGGCATTGTCCAAAAACGAGTCCTTGTGTCTGTGCATGGTACAACGCCAAACAACTCCAAAACATTGTCAGGTATCATTCATATTTTACACAGCAGGGAAACAAAAAACAGCCCTACTAAGTATGTTGGTGTCGAGACTGTCAAAGATTATTTTGTTCTTTCTGCGGTCTCTATTCTCATGTTACCAATTTTGCTACCACATCCATACCACTGTCATTGTTGTGATCATTTTTTTCCTATTGAGTCATAGTCAACTTGAAAGAAAAAAAAGAACTGATCAAGACCTAGGAGGGATTTGAAGATTGATTTGTAAAACAATTACAAAAAACAGAGAACATTGTGTCGCATGCTATGTGGAGAAACTTTTGTATCAAAACCTAAAATGACAGTACCAAAAATGGTTTTGTGTTCCAACTTCAATTTTCATAGCTGATATAAACCTCAACTATGATGCATTTTTGACACAAAGGAATGCTTACATATTAGATGAATTTTCAGAGTAGAGAAATTTGTCCAGATTTGAACACCATGTTCAAAATGAAGGGATACTGGAGAAATTTGTCCAAAATTCAACAGCATGTTCCAGTTGAAAAGATGACAGGAAGCTGCCGAAATTTGTCCAAAATTTAGGAGCATGTTCCAGTTGAAAAGATGAAGCCATATTGCTGATAGGTCAAAGTATCCAAAGAGAATAGGGCAGATGGTCAAGAAATACATGGAAATACAGATTATTGATTTATGTACAAGAAAGCAAAGATGTGCATAATTCTAATTTGAATATGATGTAATTGTACTTAATCAGATAAGAATGATCTTTGTTCACATGCATATATTTTGTTGTTGTTTTTCATCTGACGTACAGGTGAAGGTTAAAAAGGTCCAGGTCCGGGAGCTGCGCAAGAGATCGGCGGACGGTGCTGTGAAGCGTTCGCAGGAGCAGAAGTCCCTCAAGAATCAGCAACAGTGCTATGGCCCTGGCTGCACGGAGGCTGCCCGATCCTTCAGCAAATACTGCAGCGAGGAGTGTGGTCTAAAGCTGGCCACAAAGTGAGTTGCATCTAGAAGTTTTGTTCGTCTGGTAGCGGGAGAAGCTACCAGTGGCTCGTCAAGAGCAGTTGCCAAGAGTTGCAGAGTCTCGCTAAATATGCACAAGATCTGATATGTTGAAGATTTATCTCTTCATGCCCTGATGAGAAGCTGTATAAGCCTCTCTGATTTTGATACCATTCATCATCATTCACCATCATATGAGTCCATCAAATCAGGAAAGGCTATGGGCCCATTAGCTCTGAACTTGCCATATAGTGAGTGTATGTTTGATTTTTTTTTTTATTTATCTTTTGGCATTATATGTTAATGGAAGTGCTCTTCTCTTAGTGGCAAGCCATTGGAGGATTCATGAACAAGATAATGTGTGGGGCTGTAGAACACATCCTGATGTCTGTCTGTGTTGCACCAAATGAGGCTGCAGTTGCACTTGGGAAGGCCGAGTACGTCAGGGTTTACAAGAAGTAATGCTAGTGCTGTCCTGAAGTGGATGCCTCAAAATCAGTTCCTGTGTCTCATTCTACTTGCTCTTACATGTGATTTGCTCTTATGTGTGATGTTTGCCTTGCAAGGAAGGGCTTTATGACATGAAAGGGATCAAAGAGATGTTCCTACCAAAAAAGGAAAACAGTTTTGTTTTGTTTTTTGTTTTTTAATCCATGCATGAATAATATGTATATAATTTTTTCAAGGTGCCTACCCAAGTACAGGTCTGTCAAAAATAGTCAGAACTTAGCTCATTCTGATTAGATTCATATTGAACAAAAGCATTGATTTTGTTGCCTCACCTCAATTTCACATATCTATTGAAGGGTCTCTCACTTCTCTCTCTTTTTATCTGTCTCATCATTCTTCACCCCTCTTTTGATGCCGTGCCCGACGCAGCCGCATCTTCGAGCTCCTCCCGCAGCGCATCAAGCAGTGGCAGCAGAGCCCCTGCATCGCCGAGGAGAACAACCGCAAGTCCCTGGAGCAGATGCGCAGCGAGATGGAGAAGGTGAAGCACAAGATCGCCGAACTCGACGACAAGATCGTCCGGCTGCAGAAGATCATCGCCCGGGCCAAGAGCGTGCCGATCAGCGCTGAGCAGGACGTAAGTGCAAATGTTCCTATTGCCACTGCTCATACCTGAGAATGTTCGCCTAGTGCAAAAATTTAGGCTCAGAGAGTGACTGCAATACATTCATGGTATCTATTGTTGTATTACATTTGAACACAAAAGCCATCATTAACATCTTTGTTATCTGTACAAGGCTAGAGTCAGAGGTTATGTCAATTCATGTTTTACATGAAAATGCTGTGTAGTCATGTTGTCAAGTTTGTGAATCTGTGAACTCTAAGTATTATATTGATGGGTTACTCTTCTGTTACAACTAAGTCTCTATTATATCATGTTCAAGAAAATATAGCACTTTAGTGCAAAAGAGATTGTCTGTTTGTTCATCTTAGTGAAAAATAAGGAAGACTTCTGTGAGTACATGTATTTGTGAGGAAAAAAAGTGACTTTGAAATATTACTCTAGCCCGAATAGGTACTGTACTCACTTGTACCACTTTAATAATGCCAATAAAGAAAATGAATCTATTAATGAGACACTGTCTGAAAGTTATATTTTGTGCAGGAAGTAATGAATTTGTTGCTATTTTTTTCATTCTGAATACACCCCTTGCTTCCTCACCCCCCACATTTACACTCATGTGCACATACACACAAATGCACACCTGCTTATACACTCCCCTATACACACACCCACACTTGTGCACAAACACGCATACACCAACCACCCCCCACACAGAGTACGGACAACGAGGACGAAGCAGAGGCCAGCGTCAACTGCGTCACGTGCGGGCATTCCATCAACCCGGCCAAGGCTCTCATGCATATGAGCAAATGCTTTAGAAAGGTCAGTCTGGTTTCCAAGGAAATTGTTGCAAAACAAAAACCAACAGTATTGATGAAGATTAATACCAGTGTCTCCAGCATAGATTGCCTTGTTCAATTGATTTTGATGATAGTAGTGTCACTGATATCTGCTGGTTATGAATAACATGATTTTCAGGATCTATGCTGGAAGATTTCTGTTCCAAGAGAGGAGTTAATTTGTTTGTTTTTAAGTAAGAAAAGCTAAGTTACTAAGTTACTAAAAGGTGAGAAAAACGTTAAGAAATAACCAAAGATATGCTGTAGTACTTGGAAGAAGCAGAAGGCAAATACTCAAGAGATGAAATTTCATGAATTTTGGTTGACTCGCAATATCTGCTAAAATGAGACAACGAGGTGTACCATGTATATGCTAATATGTAGCTTAAATTAGTCACTACTTGTTAATCAGAATAGATTGAAGGGAAGTTAGCAGCTGGAATTCTATAGGTACTTATTTGTTCAATTGTTGATCCCTGTTTGATGTTGTGAATTGGTGGATGTATTCCTAACTTTGCACACATTATCTCCCCCCCCCCCCCCACACACACACAAACTCATTTGTCATCAACACAGTATGAGAGCCAGACGTCCTATGGATCAGCCTACAAGACGAGAATTGTAGGGTAAGTCACTACAGGTTTTGTTTTCTGCTCATTTAAGTGGAGGTGGCATGTTTTCTTTGGGAGTGTTACTTGAACTAGGCAGCTTCCTACCTGGAGACAAATGAAATCAGTACATAAAACAGCAAGGGAACAAACCAAAAACTTCCATTCAAACAATATATATAAAAAAAAAACCCAGCAATTAATTTGGTATTACTTTACATAGTAACAACAACAAAATGACCTTGCCTACCAACACATACTCACACACACACACACATACACACGCATGCACTTACAAAACAAAACATTAACGACAAAGCAAACAAAAAAAATTGTGAGATCAAATTGATATAAGATTTAACTGCCTAAAAATTATTAACGCTTTGTATTTCATGTACTCCCATTGTCCATTTATCCCTGCTTTAGTGTCTTTGTTCCCTCCTTCAAAGTCAAAATGCATTTTTGTGATCCATATATTCTGCCAAAAAATATATCTCACCACATTCCCACTGATTCACATTTTACATCCACAGGGAATCAATGTTTTGTGACTACTTCAATGCCCAGCAGAACACGTACTGTAAGAGGCTGAAAGTTCTCTGCCCGGAACACACCAAGGAACCTAAGGTACGTAGGATGGCAGTGTGATCACAAAATGCTGCTTAATTTGCCTGAAATTTGTTATTTGTGTGCCATAGATTTTTTACGCCTTCACCGCAAAGTGCCGCCGGAGGCATTATGTTTTTTTTTTTTTTTCCTTATGCACTTCTTGTGACTACATGTAATGCTTAAGAATAGAAACAAGAAACTCTCCAACTCCTATCCCCCCCCCCCCAAAAAAAAAAAAAAAAAAAAAAAGATAGATGACTGAATGAATGATCATGTATGAAATTACCAATTACAAGCTAGCAATTGTGATAATTTATTGAATGAATTTGAGAAAAAAAAGTTCTATATCAATAGTGGTGACACTGATTTCACTTTCAAAGAATAAAGGCAATTGTGTATTCAAAGCACATAACTTAATATTGATTGTGAATTACCCAAAATTTGGACAAGTGCATTCTTCTGTGCATTCTGAAACACTAGGTAAGCTCCCAGTGCAGATAAAAAACATCCCATTATTTCTGTTTGAGTATATATATATATATATATATATATATATATATTTTTTTTTTTTTTATTGTTCTCTCCATTTCATGTGGAAACACATTTAAAGGAATGTTTTTTAGGATCATTTATTTCAGTATGTTAGCATCTGAACAGGTCTTCAAGTTGCACTTTGCATTCAGATGAACTTTTTCACTTCCATCCTACTAGGTGAGTGAGAAGGAGGTGTGTGGCTGCCCTCTAGTGGCTGACGTCTTCAAGGACACCGGGAAATACTGCCCTCTACCCAAGCGCAAGTGCAACAAGCATCACAACTGGGAGAAACTGAGGAGGGCGGAGATTGATCTGGAAAGAGTCAGATGGGTGAGTATGATTTTTTGCTGGAATTGTGACATTCTGAGATATCAGCACAAAGAATCCTGCATTATCATATGTACAAGCCTGCACACAGGCTTCCCCATAACTGCTGTAAGGCACATATGGGGCATTAAATGCTGCTTCTGTTTAAATACATCAGTATTTTCTTGCGTAGGTAGCACTTAGTATTTTTTAATTACTCTCAATACATTAAAAAAGAATCATCAAAACTAGCCTAACCATTATTCCCCTTATCCCCCCCCCCCAAAAAAAAAAAAAAGATTGAAAAAAAAGAATTAAAAAAAATACAAACATAAAAACAATTGTCAAATATTTGACTAGTTTATACTGCCTTATGTAGATCTTAACCAGCCATCCCATTTCAATAAACTTTACTTGTAGTGCAATGTTGGTTGCTCAATCTTAGCTTATGCCTTTTTGATCTCAAATTACATAATCTCCCAAAGGGAAGTCTCTTTAAGGAGTGAAGAAGAGTTTTGTTCTATGGTAGTAGTCTGGCTCGTGATAGCAGAATCTATGTATTGCCAATGGCAAGATACAAAGTCATCACTGATTATTAAAGGGAAGGTAAACCCAAAAAGCAATGTGGATTGAGTGAAAGCAGCAACATTAGTAGAACACATCAGTGAAAGTTTGAGGAAAATCGGACAATCGATGCAAAAGTTATGAATTTTTAAAGTTTTGGTGTTGAAACCGCTGGATGAGGAGACTACTAGTGGATATGACGTATGAGTGGACAACAATACAAAGAAAATATAAAGGAAATTCAACAAAAATTCACTTTTCTAGAATTATGAAAGAGCAATGGACCAACCTCTTTCAGAAAGCAGGGGGAATAATTGCTACCCCTAACATATGTCAATATCAAGTTGATAGAATTTGAAATTTTCATGAAAAATGGATTTTTGTAGAATTTTCTTTATATTTTCTTGGTATTGTTGTCCACTCATACGTCATAACCTCTAGTAGTCTCCTCGTCCAGCGGTTCCAACACCAAAACTTTAAAAATTCATAACTTTTGCATCGATTGTCCGATTTTCTTCAAACTTTCACTGATGTGTTCTACTAATGTTGCTGCTTTCACTCAATCCACATTGCTCTTGGGGTTTATCTTCCCTTTAAGATGTATGTATTGGTTGAATGTTGGCCACCCCCCTCTGTCCACAGTGGTTACGGCTGGACGACCTCTTAGAGCAGGAGAGGAACGTTCGGACGGCGATGACCAATCGGGCGGGCGTCCTGGGTCTCATGCTGCACCAGACCATCGACCACAGTCTCATCAGGCAGGTCCCCCAGCACCAGCAGGCTGACGTCGCTGCCAAGTAGCGGCGCCACCACGGCAGAGCCCTCTGCAAGACTCATTTCTCTTTTTAAGACCCGGTAGCGTGTGGATACCATGGAGTGGGAAGGGTAGCCCTTCTCAGATATATTCTAGAAGCTCCATAATGAATTGTTTACAGTGTTATCACTGATCTCTGTGTAATTACACGCTCGGCTGAAGAATGTTGACTGGGGTCGACCGTTACTGATGGGCATATGCTTCGATGCACATGTTCGCTGAGCAGTGCTATTTGTGGCTTTTTTGAATGTATCACAATTTGCAGCAAATGAAATGGGCCACCCATGAACCCCCACGCTGCTGGGTCAAGGGGGGAAGGACATGATTTTGTTGCATGAAGTGGACACTGCATACTTGAGTCTGCTTTTTCATCCCTCAGCCTAGTGCACTGCCTTACACAAGCCTTCCACCCCCTTCCCCCACACACATGCACACGCAGTAATCATAGAGAGATAGTGCCTCACCTCCCTTACCCTTGGCAGTGGCAGTGGCTTTCCAGTGGAAGAGCAACCAGAGTACCCCTTTCTGCGGTAGTGCCCCCTGTTCCTGGCTGTGTCCAGTCCCGTCGCCTGCTGGTGAAGGTGAAGCTCGAAACTGGTGCTAACAGTATGGGAGTACATCCTATGTGATTAGTCCAGGGTAAAGATTTTCAAGCAAGGTTCACACAGCACAAATCTGAAAAAAACTGCCAGTGTAAGAGGCATTCATGAAGAAACATCAGTTGAATGAGATGTTCCCCAAAATGTCTCATTTACAATAGCAATCATCAGTGATTGTTTTGCAGACATTAGACCAGTGAACACTCTGAAATACTAGAGATAAAGATCACTTTCATAACATGCATCCTGAATTAACTGGACCAAAATTTGTTGTTGGTAATGAAGTATTTCATAGTTTTGTATAGATATAGAAATAAAAAAAAAAAACAAACTCAAATTTGTCTTTCCAATGGAGTAACTGCCCAAAAATCATCATGATTACGAACTTGAGGTATATATTGGGGTTTGATAAATGTCTAGTAAATGTGAATAGTTGTGCTTCAATGAATGGGCGAATTATAGAAGAAATTTGTTTAGATATGGATTTTATGGGCTCAGCCAAAGCACCTGTTTTGTATGTTTGATTATTCTAATTTTGGGTAGTTGTTTTTTTCATAAAGCAATATTGCAAGAAAAACAAAACAAAATAAAATACACGGTCCACAACAGTATTAAAATCTTTTTCAATTGATCCTTGCTTAGTCTGCTGAAAATAACATGTCTGGCATCTTATCTATCTCGAAAGAGGTGTGTCTGGGATTAATACGGTCAGTAGAGGGCAGTCTTTGATCCATGCAGAATTGTCCAAAGATATCTTCATCCCTGACCACTGTTATGCATGCATTTTGTCTCGTTGGGGTCAGGAGAAAAGGTCATTTAATGCTGTGTTGTGATGTTCATGTCTTCAGAATTTCAATGTGAAATTTGTAGGGGTTTTCTCCCCCCACATTTATGTCCGTCACATTGTTGAAATTTCTCAAACAATCTGCAAACTGTTGTGTTCTTGCCATGTAAGGAGTGCAGATTATTAAGAGCTGTGTTTGTTTGTTTGTTTGTTTTTGGACGAGTAAGAAGAAACAAAAAAATGAGCAGACAAAAAATAAACAAACAGATGCATAATTGGCTGCTGTATACATATTGTGACCCGATTCGGATCCCCTACAACCGAATGTAGAGCCATTATGATGTGATAATCTTGTGTGTTTGCTGTCCATTACAAGTGTGTATCCATATCAACTTTGTTGTGAAGACTGTTGTCATTTCTTGTAATGGCACGATGTTAACCACTGAGCTGTAACAACATAGAGGTACTTCTGGGTCTCATTTTATGAAAGACATTATGGTTTCGATTCTTGCTGTAGAATGGCAACTTCTCGTAGCGACAGCCAGTCAGGAAGCAGGATTCTTGTCATTTCCACGATGCTTGTCATTACATCAAGAGTTGCTGTCTGTCAAAGCAAGTCTTATGAAATGGAACCCTGGGTCCCGTTGCATAAAACTTTTTTAGCAACCTTAAAAAATTCAGATTGGGATTTGCCCAACCTGAATTTTTTAAGGTTGCTAATCTAAGAATGTAAAATCCGTTGCATAAAAACTCTGGTTGGGAGCTTCCAACCGGAATTTTGTGATTTCAACCGGAAAAAAGTCCGGTTGGAGTTTTATGCAACGGGCCCCTGGTTTTGTTGGTGACTGAATTGTTGGCCACATGCACATTGTGGGATGACTTTATATACTCCTCTGCCCCTAGGTCTGCAATGTAATATATTGTTCTATCTGGCATGCTGAATGATTGAATTTTAGACTCTTCCAGTTAAACATCAGCAAGAAAATGAAAGACAACCAAAAGAATCACACTGTATGGCCAAGATCTGCGGCAACATTTATAATCAATTGCATTGACGACAACCGTGGTACTAATGCACAATTTCATGCCTAAACATACCTGAACATCAGTTGATTTTAAAAAAAAAGAGGAAGAAAAGTTTGGAATCTATATTCATTCCCCTTTCATGATATTATCTCTGGAATTTTCAGAGAAAATTTGGCACAGTGTGTTCTGTAATGATACTGGGTAACGTGAGATTTCCGAGTCAGCATTTGACACTGCTTTTATTGAACGCAATGTCCACAATTTTCTGTAACTGAAGTGAGAAATTTTGCCATGGGAGTGTTCTTGGAAATTACATTTGAATTGCAGCACCTTTGTGTACCGAAGAGATCTTTATCGGTAACATCCGATTTATAAGAGCAACAAATGCGAGAATCTGTCTTAATCTCAGATGACCATGAACATGTCAAATGGTTGACCCATCATGCTGCATGTGAGCAAACTGGTAGTGACTGTTACGTGTTTTATAGTTTTCAAAATTCTTCCTGGATGTCTCATCTTGACCAAAAAGTGTTCACAATCACAGCGCATGAAAGTATGGCTGTGCTCATCTACCTGTATTTGTTACTTGGCTGAGTTATATAATGCTTTAGCTTCAAAGAGGAAGTGTGAAAGCAGGCAGTGGCAGGACTGGTGTTAAAGAGAATGACAAATCACTGAGAAGTAGAATGGACTACAGTTGTGTGTATATATAAGCATGTTGCCAAACAAAATTGCTACATATTCAACTACTTTGTCTTTTCTGTAAATTTGATGGATTGCTCTGTACAGTATGTAGATATGTAAACAGTGTTCCAAAGATATCACTTTTGTTGTCTGTTTGTTTGTTTGTTTGTTTGTTTGTTTTTGCTGCCAACGACTGCACTAATAAATATTGAAATGTACTATATATGTCACTCGTGTGAGTTTGTTTGTATTTTCTTTGGAAAATTGGAACCCCAAAACTTCAGCTCCTAATTATTGTCAAAGTAAGTCCCATCTGGTATGCACTGTCTTTAGTACACAGGGGTCTTTCATTGTTTTAATTTCATTCCGCATCATATTTTTAGTTGGCTGGTACTGAAAGTTACCTCTGTGTGCTTTGAGTGCCAAATGGCACCAAACAAATCAAAACAAAACACACACACACAAAACAACAAAAAAAGAAAACAAAAACAAAAACATGGCATTGTACTTACTGTCCAAAGTCCCGGCACAGAAATGGGTAAGTCAGGACAAACATGATGGTAGAGATTTCATCAAAATCGGATCTAGAGTAAGAAAGTTACACATGTTCTTAAAGGAAACAATGATATAAATAGCAACAGTGCACTCCAGTTATAACAAAAATGGTTATGACAAATTTCTCATTACAATGAAGTAAAAATTCAGGTCCCAAAATTATCATCTATATATCTTACAAAATGTACAGTACTGTACTGTTTAGCTATAATAAAATTTCGATATAACAGAAAAAAAAACGCCGGTCCTGAGGACTTTGTTATAACGGGAGTTGCACTGTACCTGTGCCAGAAAGACTCGATCCATACCCACAATCTTCATTGAAATTCCTTTGAAAAAAAAAAAAAAAATACCACTTAGAAGTTGTCAAACATTTTGATTGTGTAAGAATAAAATTACAGGTACAGTGCACTCCCGTTATAACGAAATGCTCGGGACCGGCAGTTTTCTTTCGTTATAACGAAATTTCGTTATAACCGAACAAATACAATATATAACGAAAACAAGGAACCACGGATATATATCATATTCTGTTTGCTGAATACTCATCATACACTGGAAAGCTATGTGAAATGTGATGGGATAACTGTATTACAATAATAAACACAAGTTCCCCTCAGAAATTGTGCGTGACACAAGGAGCGAACACACAGTGGTGTGAAGCGTTGACCCATGCAGAGACGCTATAAATGCTTGTTCCGCTACGTATTTTCGAAAGCAATTCGCATTTCGTTATAATGGAGAACATTTCTTTTGTTTTTCTTTGTCTGTGGCGCTCGGAAAAGACTTCGTTATAACAGAAATTTCGCTATAACCGTGTTCGTTATAAGCGAATTTTGTACCATAGACTTTAATGGTGATAATTTTGGGACCAGAAGATTTACTTCGTTATAACAAAATTTCGTTATAACAGTGTTCGTTGTAACGGGAGTGCACTGTACATTCTTTTTAAGGCACAGGTACATTCTTTTTAAGGCACGTATTGATGGAAGAATTGTAGAAGAATTGTAGAATTGACATCACCAGCTCGGCTACCGGTACTTTGCATGTGGTCACAACCGATACCACAGTGTTTTTGAGAAGATTTCAGTGCTACTTCTTCAATCTTCATTTGTAATTCATTGCATTAGACAACAACAGTACCCATTAATTCATTTAGAATCTGGCATTTTGGGCATAATTCAGACACATGATGTGCCAGTTTTACACTATGAATTCCTTAGGGCTTGCACACTAGGACCTGCATAGAGTTGCGTAGTGCTGTGTACCAACTATACCGTGCTTACACTACCCTATGCCAAGTGGCTAGCACCAATCTGCTGTGTGTTCAACCCTTGCTTTGCCTTTCTTCACCATGATAATTTATTTTCAAATCAGTAACATGGCGTGGAATATAGACCAAGTTATGAGGCCTGACAAAAGGCTAATACAGTATGTACTTCCTTTCAGTAATACAAAAAATGAGCAAACATAAAAGCTTATTGGGACACTTATTAGTTCTTAACGTAGCTCTTCATGAAGATATCTTTGCAGGCAGAGAGAGAGAGAGAGAGCAAAAGAAAAATACAACTACAAATTTATGTGAAGACAGACATTGTACACAATGGGCAATATAGATTTTTCATGCATTAGTGTCAAGTTTATTCAAACATTTTGCACAATTCAGCAAACCCTGATTTAAAAGAGAAATATTCTGCATTCATGGTACAAAAGCATCATAGATTGCATTATGTTTGAAAGACATGGTAAGATAACAAAGTGCTATGAACGTTTAACCTTTCAGATTGTTCTGGTGATCATTTGTGACACTGTATTCCAGTCATTCCATATTAACAGGTTTGTATACCAACACAGGAGGTCAGAAGTGTGTATGCACAACACTTCTTAAGTACATTATCATTGGGAGGTACAATCAGTACATACATTGTACATGGTATCTTGCCGTTGCTTTCTTAGTCTTATTTCAGCCTTTTGCATCAAATACTAGTATATATTACCATGGAAAAGATGATTTCAAAGACCAAAAAAAAAAAAGAAAAAGAAAAAAAGTAACGGCTCATTTCCCAAACTAAGTTGAGTATGGAAATGAACTATTTTCTTGTCACAGATTACCATAGATGCATCAAATGACTTATCTTACCAACCAATCTATTTTGCCTCTACAAATGTAAGTCTATGCTTAGTCTAGGCTCAGTCTAAATACATATTCATTTCTTGTAGGAGAGAAAACAGATTAAGGTAACACACGATGTGAATTTCGCTTATTTTATATAGTATTTTGTTTTAAACTCAATTTGTTTTTGTCATGTCAGTTGCCATTAAACCATAATGGTGTTAGTTTACACATCAAACACCTTCAGTTGTCTTCTACTAAAATGCATGCATGCATGCGATAGAAATGCCTACCTGTACAACATACCAGTGAGAAAACCCTGCTACCATATCAAACAGCAAATGTCCCAAACAGTGAAAAATAAAATGCACCTTCGGTACAAATGTACACATGCTAAATGTGCTCCTATTTCATAGGAAATTTCTCACAAAATAGTTCAAATTCATACCAAAACAAACAAACAAACAATGCAGTGCCTTGCACAGATAGTTAATACACACTATGGACAACATAATATTTGAGTTGCAAAACGGCATATGTTACAGAAAATAAGTGTTGTACACTTTCCTCTTTGGCAGTGCACAAAAAATTTCAAAACGGTAATACACTCTAATAGAAGTAGTAAATATTAGAACTTTCCTGAAAGACACGAACAGCGAAAGACAAATCATGTACATTGTATTGCATACACTGTATGTGGCCACATATTTCACAAGCATACCAGTATTTCACAAACCTGCGAGCCAATGTAATGAGTGGGTAAATTCATGGTAGAGAACCAGGGCCACACAATGAGAAGTTAAGTATTATTCCTCGTAAGGAGAAAAGATAGAAAATATCCCCTTTGGAGACAATAAGACACTGTATTCCTGCACAAAGGGGCAATATTTTTACATTGTGTTAATTTCACAAATATGAACAGTTAAGTCACAAAAATTTACAGAAATAAAAACAAAAGTATACACACAAATATATAACCTATACAGTATAATGCATCTTATCATGTTCAAGAAAGGGAGAGAGAGACAGAAGGAAAAACTACATGAAATGTGTATTCTCTGGCAACGCAATCGGCCCAAAATACTTCCATATCATTATCTACAGAAATATGATGGACACACGATACAAAATAATTATGACACCCAAACATTTCATACAAAATCAATAAAACAATCACAATTACAGTATTTTCAAATATCATACACAAATAATACATCAGCTTCACAATTTCATGCACATGATCTTTCTTGCATTAATTTCTTTGGGTGACATGACATTTGCTCCTGTGACAATTGCTCCAGTCTTATTTTTTTCCCCAAGGACTCAGGGTTAGGGTTGTGATAGAGTTTTAGGTTTAGTTTGATGTGAGGATTAGGATTAGGATTAGGATTAGGGTTTCATGTGTACTGTAAAACGAGAAATTTTCGCGTGCATTTTAATTTCGCGAATTTCGCGAGCGCCAAAATTCGCGAACTTAAAATGCACGCGAAAGCTTTTGTCTACACCACATGCATTGAACGCCAGTGGCAATTCGCGAAAATTTCATGCCACGAAAAAGGCTGTCGGCTCCAATTCGCGAAAATTTCATGCCGCGAATATATCATGTTTTACAGTATGTTTGTGGGTAGAATTTATGTGTGGCTTAGTGTGCAGATATTTCATGGGAGCAATTGTCAGTGGCACAGGAGCAGGAGCAAATGTCATGAACACTTTCGTTTTACACATCACATATACCTGCAGATTGTATTTGCTATGCAAATACCGAGTGTAACAGTCAGAAAATAGAGCCTTCTTTGAATTGCCTTTCCCTTCCTTTTTGATACCTTCTCGCATGCTTGGCAGTCTTAAAGCTGGTGTAAGATTGTAAAGCAGCTTTCCACTAGGAACAAAAAAAAATCTAACACAGCAAACATGAACTGGACGTAGAATCACCCGTATCACTACAAAGCCATCAGTTACACTGTAAAGTTATAGCAGGTCTTTGTATATTTCAGAGCTTTTCTTTTATCAACAAATGATGACTTCTATAAAATTTATTACAAAGATGCAAAAAAACAACAACAAAAACCCAGACACTCTAAGTTTCCCTTGATAAGGCCGGAAGACATTTTGATGCATAGATTGGATTTACCCAATGGCAAAACATAACAAATTTTCATCATCTTTTCATTTAAATACTGATAAATATCCACAAGCCTCAATATTACAAAGAATTAAACAAAAATAGGGGTTTATCTCAATATTTTCAATTTCCAAAGAGAAAGCTGCTCCATTCCCATAAGAAGACAGCCTAGACGCACAACAAGTACTAATTGAAAAGAAAGTGAAAATATCATTAAAGCTCTGACTGCCTAAACCTTTGTACTGCACAGCTTAAAGTGCAAACACAGTAAATTCACATATGTATTGCACCCTCGAGGATTGTCAATAAAATGTTACATTCTACGGCTACAAAGCAAGTTATGTTCCACTGAAGGATTACACATACAGGGCAGTAGTCTCTGCCTTCTCAAGTAGGGCCCCATCATAACATCTGACATTTTCTGCATATTCATAATCTCCGTCATCAGCTACTATGAGACACAGGTTTGGAATGCCTGTCTATGTAGCTCCTGCTTTTACAGTTTTGCCACTCAAAACAAACATCCTTGTGTGCATCCCTGTATATGGCTGATGGTTAGGTGCATATTATTGGTATATTATCTACTAGACACTAGGCACTGGGCAATGAGGTAGTTCAGGAGAGCCTGACTGCATTTAACTAGAACTGTCACTTGACGGATCACTACCTCACATCCTGTACAGATACTGCTCAGGATGAGCTGGCTTCATTCACTCGTAATTTGTCAGGCTTGCTCTTATCACTATGAGGCTCTCCCTCGTTTCCTTGGAAGGTGAACCTTTCAGTTTCCTTCATCACATGTCATTAGAGGTAGTGCTTTCTAATCTTTGTGAAAAGTACAATGTAAGTCATGGAAGACAGTATGGGATCTTTGATATTAACTTCACAGTAAGATAAAACAACATGATTTATACAGAGGATGATTTCATCCTTCACGCTATTAGTAACTACTCTTGAAATAAAAAATGGTTACACAATACTGGAAAGTAATATAAATATGAAAATATATACATCTCACATTAATCACAAAATATTACAGTCAATAAAAATGTTTTGCACTTTGGAAAGACTTACCCTGATAAGTATATCACAAACAATAATCATATGAAATATTACATATACAATTTGGTACCCCATTGGGGCAACAAAAGTAATTACAAAAAAGGACATCATTTACTTTGATTATGCATCTAAAATCACAGCGAGAGAGGAGTCAACATAGTTTATTGATACGCCTCTGCATCCAATGCCTTTCATCTACCCTGTTGTGCTTCCAAGAAGCTCCTGCTGCTTGAAATTACCAGATCCAATTAGTTTACATTGGTATTGGTACTGCATTTAATTCGCCATGACCTCTCTGAGTCATTCTAAAGTGATCAGAGCAACATGAAATACATAGGACAGACAGACAGGCAGAGATATGGACAGACGGACGGACAGACAGACACACCGTCAGACAGATAGACAGATAGACAGAAAGGCACCCCAAAAACAGGCTGTCACTGGCATAAGTGCTTGGAAGAAGATTTGAGAAATGTTACAAAAAGCCCTGAATATTCCCATGAAGGCACAAGTTACAGTATTAAGCTTAAGCTCACATTCTTCACTGACATCAAAAGGAAGCAAGCTCTACTTGGTTACCGCCAATCAAAGCCTGTTCATGAATCTTGAGTGTCGTGATGATTGCATGTCCGTACCATAACATGCCTACCAAGGAACTCTAGCTACGGCAGATTCTACAGGATGGTGCAAGTTCTTGATGTCTGCCTCTTCAGAGTCCTCCTACGGACCTTGATCGTCATGGCGACGACCTGACCGATCAGGGTGGTACCCACCAGGGCGCCCTCTGTGACGGCCAGGCTGGTCAGGTTGGAGTAGACGTAGGTCTTCAGCAGATGGCTGCCGTTGCTGCGGTGCCATACATGGATGGACTGCAGGAAGTACACACGGAAGAGATGAACAAGGTAACAGCGGGTAGAATAATGTTAAAATAGCAAGCCAAGTTTATCAGATTATACAAACAAACAAAAAACCAGAAACAAACACATCTGACTTATGGTCCCTAAGGAGAACAGCTACAAATAATGGCACATGCTGCCCTACAAATATTACTCAGGTCCATTGAAAACAAACAAACAAACCAACAATCAACTAACCCTAAAATGATATACAGGTTATAGGTTATTGAGACAACAGTAACCATACCCACTTTGTTGAAATCTGCCAAACTTTTCAACACCTGGTTGCACTTTATTGGGCATATTATACAATAAGATTCCTGCAACCAATCTGGTCACTTGCTCAACACATCACATTTTCAAGAATGTACCACTGCACACTTCACTATCAAGCATGCTATGGCTATCAAGCAGTTAAAGATAGCACATGCTAATGTCTCCAACCATGTACATTACTCCCATTGGCTCTTTATCAAACCAGCAGTTTCTTATTCACCTTGCGCCAAGAAAGGGTTGTTGATGTACCCTGGCCTTGGCTTACATCACAACTGTTTTAATAACATCCAAGGTTTTGTGTAAGACAAACAGTAAATGGTCTGTATTCTTGTCATGGAACACGATTTCATCCTTTTGGTGAATGCTGTGATGCTCTCGATCAATAACGAGAATAGGGCATCTCATCTTTCGCCCCGGGCCCAATCTCGTTCCATCGTATTTGTAACCATTCACCATTTACATACCGTCTTTCGTGCCACTCCTCATTCACTCCAGTGCCACATTCTACAATATATCACACTATCCAGTGATGCTTACCCGGTCATTCCCAGCCGTAATGATGTATGTGTTATCCAAAGTGAAGCAAAGATGATTCACCGACTTGGCCTGCAAGTTGACACAAATAAAAATATTGCTCTGATACATCCAGTTGTTCTCCCATGTCACCTGAACCTCAGTACATTACAACCAGGATATCTAAATAAGATTTATAATAGAATTTCCCAATGCTATCAAATATCTGATAGTAGACCAAGTGGTAATGAATCCTATTAAATGATCGGAAATGAGCATTGAGCGACATATTTCAAATTCTGTGTTTGTCCTGAAAAATGATAATTTATGTATAAGGACTTATTGCTTATGACTCAAGATAAACAAAATATCTTCGTAGCAAATTAGAAACATGACTGGACTACAGATTAACAACTGGAATACTCCAATAAATGCTGCCTTTCAAAACGAATCTCCATAAAGGTAACAAAGTGTAATAAAAAGATTCAATTTCTTCAACAGTAGTAGTAGCAGTACAAACCTAAATGCTCATATTTTGTAATCTCGTCATTGTGTTGAATACAAAGTAGCATTCATGACTGAAACACTACAAATATCAAAATATCTGTCTACTTGAATTCTCCCTTAATACATCAGGAAATAGTGGCCCGTGTAAAGAGCAATGATTAAGCTCATTAACATAAATCCCCAACCAGAATTCCATTACTGTAAAGCCAGAAATATTCGCGGCATGAAACTTTCATGAATCAGACCAAACTGCCTTTTTTATGACATAAACCTTTTGTGAACTGCCACTGGCATTAAATGTAATGTGTAGACAAAAACCTTTGCTTGCATTTTACTTTCATGGAGATTTCGTGCATATGAAAATTTCTCCTTTTACAGCTGTTTGGATTGGGCTTATGTTGTCCTACCTTGATCTGGAGGTCAGCTCTTGTCAGCTGCAGATCCCAGACGAGTGCATTGGCCTCCTCCATACCACAGGCCAGCTGCTGCTCGTCTGGGCTGACGGCCAGGCAGTTCACACGGCTCTGATTCCCCTCCAGCTTGATCAGCTCGCTAGAAGCTGACAGCTTCACATAGACCAGGCCCGCATCACTGGCCATCACCAGCGCATCCCGTGGAGTGACGCAGACGTGCGACAGGCTTCCCTTCACGTCCACCTGGAGCTGGCGCTGCACCTTCAGGGAATTAAATGCCAGGACGGCAATCGTGTTGTTGACGTGCACCACCGCTACGACGCGGTCGCCTGCTGGCAGAAAGATCGAAGTGACCTTATTCTCTGTGACGCGGGCCGAACTCAAAACTTTCTGTGAGGCAATGTCACACACAACCACACTCCCATCCTCGCATCCGACGACTGCACACTTGCCCGAGTTGGTGACGGTGAATGCAGAAACGGCACTATTGCCGCTGCAGACGTCCACCGCGCGACCACTTCCCGTCGAGGTCTCCCACACGCAGATCTTGGATTGGGTGACATTGTCCTGGTGGATGACATATTTGTAGTCTCCGGTGATGGCGGCCACGCCCCGCTTGTCAACAAACTTGTGCTGCTGCTGGGAGAGATACTTGGGCGATATGTCCCAGAGCTTGATGTAGGGCGAGACGAAAGAGGCGGAGGCGATGAAGTTGCCATGGTATATGAGGATGGAGATGTCTGTCTGCTGGCCCTCCAGCATGCCAATCCTGAAGCCCTGGGAGAGGTCCCACACCATTATCACATCGTCGTTGCCCCCGGACACCAGGAATTTGTTGCCTCGGGTTACCCGCATACAGCTCACAGACTCATCGTGACCTGGTGACGACAGAAACATTGGAATCAGAGAAATGCCACCAGTGTGAGCTGCAATTAAAGTTCTTCACTTTACAGTGCATGCACCAATGGTAGCAGCTTGTGAAGAGATACAAGTCAACTATAAACATCAACCTATTCAGCATTTATTCTTGGTGACTAGTAGCATTTCCTAAATATCTAAAATACTGGTATGTTGTTGTGCAATGCTGAAATGATTTTGATATTATTTGAAATGATATTATTCACCATCAAGACATGAAGTCAATATAGACACTCACCAAGAACCAAACAATAATTGACTATAATATTCATGGTGTTTCACAGATATTTCTATAAAGACAATTTCAGAATTCATAGAAATGCACAGGTTTTCTTACTCATGAGGCTAATACACTTTCCTGCCTATGCTCAAAACTGTTTCAACAAGCCTTGAAATCTGTTTTTTTTTTTTCTCTCTCTCTCTAGTAAACTGAATATTAATTGAGAAAATAAATGGGGAACAATTCAATGGAATTTCTACAGCTTGATTCTCCATTCTAGTTCTCAGTGGATAAAACGTAATTGACATACCTCTCAGCTCATGTTTCACTTTCTTTGCGATGCAGTCCCAGACATAGATTATTCTGTCAGCAGCCACTACCACCAGGTTTAACTCTTCCTTGATGCATAGACATGTGACTGTGTCACCGGGGACCTTCTCCGTCAGATGGACATTCCATTTGTTGTTCTCTTGGTCATCAGGGCGAACATAGCACTACAGAGAATTGTAAAAAAAAATGTTTAATCTGCTGTTGTAATGTTTGGTAGCTTCATTATGAACTGAGTTAATGTTGCTGATGATTCTGCAATCATTTAGTTGTGGAACTCAAAACAGACATACACACCGACAATGCTCATTTGCAGATATTGCAAAAAGATTACTTATGCTGACATAATTGGTGACACAACATTCGCTCCAGAGACAATTGCTCCAGACTTATTTTCTCCAAGGGTTTAGGGTTAGGGTTAGGGTTGTGATAAGGTTTTAGGTTTAATTTGAGGTGAGGATTAGGATTAGGATTAGGGTTAGGATTATGTTTGTGGGTAGAAATTATGTTTGGCTTAGTGTGTCAATATCTCATGGGGGAAATTGTCACAGGAGCAAATGTCATGAAACTGTCACAATTATAATGTCTTGTTTGTGACTCTTTACTGTGTATGCTTTCAAACTGCTTTGATTCAAAGCAACTTTCTCTCCGAGGAACATTTTGCTCCAGGAAATTTGAAAGCAGAATACTTCTGAAAGATGGCCGAGAACAACTCGTGACCTAAATGTGATACATTCTAAAAGAGGTAGAGGTGAAAAAAGGAGTGTGCGGAATCCAGGTACAGGCTAGCTTGCACACAAGGGAATCATTTAGGTAATTCAAACAAACCAACATCCAATTCTGAATCCCCCCCCCCCCCCACATGATTGAAATATAGAATATTCTGCGACTGACATAACTCCAACTTACAAATATCCCATCTTTCTGACCCCAGGCCATCTGACCACTCTCCGTGCTGGCAAAACAGGTCACCTGCCCCTCGTGAGGTGAAAGGTCGGACACCAGGTCAAAGGTCTCGAGGTCATAGGTCAAGCAGCTGGCCTTTTCAGTCATGACGTGGACAAACTTGTCTCCGTGGGACAGGCAGAGTCCCTTGATTGGCCCGTTAGAAATGGCCAGTGTGCGATTGCAAGATCCAGACTGGATAGAAAACATCTGAAGGTAAGGCAAGAAGAAAAGTATTCCTTGTTAAAGTTCGAATAACTGTTTCCAGAAGTGAAAAAAAAAGAGAATTGGGCAACAATGCCCCATATTTGCTGTAAATGACCAATAATTGCACAGATTTAAATCTCCATTGTAACCTTTACCACTTGGCAGACCAGCCATTATAAAAAAGACTAAAGAAGCAATTACTGCTGACAGAGTGTTGAAGTGTTAAAGCAACAACATGGATAAGGATATGAGGGACTATATAGTTTTAATGACTTATGACATTGTGAAGTTTTGCTAATTTCTGCTAAACAGTTCTCGAACAGTTGATATGAAAATGCTACTGAGTGAGCTGATGTCATAACCATACAATTTTCTATGAATTGTGTACAAGAAATGGACAAAAATCATTTCTGCTCTAAAAATTGAAAAAAAAAAATGGTATTCCTGGCAGAAAAATATTACAATAACAATCAGACTGATATACTAAAATTTGAGACTGGGGCATAAATGCACTTGAAAAAAAAAAGAAAATTTCAAGATTTTGTGTATAAAGTATAATTTGTTCATAGTTATAATGTTGTGCTTATAAAATTTTACTCTTTAATATCAGATTAACTTTCAACTGTTCCGGAATTCCCCTTCAAACTTCCCCAAGCTTTCCAAGTCACCTTAATTTTGTCAGACACACCACACACGATGGTCTGCGAGTTACTGGTCAGTGCAATGGAAGCCTGGTGCCCTTTCTCCTTGTTAGAGTCCCCAGTCCCCTCGCACACAGACATCCTCGACGTGGGATCACCACTCTGCATACTCCAGACCTGGAGGGTCGCCGAGTCCCGTATCCATCCCACAATCCACCTGTTGTCTGCTGAGAAGATCACCTGATCGACTGCTCCACCTGAAAATGGGGAAACCGAGGGTGCATAGACAGAACTATGTGAAAATCTTCACCGAGGCAGTACAATGGCACAGACACTAAAAATCAAAAAGTTTGCACAGCATGTAAATGCTCCATTACAACCATTACCCTAAATTTTAAACTTTTCACTCACGGTAAATGGCAAGACTCTTACCCATTGGGTCTCTTAGTGAGTGCATTAGCTCATCCAGACCCAGCTCCCAGATGTACACGGTCCCCTCCTGGTCCGACGTCGCCAGGAACTTGCCGTCGTTGCTTATTGCCAGATTCAAGATGTTGCCTGAGTATCATAACGGAATTCCAGAAATTTTTCACAATATGTTAATTGGAAGCAGGCACATCTTAATTGCTAAATTGATGACAAATTTTTCAATTGGTATCATATAAACGATACTTAAATTGGCAATATATTTAACAGACTAGACTGCTTGTTTCTCTGTCAATCTGATAACTCTAATTTTGTGCAGATGAAATGAACTTAATACCACCATCTAATCTTTCTACAGTAACGTCAGTGTTGCCAATTTGATGAAGCCGAGATTATAATTTTTGCAGCAGTTAATTTCCTCCAGAACTGTAAGGGTTAATGTGTCTTTCACTCCCCAACATACTGGAAACACATGTGTATTCCCTTGAGAGCATTCTCACCCGCATGCCCAATGAGAGTAGTGCGGAGGGGACCCCCAGGGGTGGGGAAACAGCTGATCTGTGGAACCAGGTAGGGCTGGCTGCTCTCCCGGCACCACTGGTGGCACCCGGACACCAGGCGGCCGATCAGGGACGGGTACTGGGTGGCAAAGTTGCTGAGGCGTCCCAGGAGCTCCACGGCGAGGGGCTGGAGGTTGTTCTTGAACTCCAGGGTGGGTTTGGCCAATCTGCAGGAAAGCAGGCAAAGTGACGATCAAGAATCAAACTCCTTTGATACAGGAGAGATTAACCCATCATGGACCACCTGATTTTGCTACAACACACGTTTCCCATAGATACCTGCCCGAGTATACTAAAGACTAGTTTTCAACGGGTTAAGCTGCCGCTACCTGCAAATACTCCATGCCTTCTTTGAGATTATTACCATAAGTACAACATACATGGTCTCTGTCATAAAGACAAAACTGATAAACAAAGAGAACTCTGATTAACTTTTCCACAGGCAAAGAGTGTCAAGAAAGCTTACCGTAAAAGTCCTTATTTTTGCACTACTAAATTTTTGCACTAAGCGGCTGAAAATATATTCTGGTGTTCTTCAATTTGCTCTCTGTGATTGCTTGCTTGTACATTTTCATCCTATGCACAAACGAAAAGACTAAATTGATATGACATTTCCATGGATGAAAATTGATGTACAGTACTAACTAGCAACCCATTTGAGTGTAAGGCCTGCACAGAAATCTACAAAGATGCACATACGCACAGAATTTTTGTAAATGAATACTACAATTGTAGGACACATACAAATACATGCTCGTACACACCATGTGCTATCACTGTAGTAGGCCTACTAATTATCAGTTGACGAAGAGCACAATTCAACCTGTTCAAAATAAGCACAGAAAATATGTTTTCACAGGTTTTAGAATTCCCGCTTGCCAAAAGCAGTGCAAAGTCTGCAAAAATCAGTGTATTTTTTGTATAATTACAATATTTATGCATTAACAGGAGTCCAATATGAGTGGGTAACTGCCATGCAGTGCTACAAACCTGAGTGTGTCTTGCAGAAGAGCCAGTTGGGAGTGCAGGTCAGGCCCCAGGATGGAGGGGTGGGTCAGTACCCACGACAGCTCCTCAATCAGGTACTGGGTGGAGTTGGCTAGGAAGCAGGTGTGCAGGAACTCAAAGTTACCAAAAGTTTGCTGTAAAGGCAAAGGAGAACCTCTGAGAATGAATACAAATTTTTCTTCATCACATTTTTTGTCAGAGTAACTGAAAATCTTGCATTACAACCTCTTCAATTGATGATTGTGGCAGCCAGGTATGAATGCAAAAGAGATAATTGACCTTCAAAGGCACAAAATATTTGAGTCAATTTCTTGTTCATCACTGCACAATTCTCACATATGTTTACCACAACCATACACCTCTCCACACTGTCAAGTATGACTGCACTCTAGCTTACTGGTAATGACCGGACTCTTTTAATATGAATGAACTTTCTGGTAATTGTTGGAAAGAAAATTGTTGAAGAAACTTACCCAGCAAAGATTTGAGAAGAAATACCTCAGATTCTTGACAAATATCATAAACTACTAAATGGCGCTAATGGAAGTTTGAATGTCATGTGGACTGTGTTCCCAACAAGCTATAAGCTATTTCTCAGGAAAATTTGTGAGTTTAGTGTAAGTGCTTAAAAAAAAAAGGAATTCTAACAGAGTGAAACAATGAGGAATAGAAGGGCTACAGCATCCGTTCTATCCCTACCTCGATGAACCTGGGGATGTCTTGGGCAAAGAGCAGGCAGTAGGGCAGCTCGCTGATCTTCCGACGGTTGAACTCCCTGTCAAAGCGGAGCGGCTGGGAAGCCACTTTGCGATACGCCTGAAGGACTTCGTTCCTCTGGGTCAGAATCAGGGTCTGCAGGGTGCAGAGAAAATTGAGCACAGCAGGCAATGAGGCACATGTATTCTCACATATCTGAATAAAGCAACAGTTTTTAGACACAACTGCAAAAATTTGCTCATGGAAACTTAAGAAAGAAATGGTGCAAAACCAGAAACACCTCAAAATTCTTTTATACTTCCAGATCTTCTCATCTGTGTAACATCAACAATTTCCACAAGCACAAATATCAGAGCATTTCAGTCATCCACTTTGCAATGTTTGTTTGTTTGTTTGCTTGTTTTTTGAATGAGTGCTTGAAAGTTAATTACAAACTTTTGCATACCTTTGGGGTGTCACACCATCTTGCCTGAAAGAAATCAGACAGAATTCTATAGCGCTCTCTGGCCGTCTCCGGGTCATTCAGATATCTGGCTTGGGCAGCTTCTTTGAATTGCCTTTGGAAGGATCACAAACATCATACGGTATTGAATTCAGTTAATGTTTGGGTGTGGGGAACAACAAAATATGATGGAAATTATGCACTGATTTCCAAGTTTCCTGTAAAAATAATCAAATTTCACAAATATCCCTTTGGACAAAGGGAAACATTTCATCTGTCCTGCTAATTAATGCATATAAATCCTATTGGTCATAACTTTAAACACAAAATATAACCATTACAAATCAACATTTACTTTAATGACATTGCCAATTTGACACACAGAAATAAATGATTTTCTCCCTCTAATGCTTTACCACCAGACTAAAGGAATGGGTAGGAGCCATCCTGCCTCCCTACCTGTGGTAGAGGACCATCACTGCCCTCCCGTCAGCCTGCCTCTCCACCAGGTACTCCTCAAGCTCGTACTTGAGCCGCGTCCAGAGCAGGGACGGGATCCTCACCGTGGTCGGGTCAACCGGCGACCAGTACTGGTAGATCTCGTCCAGGACGTCGTCGTCGATGGACAGGATGTCCTCCAGCTCAGCTTCAGCCAGCCCACTCCTGTCAGGGAAGGAGGATTGGGGGAGGGGGATGAATTGTACTTGGTGTTACGTAATCAGAACATATTAGTGAAAGCAGTTACATGGTCATATCATGATAAAAGGCTCACATCCCCCAGTGCCATTATTCCACAATATCAAATAGCAAGGGATCAAGCCACTTTCTCTGCATATCAAACCAAATACAAAACCCAAGTTTTGCCTTTTTCGGAATTTTGCTGAAATGAAATCAATTTCTGGTGACTAAACATCAATTTTTACAGCCCCGGTGGCGACCACCATTAAATGTCGAGCCCTGCATTAGGCATTGTGCAAAATTAGATATGCTGTTCTTGTAATAAGAGTCACCAATAGGACCAATATAAAAACAAAAGGATAGAGTAATATGAAAAATTTCATCTATTCATCTCACGCCATTGTTCTCACCTAGCTGCTGTGATGTAGCCGAGAGCGTGAGAAACAAGACAGCGGCCAAACATTCTCTCCAGCCTCTCAAAGAGCTTCCAGATGGCGGCCCTGACGGTCACGGCCAGATCCTCCTCCCTCACGACAGTGTAGGACTTCCAGCGACGGGCCTCCTCGAATAGGAGCTTGAGGAACAGGGGCTGGGGGCACTGCAGGAAAGCTGGATGTCCGAAGGTAAACCGAATCATAATCATGTTTTGATGAAAAACACAGTCATTTCCACAATGGCGTCGCCTTTGAATTTCATTCTACACCAAACTCTATCCAACTTTGAATATGCAGTAAACCTTGTTCATCCTCCCTTTGCCAGACAAAGATCCATCTCATATATGTCTACTGTGACAAACTTACTTATCTCCGGTACTTGGTATTTCTGTTGCATAAAGACAAAGTATGTGTACTTTATCTTAGGATAAGCCTGTCAAGCTGTTGGTTTACCCGTACGAAGGGCTGGCTTTCATTCACATTATAAGAGCAATATAACTTTCTATTTTTTCTTTTCAAAAAACCATGGCCCGAATTCACAAATGTGGTTTAAATTCAAATCATTGTTTATGCAAATTTCTTCTATGATAATACGACTGACCAAATGAGTATGCCAACAGACGTTCAGTAACAAACACGCGATGATATGTGCATGCCAAAGGTATGCCTATTTCACGCATCAATATTTTAGTCCATGGTCTAAAAATGGAAACCATGGACTGAATTTAAACCACTTTTGTGAATTTGGTCCCATGTGTTGCATTTGCTTGCCTGATTGGCAAGAGGTGTTCACACTTATTGCCGCATGAGCAAAATATGCCATTGATACTGCGTGATGCAGGCAAATACATTTCTTGGTTACTGGTTGCAAGAACCCTACGCTATCTACAATATCTCCACATCTATGGACACAAATCATTTAATACGGAGTACCTACCTCTCTTCAGGATGTTGTTCTGCTCATCTGTGACTCCTCTCCTGATACCCCTCATCCAGTTATGCATGATCTCGTCCCCGGTGCCCTCGGTTAACGGCTCCACTGGGAGGAAGCAATCCTTTTTGCCTAGCAACTGCTCCAGCTTCTGGAGGATGCCGTACATGTCCGGGAGGGTGGAGACCACGATGTGGATCTTGGGTGGAAGATTGCGTGGCAGCCACAGACATCTTGCGAGACACAGATGAGAGAGTAGATAGAAGATGAGTGATTGCATGATAGACTGAAATATATGAAGAGCATTAAAGATATGACACCCTGACTGAGTGGATGGTATAACATCTTCATCTATCAAGTGAAGGAGACCTTGGAATTTCTTGTCCAGGGAGGGAACTTTTAAGATATATTTGGAAATGTCTCCCATTGACTGAGCTTCTTCTACAGAAGTTTGATAACAATCTACTCCTTGATCAGTACTTTTTGTGAGTCCAAACTCAACAATTGCAATTTGGATTTGCGTAATCTGGTTGATGAAACTAAAAGTGTCTGTATCAATTATCAAAACGAAGTATTGTTGGTCGTCATAGCAACAGAAACTACATCCGCTAAACAGAGTACAGATGACACAGAGTGAAGTACCTGTGAGCCCCATGCACACTCTCCAGCTGGTCCAGGGAGTCAAACATGACCAGGAGGTGACGGTCCGACGTGGAAGACACGTGGTGGAGGAGGGAATGGAAGTAGGGAAACATTTCCTTGGGGGTCCTCTTGACGGTCTCGCTGGTGTCCGGCAGCTGGAAGGCTGCGCATATCTGCCGGGAGATGGAGAGGAGGACGTTGATGATGGTGGAGCTCTGCGAGGTGGTGCCGAGGAACCGCGCGACGACCACGCAGGGGAAGTCCAGCCGCTTCGTCGCGTTCTGCTGCACCATGGCCATGATGGAGGTCTTCCCGCTACCGGAGGGGCCGTGAATGGCGACCGGCTTCTGGAGGGTGTCGTCTCTGATCTTCTCAAAGATGGCACCAATGATGTCATCGCAGCCCTGAAAGTTGGTGCATTTGTCGCGGCAGAACTGCGCGTGGTGGGCGACCTCGAGGAACAGCTCGTCCTTGCCGAGCGCGTAGTGCTTGTACGTGCTCTGTGCCATTTTGATGAGGTCGATGGTGTTGTTTGTGATGGCGGCGGCAAACTGATCGAGGTAGGCTCTGTGGTTGCTGTTGGCAGGGTCGATCCCCTTGGAAGACCATCTCACATCAAAGTGGTGTACGTTTTGTGCATCAAGACGATTCAGCACATAGTTCTTTTTGAGGTCTGACAGAAGGACTTGTTCATCAGTTCGGATTTTGCTATCAGCAGTCATGTCACAGAATCTAGGACAAGGAAATTGATTGCATAACATATTACACTGAGACTCTCAATCATGGGTTTATATATTTCAGATTACACAGAACAATTCCACAGTTGTCTGACCTATCCCTTATCCCCTAAGGAGTGTAATGAAACCTCACAAATTGGAAACAATTAAGAGTGATAAGCCACATGTTTACAATCAAAGTGCTACTTAGACATCAATCTACATCTACGAAGCATAGACTACTTCTTACATGCATTCCCAAAGTTTCCAACTGCGTAGTATTAATGGCATGGTATCCAGTCAAATTGAGGTCTAATGCATGTCATGATAGAAAAGAAAGAGGAAATTCATTATCCTTTGCCCAATACCTCTGAATAATTTTTTGATGCAATGCTGTTCTCTCTCTCTCTAAAAAAAAAAAGGTATGGTTACCACAGGGCATGACCCTTTCCCCTTTTGCATTCTGATTCAGTGTGCATCTCACTCACTTTCTGGCATTTCTCTCTCCAAGGTGTTGCTCGAGATCTGTGATGGATCTCGTCACACCCATGCAGTGCTGACTTGGATGACCAGACTCTAGAGCTTCTCTGATCTCAAGTTCTGTCACTGAAGTAAACACAAACAAACAAATAAACACATAAATGGCAAACAAGAAATGACAGTTAATGGAATCATCTTAAAGAGAATGATAAACACACAATATATGCTGGAAATATAACTGGTATCACTCCCGTAGGGTCCTCTCAATCTGCCTGATAATAATAAGTAAACGGTATAAGCCAGGATCAAAATATGATAGGAGAAGATCATTTGGATCAGAGAGAACGATGAATTGTCAAAAGTGCCTATGGCCAGTGGTATCTTGCCTTATTCAAAGATTTTTAACATGAGATTCCATTCACGCCAACTTCAGTTCAAATCTGTCAGACTGCCAAAGAGAACATTTGTAATTAACCCTTACACACCTGATGTAAAGAAAGAGTGCCTCTCAATCGGTGTTATCTTGCCAGCCTGCTCCGCCTCCGTAGCTGCCCGCCTCAGGATTGCACCCAGCTGCTCCGAAATGTCCGACCATCGTTCCCTGGCATCCTCCGAGATGGGCTGGAGGACAAAGACCGGAGGCACCGAGTTATCATCCCTGAGGTACCATGACGAGAGAAGGGCGGTGTCGCTCGCATCGGTGACGTGCTCTTCGAGGAGTCCATACGTGGATGCTCTGATGGTTGCCGGTAGAGGGCAGTATCCGTATCGCTGTCCAAGCAGGAACTGAGAGGGAAGGCATCCAATAAATTATGATTGTAGAATCGCTGATTGTTACATCAATACATCATACATATGTACATGTATGCATGAATTGTGCAAGATACTCCTGCATTTTATGTCACACTGCAAGCTTAGTTTTGGTTACTGTCTCTTACAAAGTGCTCGAAATGTCATCAGTACTTTTGATGAAAAACATACCTCGGGAGATTTCCAGGTACACCACCTTGAAGCAAACATCTGGATGTGAGCCATCCTCTTCCCTCAGCAACAATGACACTTACCTATACATGTTTTCTCAGCATAGCTCAAGAAAAATATGCTACTAACCATCAAACAAAAATTTGCCAACATCTCTAATATACTATCAACAAATGTAATTGCTCCAATTTAAGGACTAAAGATGGAGCATCCTTCTACGATTTGTCCAGTGTGAGCTTAAACTTGGCGCGATCCTATTCCATTACAAAGCAGACCTTGAAATGTTGGGTCAAATGTGCGGAGATACAATGTCGAGAACTACTCCATCTACTGCAATCCCGACAGGTAACTCACCAGGAAGTTTGGGCCCATGGAGATCCGCTGACACTTCTGGATCTCCCGCAGGCAGATCTGCGTGGTGGCGTGGTCGGTGGACGCCTCGTCCCGCACCCCCCACCGCATGTCCACCAGCTGGAAGTCCAGGTCATTATGCTTGCACCACCACCAGAGGGTGTTGTTGACCTCGTTCAGCAGGACGTTCCTCTCTGCCTCCGCATCTACACAACATGAATGAGAACATGAATAGGAACACTCTCTGTCAGTTAATCTCAGAAGTACAACTCTGACTGCAAATTTCACCAAAAGGGAGTAACAGTGGACCAAAGTAACGGTGAGTCTGAGCATGAGATTGCCATGAAATCAGGTTTTATGCAACAGGGCACTGTTGAAAAACTGAAAATACAGTTTGAACCGAATCGATCTGAAAGACACACACAGTAATGTGAATATATATACAAACACACACACACGCACACATCCCATACTGCAACATCTTGGACTTGTTGCCTTCGTTATCAAGCAGTCACAGCACACAAATTCAACCATAACTTTGAGAACTCAAAAACTTTCAAAAAGAGGGTCTGATTTCCCTCAAACTTCATTGCCATGTTCTTAATTCTAACATTTCTACATTCATAATGGAAAACTGAGCAAAGAAAGTGGGATTCCATTGGGATTCGAATCCCAATGGAATCCCATTTTCTTTGCTCAATTTTCCACTAATAAATGATATTCATTTGTGGTCAGTTTTTCTGTTTGCGTTTATTTCTACATTCACTTAAAAAATCAACGGTATGGGGTGAATTCCCATTAAGTGTTCACTATTCACAGAATCTCCATAAATGTGTGTTCCTTGGAGTTTTATGTCATCAACTATCTTGCCCTTTTGCAGACTAACGTAAATTCAATGGAAACTTTGAACTCTCCATGGGCTAAACTGCCATTATGATGGGAAGAATCACATGCCAACAAGCGCTTGTGATTGTCATCCCCACTCACCAACAAACGTGGAGCTGACAAAGATCCTGACGACCTTGGGGGGCAGCTCGGGCACGGAGGTGGATCCAGCGTAGATCTCCTGCTTGATCTTCACCTCCTCCTCATCCATCCCACCGCTGCTGGTCTTGATTACTACCTTGAGTGGGAACACAACAAAACAACTGTGATTTGAATTGATTTGAATCCATCTGAATTGATTTGATCTGATTTGATCTTATGTGATTTGAATTCTGCACTTGCAATGTGCAAGTACTGTATATACTTTATAATCTCATACATAAGCTGAAGAAGAAATACAGAGAGGAAACAAACTGCAAATATATATCGTAATTGTATTCATCAATACATTCCTGGGAGAGAATAATTTCTACAATTTCAAATAATGTCACAAACAAACATACAATGTACTGAAACTAATAAATACTGTACAACTTGAAGAAAACAATAGAGTAGAATCTTGCATATGATTGCTATTATAATGTTATATATAGACCGATACACTTAATTAGTAATACACAATAATAATTACGTCACAATTGATACACAATAGTAAATACATCACTTTGCTAAATCATGCAGGTAATTTACATCAAATCCACTGTTAAAATTCAGTTCATGAATTAGATAAAGTGCGAAATACACACACAGGTACTTTGGCACACAATCTCTTGACAATGCACACAACATGTATCACCTGCATCGCTACACAACTGAAAATTTGAAGTACCCACAGACTACATTCAAATTGCTTCTGTGAATTCTGACCTTTCTCTTCTGAAAAGAAAAAGAAAAAGAAATTGCCTTTTATGGGATGTTTCTTGAGGAAATGTACGAATTTCAATATACCCATCCTACACAACATACATTATAATATAATTGTAACAGTTTAAAAACAATAAGATATTAAAGGACAAGTTCACCTTCATAGACATGTGGGTTGAGTGAATGCAGCAATATTAGTAGAACACATCAGCAAAAGTTTGGGGAAAATCCGACAATCTGTTCAAAAGTTATTCATTTTTGAAGTTTCTGCTCAGGCATGGCTGGATGAAAAGACTACTATAGCTTGTGATGTCACATGTGTACAACGATATAAAGAAAGAATAAAGGAAATTCAACATATTTCCATTTTTCTTGCATAACAAAAGAGCACTCAACTTCTCTCTTTCAGAAGGCAGGGGGAATAATATTACCCTTAACATACGTCAGTAACAAGTCAAAGGAATGTGCACTTTATTCAAAAAGTAAAGTTTTGTGAAATTCTCTTTTTATTTTCCTTGTATCGTTGTACGCATGTGACATCATACACTGTAGTAGTCTTCTCATCCAGCAGTGATTGGGCAGATACTTAAAAAATTCATAACTTTTGAATAGATTGTCCGATTTTCCTCAAACTTTCACTGATGTGTTCTACTACTATTGCTGCATTCTCTCAATCCTTATGTATATGAAGATGGACTTGTCCTTTAACATGCATACATTGTGCACCATAGCATTTATATCCACATTGTACTTGTTGTATTTAATAACATGAGCACTTCTTTTATTCAGAATTATTCAGAATTATCCAAGTTACTACAAACCCATCATATGCCCTCATGCTTATTATTAAAAAGTACAGTGGTATGGTATATTTGCCCAAATGGCAATGGGAAAATATCATTTTGTTGTGCCTCGTTTTGATTTAAAGAAACACAAAGTGCAAAATCTGCAAAAAAGTGCTCAAGCACACTCTTTCCACTCCCCTGTGTATGACTCCCAAATATTTTCTCAGAAGAGACGTATAGCTCACCTCATAAATTACAAAGTCAGACAAACAAAATTGGGCATGACCTTCCTGGCCAAAATTTCCCTTTGCAGCTAAACACTGTACATGGCTTTGTCACATACATTGGCCATCATAAGAGTATATTAGTTTTATGTAGACCCTGTGTACAACAGTGTATGATCATGGTAAAACACTGTCAACTCAATTAAATATTTCCTTTTCCTTTTTTGATATACTGTAGTCTATGGGAGAGTGTGACAAACCATCAACCTCATAGCGAGGCTATAGATACAATTGTAGAATCATTTTTGAGACCAAAATTATGATTATCAAACAACCAAAAATATAATCACTCAAATATGAAACACATACTGTACACATCCATGCCAGCAGCATCCATTTCCATATAGAGGATGCGTTCTTTACGAATGTTTTGTTATTTTTCTTTGCAATTGACACACAGCTGATTAAATTCACCATTACAAAGGTTTGTACTTACATAACAAATATAAATTCAACACAAATTTCAGGTGACTTTGTGCAAGAATTGCTCAATCACTGTTTTCACACACAGAGGTTTTCAGTCCTTAAAACAAGCTTTGAAGCCCTAATGGCTGTTAGTGTTTGAAACAATTAGAGTCAACACGGCCCAGCTATACTATACACCTTGTAAAAGGTATTGTTTGGTATGTCGGACAGAGTATCACCATAACACTTCCTGAATCCCATTGGCATTTATAGCAGTCTTGTACAAGTTCATCAGACTTGAGTTTGTGTCCAGGATTCATCACTATCATCAAATCATCACAACTATTTTTACAGCAAAACTTTCAAACACATGCAGTTTTGTGAATTACATTTGTACCTGATGAAATTTCGAAGTGTATTGAAAGACCACAAACATTTGACGCATTCCACTTTCGCAAATTGCCACTGGTATTCAATGCATTGTGTAGACAAACACTCACATGAATCTTGGCTTCTCGCAAAAGTTGCAAAAGTTTCATGCACGCAAAAATTTCTGATTTTACAGTACATGTATATTCAAGACTTACTTGTGACATTGCAAGCACAACTAGCTAAAACAAGCCTGGGTAGTGACTCTAACAAATCATCACTAAGAATCATCAAACGCGTCAATCAAATAATTATTAAACACAAGCACACACATCCAGTAAACTGTTCTTATTTTAGGATACCAAAGTCAGATTGGCAAAATTGAAGTAAATATATAAAGAGATGTACACCTTTGTAATCAACTCATTGTCATCATATCAAAATACATGCTGAAATCATATAAAACAAATAACAAGAAAATATCGCAAACATTGCATGAATCGCAACTGGTTTTTGTGACTCAGAAATGACAGAGCTGCTACCTGAGTGAAAATATTGACTTCGAGCCAGGCTGATCAGTCGCTGAATTGCTTCCTCTGGATTGCGACACTGTGTTCAGCACGGGAAGGCAAAAGTTACAACGATGGGTGCATGACAGAATGAAACCAAGCAGGAAATTCACCGGGCTTATACACAGGTCTAACAGGAAATGCTTCATGAAGGTAACATGGGGCAGAGACTAATTCAGTTTTAAAAAAAAGAGCATCTCAAAAACGCCATGTGCGCTAATCACCTTCCAACAGAGGATTGACGTCTGTACTAATGTCATACAGGTACCACAAAAACACTTGCCTTTTACGTGATATTGGTGTAAACGCTTCAGTATATGAGGCATACACCCACCCACACGCCAACGGTATCTTTTGTCTTTTGCTCGACCATTTATTACCCACCTTTCTCTGCACTAATCATTGAACACTAGTCCAATCAGGGATTTAAACGTCACTCTTACCAGAGCGGAATGCATCCATTATATTCTCTCTTTTTCTTTCTTTAAACCATGCTTGGGAGCAATCAACGGCACAACTTACAGAATATTGTCCATGAACCCTTCAGTCTTTTGTATAATTGGGTGCATGATTGAAATTGTCTGTATTTGCACTGTTCCGCTCTCGCTCACTCTACCCTCCCCCTCTCTCTGTATAATATCTATCTATCTACAATGTATCTCTGTATTGCCTTTCAATAAGTTTGTACATCCTATGCAGGACTTTATAACTGCCATACATTGTACAGCATTGTGTTCACAAGTGATGCGTGTAAGTACTATATTTTGTAAAAAAAATCACACGAATGTTCAAATATATGTGTGTGAACAAACACTTTACATACAAACATATACATTGTAAATGATGCTGACAAATCCAGTTAGAGTTGATAAAGAAGATTCATTCCAGGATTTTGTCATATATGTATGGATGAAATACTGTAGGTGTGGCAAAACACATCAGCTAAGTGAAGTACACTGTATGATCTGTGCTTGAAAGATTCAAAATAGGTAATGTTTACAAGAGATTGGCACTGATAATACACATCAGCTCTACATGTGTGTATCAGCTCTGTTTTGATAATCAAAATCAACAGACTTAACTTTGTACTGTAATCTTTTTTTACTTATTTTCCTTCAGATTACTTTTTACAAATGCTTGAATTTTTCAACTTTCCTGACTTTGATATTTATACAAATCATGGAAGTGCAGAATTGGAGGGCCTAGAGAAGGCTAACTTTTCCCCTCCCCAACACTCAAACATAGACATAATCAAATCTGTAATTTTGGCTAAAACAAACAAACAAACAAACAAACAAACAAACAAATAAAAAGGAAAAAATTTTGGCTGAAAGAAAATTCTGAAAAACCCCAGAAAACTCAGGATTTGTAATGCCCAATCTGTATGACCAAAATACTTCCCCCGTTTTATTTTATTTTGTTTTGTTTTTATTTACCAGGACTAATGTAATCTGCAAAGATAAAGCTAGTAAGCTTATATATACAATATATACATATGTATAGCAGGGTAACATGCCACAGTTGTCACATGTCCATCAATCCTGATATTGAAGCTTGGAAATACACTGAATCACTTACAAAGCATATGACCTGTACTGGACTTAGGAGGTATAATGTATTTCTTCATGCACCTAGAAAACACTAGCAAACCTGCCTTTGTGATACTTGAATGACAGCATTTCTTTGATTCTATAGGCTATGTACTTCCTTTTTAATACAGAGAACACAGTGCGACAAAATGTGCATCAACCACACAGCAGTCAGGCACCTGTCCTGCAGCCTGTGGCTAGCAGCCAAGGACTTTTTTTTTTCTCTCATGGCCAATGGGGGGGTCTCTTCAATTGTGTGTACGAGGATGCCATTCTCATTCTCTAGCAGTGCCAGGTTGTTTTGGGCCATTCATTACATCTACCTACAAGCAGTTAGAACCCGTTCGATTTTCAGCACACACGTTCCCAACGAGAACATCATGAACTCATGGCTCGGCCCCCAGACGGTCTGATTTTCGCAGCGGATGTCGTCATCCATCCTACACTCAAGGAGACCACGAAATCCCCCATGGACACATTTTCGAATCCCATAATGATCGTGACAGAGAACATGAGCATGCGCAATTTCTTCACATGACATCATCGTGTCGCAGTCCACTGTGTGGACACGAATATCAAAAAGTCTTAAATACCTGACAATCACACACATACACACACTTTATATTCATCATATCATATAAATTAGAACAAGTAGTTAACCCCTTGAGGACAAGTTGCGAGTATATTCGGACAAGCATCTAGATGGGAAATGTGTGTTGTAGCAAAATCAAACTGTCCTCAACGGGTTAAAAGATGCAAGATGTACAGGGGCCTTTCACTCTCAAGCTTTTATTTTTCTATCCTTCTTCTTCTCTTTTCTATTTTTCTTTCTCTTTCTCCCCTCCATCAATTCCATCTGTTCATTTTCTTTTCTTCTCCTTCTGCTCCTTCTTCTAGTTTCTTTCCCTTTTACTCCCAACTTTTTTACTACAGTAAAACCAGAAACAATTGCAGCATGAAACTTTTGCAAATACTGTATACGCCATATATTTTGCGAGTTTAAATTTTCGTGAATCAAGACTTCCCGACAATTTCGCGAGTGGTTAAATTCGCGATCGTGGAGTCATGTACTGAATGGAGAAATGTTAATGCGTATGTCACATTCATATCGGTATTAGAGTCAATATTTTCGCGCGTTTTTAATTTCGCGAATAGCAGCTGACTCGCAAAATTCGCGAAAATAAAAACCTCGCGAGATATTCGGCCTATACAGTAGGAGCCGATGGCCTGTCTTGTTGCCATGAAACTTTTGCCAATTGCTGACCATGAAAAACTTACGGCACATGACAGCTACCAGTAATACAGGGATCTGTTGAACACACACTGCTGGTTGATATACAAACGTAAAACACAAAACAAAACTGAATTTGCACTCCTTAACATGCATAATTTTGTTTTGTTTTGTTTTGTTTTGTTTTGTTTTGTTTTGTTTTGTTTTGTTTTGTTTTGTTTTGTTTTGTTTTGCTTTGTTTGTATTGTTTTATTGCTTTTGTTTGGTTTTGTTTGGTTTGGTTTGGTTTGGTTTGGTTGGTGCTTTTTTTAAGCACACAACTAATGCACATGACAAGTAGACATTGTACTTGTATGGTGTAAGTACAGCATTGTACTGGCATTCAAGTTGCAATGTACAGACCAAACTTAAGTGAAACTTGGCTTATTGGGTCATTCCATGGGGTTGGGTCTTCTCTAGATTTTCATGTTGTGTGGGGAATAAAAGTCATATTCTGAAAAATTTATCAAATAATTGTCCGTGGTTTGCAGTTATTCTTGGAGAGAAATGTGTGAAGAATTATTTGATGAAAAAAAAACAAGCTTGTGTACAATGTATTTTGTCTATGACTGTTTCACTAATGATGTCCCATGGTTTTTTGTGGTTTATGTTGTGACATAAATATATGCCATTTTCATGGCAATGTAAAACAGGAATATACAACCTTTCAGCATTATGCCTATCATAATTAAGAGAGGCAAGGTGACTTCTACAAAGACTATAAGGCACATAAACATTTGTAACAAAATAAGAGCACCAGAGCATCTTCAAGCAACCTCATACCTATGTTACAAACGATGTCCATGGCAATTTTTGCTGTAACATAGGTATAGCATGGTTTTACATACACTTCCAATCATAATATGATTAGAAACTTTATTTCTATAATGAGATTTATATTTCAGGATTATTCTTATCCAAAAATTAGCATCAAAATCCTCCAAATAAACGAGAAAATACGGAACATATCACTGTACTTCAGTGCGATGTCCGGCCTCTTCGTGTAACGTAGGTAAGGAAAGACGCGTCTCGCGATAAAAAGAAGAGCTACTAACTTCAGCAATCGTATTCATGTCACTGGAAGTCCTCCCCCAACGGCAGAAAAACTACTCACAGCCAATATACACCTACCTGGACAGCGCAAGATCTGTTTTTCTGCCGTTGTCCATGTAACGTAGGTACAGGAGTTTTAATGTTTCTGATGTCAATTGGTAAGCTTTTACGCTATTTTACAAAAATAATAACATTTGTCATATTCTGTAACTCTATTAGAGGAAAAAAAACGACATCTAAACCTCTGAACTGGCCAAAAATACTGTGGACGATGATACTGTAGTCCCACATACTGAGATATTTGTTACAGGTTCATGTTCATAATTTTGATTGCCAAATTTTCCGTCCATGCCGGTCTCTGCAAAAGGAGCATATATTCCTCTCTTAGAAAACCATACAAAAGTATATCAGTGTATCTTCACTGCAAAATAAAATTGTTTTACCTCCAGATTATTGTGAATTTTTGGACCCTTTTGTCATTAGGTATCTACCAAGGTAGACATGCTAGAGTTAGTATTAATCACTATATACTAGTTGGAAAACGTAGATGTCCAGACTGCATCTGAACTAGAGAAATAGAGTTTGCCTTATTTTGCTGGTGATATTGAGGGAACTAGGAGCTGTGAAATTCTTTCTCTTTAACAGATTTACTTTGAAAATGTCAATGTTTTCCTTCCAAGATTTCACTGACCTGTTAGATGCTCTGATGAAGTTGTGAACATTTCACAAGGATTCACCATTTCCATTCCATGTTCACCCACTGTGAAGTCCCAAAGCTAAAATGCCAGTGTCCTATTCAGTTTGGGTGGGTAGTGGGTAGGAAAGGCTTCAATAAAATTATGAACCCCAATCAAAATTGGACTATTATTGCTCTACACTATCATTCAAAAAGAGGGCGACAATTTCAATGGGGGATGAATATAAAATAGGGCCTAGTATTATTTTGGGAATCTATTAAGGACCATAACCGTAACCGTAACCGTAACCCTGACCCTAGCCCTAACCTTAGCTAGGACACTGGGGGCAGCGACCTGCCCTTCCTACAGTGTAGCTTGCATCCGAAAACAAGTTTTTAGCATAGAGTATGAAAATGATATTTTCCTATGTTTTACATGCTATATTATTATTATTGATATTTACATCATTTTAAGCATAACCCATTTTTTTTTTCTTCAATTTTGGTGGGAAGTACACATGGAACTCTATTGCTAATGGGTATGCCAAGAGGTAGAAATGTAAGCAAAATTGTTAAAATTATTTAATTCCATTCATAAACACACAGATACATCAATAGGAATATATAGTCAACCCTGACAAAAATTTTCTTTTAATTTTTTTATTCTATTTCTATTTACACCGAGGGCTAAATGGACATTGGACAAAAGAGCAGAAATTAATTTCAAACAAAGAACATGGAGAAGACAATAAGACTTGTCTGATTTCTCTTTATTAGTTTTCTTAGTTAGTTGACAACTAGTTGATGATGTTGTTAGTGTATATTAGGTCAAATTGTGTAAAGCTTCACTTTCTTCTTCTTCTGATTAAGTCTGCCTTCTTTCATATCAGAGATACAAAGAATTGAAGTCTGTGTAACATAGGTATTGTTCCACAGGTGTGCAGTAGATATAATTCCAAAGAACTGTTACAATAGTGTTATTTGTGGGAACATACATAAAGTCTATATGTGTAGGTTTTAACATCTCACACCACAATAAAGGAAACCAGTTGATATGTCGTAGTGTACCTATGTTACAAAGACATACTGTCCGTGTAACATAGGTAGTACACCGTGGGCAAGGTTGTTGTCTGAAAACCCCTGATTATAACAATAAAATCATGTTTTCACTTGAATACCCATACAAATCACTTGCTTCAATTGTGGTGCTTTTAAGAATATTGTCATTGTGTCACTCTTGATGGAAAAGTTAAACCTTTGATTGAAATTGTTAATGGTTTGTAGAAAAAAACATATTAATAAAAGTGGCTTGCAGTTGACATCAGAACATACAATCTTACTAATAATGATCTCATGCGCCTGTTAAATAACATGTTGATGTGCTATGGACGAAAAAACGTGAATGTGTTCATTGTTATCATTTCAGAACACAAAATGATGAAGGATGTCAACAAATGAAGTCCGTGTAACATAGGTATTTTGCCATACCTGTTTACCCATGCTGACTGAAAGTGTGCGAAGTAATAAACAGATTTCTAGGGGAATATGTTGAAGAATGGGAGTAACAAATCAGGGGGAAAAAGGAAATTTCAATTTACCCAACTTGAATTTTCAACTTGTATGTCACAATTTCAGTCCCAACCCCATGGAATTACCCTATTGCAAAATCCATGAAAGGTCAATTCAATTCAATTCAATTCAATCATATATTGTCTGATTTAAAAAATACAGAAAATCTCCTCCACTGGCAAGATAACAGAGCATAACACGACAAGAATAACAAACAGATCACATATGAAAAAAAAAAAATAACTGATAATCAATTAACAATTTGATACATCATCAAACGATATATATCGTAACTAATTAAACTGAAATACTAATGAAATGAAGAGGTATGTTTGAGACTATAAAAATAGAACATTAAAATATACTATTGATGCACTGAATCTTTTCAACATGCTGACATCTGACTATGACAAATATATCAAAAATGCAAAGTCATAAATACAAAATTGCACAGGCCCTAAAAATATGATGGGAATGAAACATGTGTGGTGTACATAATGTACATTATACAGAAACCCAGGGATTATTATTATTATTATTTTATTTGGCTTTCAATCACAAATACATTTTTCGAAATCAGAAAATTGTACATTGGAGTGGTAAGGGGGCACCAGGTTGGGTAGCCCGGGTCTGGAAAGAGCCAACTAAATGACTTAGGCCCTCAGGCCATCCTCCCCAACCCACCTGGTGCACTCAAAACAGTCAGTTTACAATATAAAAAATACAAATTTCATCAACAGGCATACATAAAAAACAAAAACAAAACAACTGTTTCTTTGTAAGTGTCAATTTGAGATATGTGAACCTACCAATCTTTCTTATTCCATTCAGATATCAGAGGTCATTTTCTAAATAAAATACTAATTTTCCCCCATACATATAAATACGTGTGCATGCATACATATATTTTCATGCATACATGTGAAAACATGTCACATGTGTGCCCAAGAAGAGCAGGAATAAGAAGAAAAGAATAGAAGTGGAAAAGGATGGGGAGGGTTCCATAGAACAGCTGCCTCGATGGGCACACATTGTAATACAGTGTTGTTATGCAAATATGCATGCACACGTATGCATGCATATTTGCATGCATACGTGTATTTTCATGCATACGTGTGCATGCATACATATATTTTCATGCATACATGTGAAAATTTCTGGTTTTACAGTACTCTCTTGAGTATTATCAGCATTCTTTATATACAAAAGAAAAAAGAAAAAGTGCAATTATAATGGATGATCATGTCACGGAATGGGCATGACAATTTGATGCTACAGTGTACATGTACATGTGTATACATTAATTGACACATGAAATAATGAGTCAGGAAAAGCGCACACTCTGGAAAAAAGTGAACTGAAAAAAAGAGGCTAGCTGAAGTACAGGGTCTATTCAAGCATTTAATCTTTACCATGCCGTGCTAGTTGTGCAATGAAAGGGACAAAACACAGGATGTAAACCACCGGAGCAACAACAATGAAGTGGTTATCAGATTAAGCTGAAATTGAATACGTTCTATTAACACATTCTGTCTATAATCAATGCCAACTTTCAAAGCCTTAGCATTATCCTTTCAAAAGTTATTAGACTTGAAAGTGAGGAGTGTGTAAAGGATTTTAAGGAATAATGAAGAGACTCTAAGACATACAATGTACATGTACATGTACCTGATCATTCTATTTTCCCCAAAAAAAGGGTTGTAAGAAAACTGCTGACAATACACTTTCCCGTTCATGTTACGATCCCAAATAAAAGAATAATGTAGACGAAAGATAGCTCTTTCAGAAAATATGAAAAAGTCAAGATTGATTCAGTTGACCCATTTCACCATGTTTGAGTCCTCACATAAAATCAAGTGGTGTGACTTTTTGTTCGTTTTGTGATGCATGGTCACATAATTATTATACTTATGACTAGAACCAAAGCAGATGTTTCACACTGTTTGTACTGATGCAATTACTTTTTAAAGGAGCCTCATATCATGTGACAGAAATTAATTAAACAAGGCAATTGTTTGTGAGCTTTCTGAAATAACACTAGACACAAGCATGAGGAAATGACTGTTACTGGTCAATGGACAAAACTATACTATTCAATTGTTGTATAAAATATGGTTTATATTCATACCCGTGTGGGATGCTGCTGGCACTAACTGGCAAATACAGTACCAGGTATCGACATAAGTGGTGGCTCGGCAGCCCAGGTCACTATAAAAAATTGGTGTGGGGCAACCAAACTTATCTTTCGGTGGCCCGATTGGGCAGTTTAGATTCAAAATGGATTGTTACTTACTTTCATTTTGGACCACTTCATATCTTTCTTTCAGACCACCAAAATTTCACACATAGATATTTTTTGAGCCACCAGAAAAAGAAAGTTAGTGTTGAGCCATGTACACAATGTACCAACAGTACCTGTGAGCCGTGTGTATGTTGCCTGGAATCAACCGGCAAATATACTGACATTACCATAGCACTTGTGAACTGGCGGTGCACCAGTGCTTGACCCACACACACGCATACACACACACATGCACACGTGTGCACACATATATGGTGCATGCACTAAACTAACTCACTTGACTAACTTTTTTTTTTCCACAAAGATATTCTATGCACTTATCAACATTCAGGTAGAAATAAATGTCACATCATATGATACATAAAACAGGAAAGGCAGATACAAACATTCTGAAATAATATGAATACTATTCCAGTTAACATTGAAGACAAATCCTTCAATTTTTTTTTCAGACATACAAAATGTATATTCATTTACTTTCTATGCTTTCTTTAAATGATGACAAAATTGGCAAAAATCTAATGATTTTTTTTTTATATTCCTGGCAAAGTACTTTGCATACAATTAAACCACATTGTACACGTAACACTTGGTTTTCTGTAGAAAAAAAAAGTTACATTTATTGTGACATTTATTTGTAAAATGTGACATTTATTTGTAAAATCGCATTATAATTCCAGACACGATTTTCGTAATGGAATAATCGACGTCTTTCGCATCTTGTCCTTGCACCAGAATCACAATTCATACCTACCATTCACCATACACATTCCTACCGAGCGGACAACAAAAAGAAAAAAAAAAACGGCAAATGAGGTAAAATATCTAAACATGAACATTTCGAACAGTTCATGTAATAAAATCTTTAATCTTATGATAAATTGACAGATCTTCTAAAGTAGCATTTTTTACATTTTTGTGTCACATTTTTCGCGATTTCGGTCCATACACTCTACACGGTGAGGATAGTCTACTAAGTCCCGCCCGTATTGAATGTCATTAGTACTAGTACGCAGAAATGTATGCAAATGTTGTGTGCAAATGTGCGCTAATCCGGAATTACCATACTGTCTGGTAATACCATATGGTTGGGTACGGCACATGTACATATGTAGCCACCCTAACATTCAACCAGTGATTGTAATGTCAAAACTGACTGTAAATCGGCTAAAAATGTACACTGTACTCATATTGTGGAGAAAACTCTACAGATTCTGATGCTGTTCTCAAAATTAAAATTTGAGGTCGCCTTACAAGAATATTGCCACGAGTTGCGCGCGGTGTACGTTTCCTCTCGCTCATTGTATCTGATTTTCGCCTCACCAACGTTAAAATTACTGCAGGTTCAGATCCCGATCTCACACACTCATTTTTTATTCCACCGGCAGAAATATTGTTGTCATATTGCATTGACGCATTCCAGGGCATAGACCTGTGAAATTTTTAGAAAACTGGCTAAATGCCAAATTGAAAACTCAAGAAAATCAAAAATTTGAGCAATTTGATGCCTGTTTCCACCTTTTTTCTCAACGGCAAATCAAACCAATGCATGTTTTCTGCGTATTGCGCCTATCTTACCGCGTACTTTTGTCTTGCTTTACGTGCAAGCTGCAAATTTATACGGCTATGGCGATATGGGGCATGGTGGCGAGATGTGGCTTAACTACCATACCTGTATATTACCGACTAGCCCGACCAGTCGCTGTGTGGGTCGCATTTTTACAGCGACTGGGCTGTGTATGTACAGCTGTAATTCATTACCTGGCCTGAGAAACCTGAGCTACACAGAACGACTGAGGAAACTGGGTCTCTCAACATTGTCATTTAGGAGACGCAGAGCAGATATGATCCAGACGTTTAAGGTAACTGAAGATCTTGATTTGCATAGCTCAGATTTCTTCTAGCAATATTCCAGGACGAGAGGTCACATACAGTGTACTTAAGCTCAGAAAAATCAACACAAACTCAAATGTAAGCCTAGGCAAAGGAACTTCTCTCACCGAGTAGTTAACTTGTGGAACAGCCTACCACCTGAAGTCATCAACAACAGCAGTATTAATACCTTCAAATCAAATCTTGAGAAGTCATGGAAACATAAATTCAACTGTTAAATTTATGACCCGCATACGTACCAAATACTCCTGCCCTACGCATGCAAATAGTACAGTGCAAATAACACTTGCAGCAAGTCTCAGGAGGATGCAGAGGGGCAATTAAATCTAGTAGTATAATATGCCCAACATCAAGGTAAATCAAGGCACAAAAAAATACTGACTTTTTAAATTTTTATTTTTAATCTCTAGTCTACTCTGTCTATAGAGTAACTGCGTCAGTAAGCGGCCGTGCAGCCGTTCGCGGCAGGTACAACATACACGGTAACATACAGCTAAACACAGCATTGCACTGTTACATGCACACTACACATATACTGCTAACACACTAGCAATCAACAAAAACCAACCGATAAAATGGGCACGATCTCTGACGAAAGTGAAATTTTCTCACCTAAATGACAACATATCACATCCGAAATGAAATTTTCGGTACTTCTTAACATAACAGTTAAGAAACAATGGTCCAAGAAACTGGATTTTTTGTCGTTTTCTCGATGTTCATGGATTTTGAAAACATATCCTCACGTAAAATAGAATTTTCGCGAGCCGATGTGGGCCGCCATTTTTTTCAGAAAGTGGATGTTACCATCGAAAAAAAATGAGAAAAACACAAGAAAGACATCAACAACACCGCCAGAAGTGCGATCTTGTTTGCGGCCAATGCATGTGCGCACGCTATTTTCACGTGCTTTCGCAATGGGAATTGGCGCTTACGCAATGTTCGCAAGACATGTGAAGGCGTTCAGCTAAAGATCGCGGAGCACGTGCGTATTGCATAGGGATTGTACATCGTGCCGCAAGCAGAAATACTACGTCATATATCGCCCTTATCGGCGAAAATTGTGCCGGGTTTTGCCCTGGTAAATCATGAAAACTGCGTTGGTCAATGGTAAATTTCTTTCATGAAAACAATTGCATTAATGAATAATCTTGTCTATGATATATGAAATTGTTGAAAATAATTTGCCTGATTTGTTTACAAGTTGGAAAAACTCTTAACAATGCTTGAACTGCCGCAAACGGGATATTTTACTCTATGTATGTCAGATCCAAATCTACCAAATCAACGCATCATCCCAGCAAATCACATCAGCAAGGACCTTAAGTTTCTTAGTAGACTCTTTCAATATATTGCAAGCAAGTATGAAATGGTGCAAGACGGGTTCTCAAACCCTTACCAAAAATATGTCACATTATCATTTGACCAAATATGCCAAAAAGGTTAAGATTTAGCAATACTAAACAATGGTCCAAGAAACTGGATTTTTTGTCGTTTTCTCGATGTTCATGGATTTTGAAAACATATCCTCACGTAAAATAGAATTTTCGCGAGCCGATGTGGGCCGCCATTTTTTTCAGAAAGTGGATGTTACCATTGAAAAAAAATGAGAAAAACACAAGAAAGACATCAACAACACCGCCAGAAGTGCGATCTTGTTTGCGGCCAATGCATGTGCGCACGCTATTTTCACGTGCTTTCGCAATGGGAATTGGCGCTTACGCAATGGGAATTGGCGCTTACGCAATGTTCGCAAGACATGTGAAGGCGTTCAGCTAAAGATCGCGGAGCACGCGCGTATTGCATAGGGATTGTACATCGTGCCGCAAGCAGAAATACTACGTCATATATCGCCCTTATCGGCGAAAATTGTGCCGGGTTTTGCCCTGGTAAATCATGAAAACTGCGTTGGTCAATGGTAAATTTCTTTCATGAAAACAATTGCGTTAATGAATAATCTTGTCTATGATATATGAAATTGTTGAAAATAATTTGCCTGATTTGTTTACAAGTTGGAAAAACTCTTAACAATGCTTGAACTGCCGCAAACGGGATATTTTACTCTATGTATATCAGATCCAAATCTACCAAATCAACGCATCATCCCAGCAAATCACATCAGCAAGGACCTTAAGTTTCTTAGTAGACTCTTTCAATATATTGCAAGCAAGTATGAAATGGTGCAAGACGGGTTCTCAAACCCTTACCAAAAGTATGTCACATTATCATTTGACCAAATATGCCAAAAGAACTAGTTCGTGTGCATTGCGCGGCCGGGGAGATGCGCGGCAGCAGTGCAGGCGGGCAGCGGGCATTGGCAAACTAGGCCACGGGCGCCACCGGGCGTCTTTGGAACAGCTTGTCGGCAAGCCCCTGGATCACTCGCCTCTGCGCGAGGGGGATCGCGCTGGAGGGGGAAGAAATTTAGTACTCAGGTAATCGTGGCTTACCAAACATTCAGTCTGTCGGTTTCTAAGCAGCGATAACTGAAGAGTAACACGTTCCCATAGTGCTCATATGAAATTGTCAAAAGTTAGAATATGCGTGAAAGTAGCAAAACTTTGGCACTTCTTTCCTGGTTGAGCTGAGTGCAGTTGTTGTTGTATCTCGTTGCATTAGAAACGTCCAGTCGTTTTCGTGCATTTATTTGTCTCGCGCATGTATAGTTCGACAATATTACACACGAAGTCCTACTAGCAGCCAACTGAACAACTGATAACAAAGCTAGCTCTACTCTGTTGCCTATTTTAAGAGGAGTATTTGTCTGCTTTTAAAAACAAATTTTTAACAATATTGTGAACTTGAAAACATTAATACAGTTTTATAAATGATTTATATAATATATAAAACTAAAATTTAAGGTATAAAAATTAGCAGTGGTGTCTTTATACATCGATTATCTTAAATCCTAATACCGCAATAGTACATTAACCGTACCGTGCCCATTTCACTTTTTACTTGCTTGCTGCGGATCGGATCGGACACCGAACCTCTGCTAAATGATAGTTGAAGAAGACCGTGTCAAACGGTAATTTGTTGAGATGGAAGCTCTAATACCAGTCATTAATAAACTTCAAGATGTCTTTAACACTGTTGGAACCGATGTTATCCAGTTGCCGCAAATAGTAGTCGTTGGAAATCAGGTAAATATTGATTGAGAGATCTTTGCATTTTGTTTCTTCCATTCATTTTTACACTGCATTAGCCATTGGCACTGGTGTGTACAGCACGCACAGTGCAGTCTAGGTCAAGTAAATTTACGTAGGGGGGCCTACAATGCAATGGCAATGAAGTGTGGTGATGTGTGTGGTGCAGTAGTAGCCTAGCCCGATGTTCACAATGATGTAGCCCGATCCGACCAGACAGACGTACCGTTAGTGCACCAGTTTTCAACAGGACCCAGATTTCGACACCCAGCAGATAATTCTTATAAAATTTTATACTCAAAACAAACGTCTGACTTCAGCAATCAACCAAGTTATCAATCACATTTCTAGTCTTATATAGAGTTCTAAACACCGTTTGACACTTGTCATCATAATCCGACGGTAGAATATTTAGGAGAAAAGCAACACAGTGTCAGCAGAAATGTGAATGTCAGCCATTTTTAGGGGTTCAAAACAATATGACGCATTTTGTATACATCGCCGTAAAATTAAATTCACCCGTGTCGGTTATCTTGCTTTAGTATCAGTTTGTTTGCCAGATCTTGATGTTAGATTTCATAATCGTCTTTAGTAATATCATGGCTGAATTTGTGATAAATGAGCAAACTTGTAGAAAGAGTTGGCTTTGAGAATGTGGCACCAGATTTCGACATTCCCATATCAAGACACGTTATCAGAGGAAACAACAAGTTCTTGCGCCGGTATGATTGCTAGTTTGCGTCCACAATGCAGTGTACGCGTACTGTACGCGCCATGTGATTTCTGTGTGATGCGCGCTGTGATTGTGTCGAAAAATGATGCTGGGTGTCGAAATCTGATGCCAGCGACGGCGTGACGGAAATCGCTAAAATTGATCACGAGTGCATTCAAATTGGACTTCACTTAAGGCATATTATTATTGGCCTTTGTAGCTCAACTTCATGTCGAAATTCCAAGGTAAAACGGTGCAGTATTGATGGTAAACAAGGAAATGTGCTAAAGTGTCGAAAACCGGTACCCTTACTGTACAGACGGGGCCTCAGGCAGACGGGGCCTCACCATCAAAGTGGGGAACCACAACACAACTACAAAACTTATAACAATTTAAACATTACTTATAGATGCTACTCACGTAAAGTGCATGCTCATGTTACAGAAGGTACAAAATACGTTTAAAGTCCGTTGAACAAAAAAAATGCACTTTCTAGGCTAGGGCAATCCCCAACCGTCGGGGTTCATCGTTGCAGAATTCAAAATGGTGCATTGACCACTCAGAAAATGCAAATTATGCGTGGGTGTGCGTGGCTGGAAGGGCAGCGATCTACTGCATGCGTGCGCTCTTTGGTAGCAGCAAGGTCGACAGCGTGACCTTTAAAAGTGCATTCCTGATTGCGTGAACTCCCGATTATCAGATGTACCGTTCGCATGCGCACATGCTGCATATAATCTTAATTTTTCGGTAAGTTGTTAAATGTTTATGTCAATATCGATAACATAGCTATGTAGTGTCATTAATGAAGATTATATTTAATGAGTTTAAGGTGACAAAAAATGATGTCAAGTATCTAAACTCAAAGCGATCGTAAAGCGATCGCTGAGCTTTCTTTATGTAGCGGGCAGTCAAAATTTTGGACTGCTTTGTGGTCGAATTATGGACAGCTTGCTTTACAATGACAATCAGTACACGTAGAAGAATCCCCATAGAAAGCCGTGACCAGATAGCTGGGCCGCTGATTGGCTGATCGCCTGGCCGTCCGCTTCACCACACAGCGCAGTGAGCGAGATTTACTACTCTGTGGATTGGTGTGGTGTACACAATGCGTTACACTCAACATGCGTGCTCGCCGTCATAATATCGTTTTATGTAGCAGCCATGTATGGCGGTGAGCTCGGCTGAAGAGCTCCCGAGTACACGTACTGTAACACTACACAAACCACACAATATGGCGACCAATATGCATTGTGGTGTTGAGCTTCTTATGTGTGTCGCTCTACACCCGTACATGTTGTTACCATAAAAATCGCATGTATTGATACACACACACCAAAGAACACATCGAACTACTTCACAAATTCATACGTGAAAATCATGTAAAAAATATGACTTACCAAATCTCAAACACAACGACAGCTTCGCTGAATACATGGTTACACCAAAGGAGGAAAATCTGTTGCCAAAAGTCGGAAACTTGATGTAAAAATGCCGAGTTTATTATCAAACTGTTCGGTCGATCGCGCTGGAAATCATCGCACACATGTTATAACGTTGTGGGAAAATATGTAAATGACGGGGGTAAAGAGCCAGTGATGATGCAGCTTTGGTGTAGCTCCAATTCATGAATGAAAAATTATGACATGCTAACATGAGTGAGCATAGTAGCGATTGCTTTTTCCATCTACAAATGACTCTAATATGCGATGTATTATGCAAAGTGTATTCCAAGAATAAAGCAATGAAATTCATATTTTCAGTAAATATGAAATAATAATTTGTCAAAATTATCAACAATGCCTACAAAAAATCCCTACAGTCGTTATGTTTGTATGTTTTTCATTAGATATAATACTCTCAGTACAGCTGTATGTTCACCATTTTGTGAAAATGTTCATGGTGGAATTCATGTCATTTTTATCTTGTTACAGAGCAGCGGCAAAAGTTCAGTTCTAGAAAGCCTGGTTGGCAGAGACTTCCTTCCAAGAGGTATGCCAAAAATTTGACAAATGTACATACATGTACACTGAGTATTCTACATGTACGTTATATCCTTTTTCCCCCATTATAGGCATAATTTACCATTTGCAGATGAAACAAAAATCCAGCTTTAGTGCTTCAAAATTGTTCTAAATGTGAGTTAGGGATTAAAAAAAAATCAGTGTAAAACTTTAAATCAGTAAAATTAATGTTAAGTATTGTTAAATATACACAATGTGAACAATAGTTATGATAAAAAAATTTGCTAGACTTAACAGTCTACAGTTACATGTATGGTTTATTGAGAAAAATAGTGATATCTCCTTATATTTTAGGCTTTATTGTGAAATTTTTACACGTTAGGATGTGATACAACTGACCTACACATATGCATCAAATGTGGTATCTCAAACATTTTATTAAATCACTGCTCCCAATGGTAAACAGTACCTTTAATGCCATCTTTATGAGCAAAGCAAACGTACACCTACATGTAGGTATGCTATTTATTCATGTCAGTAATTG